>NW_024104699.1:0-315808 GCF_003945595.2 Pipra filicauda
CACAAGCCTCTCAAAATGACAATACTTCTCGCCCTTTCTTCTGCAATAGTAGAACTAGTAAGCATATTTGAAGAATGATGAATTCAAAAGTGTTCTGATCCAAGCATAAGCGTTTTAAAAATACCATTATATAGAATGGTATGTATTTACTATTATCGTCACACATCAAAGTGAAGTATCACTATAATCTCAAATACAGTGTTTTAAACACCACCCACACAACCTCCATATGCTTAAAGGAAAAGGATTAGTGTCTAGTACGTGATTTTCAAGCAATTTGGCAGAGGAATTTAGGTCCTCTCTTCCCTCCTGCCCTGATCACGTGCACATAGAATTTTCTTAAACCTCCTGAATGCTGCTTACATTATTAAAAAGCACAATACACTAAAATAAATCTGGAAAGAAAGCAAATATATTCTGAGCGTGCAGAGTACAGCACTTGAGTAAAACTGCAGAGATGCAGCTACTCTGGAATGTCAAGTGACACTGCTTCCATTTGAACCAGAACAGACCACAAGAATGTCTAAGAAGGTAAACACAGTACCTGTATAACTTAAACTTACAGTGAACATTTTTGTCTGCAAGAGACTTTCTCAAATGTTGCCAGAAAACACAACATGAAAAGGCCATTACTGTATCCAGAGCAAGCTCAAAAATATTCAAGCAAATACTGACCCAGATAGAAACAACATTCTTTGTAAGTCTGCAATGAGCAATGTGGATTTTGATTTATCACCACTGAACAGAGCATTTTCTTAAGACTGCTGCTTCAGTTTTAAGTGGAAGGCCACATGTTTTCACTGCTTCTGAACTGTAGAGCAAATAATTGACACACAGAAGGTTTGAGAAGTTCAATCCTAAGGGGAAAAAAAGGAATTCTGCCATATTGTGCCAATACAGTCATTAAATAGTGACATCATTCAGAACAAAAAACCTGAAAAAAACTCTAGCAAGAGAATAGAGAAGGTAAAAGAGAAAAAATGAGCCTTATGAAATGGGGAAAATACATCACAAAAAAAAAAATCCACTTCCAAAGCTGTGTAACGGGACATTGCTGGAGAGATAGCAAGTTCCTTAAGAGATGCAGAAGTCTGAATTTCCTGAAGTGTCCCCAACAGGATACACTTATCTATACATTTCCAAGTCTGATGTCTAACAACAAATCCAAAGAACACCGCATTTTTGCACATGCTTTTATACTTAAAACACTGCCTCTCCTGCCTACCCATTGAGAATCTGTTCTCCTGTCTCACCATCTTGTGTGCCAAGTACTACAAATTTCTTTTCTTTATCTTTTGTACATGTAATTCACCAAATTCTTAGCTACCCAGAATAGCTGGGAAGACTGATGTCCTTATCTGTTTTTTAATCCTATCTTACAACTTTTCATTGACTAGCTCTTCTCTATAATATTATCTGTCTTCTTATTCAAACTTATTCATCTTGCATTTGTATGAAAAAGGTCTAGTGAGATTTGTGTCTCACTAGCAGCCAGGGAACAGTACCTTCTGTCTCTAGCTCAAGTTTAAACAAGCATATCGATAAGCTTATTTCCTGTGCTACTGAACAGCGGAGAAAGGAATCACACTCCAAATGCCCCATTCCTGTTTACATCCTTCTCTTTAAAAGTTTCTGTTGCCAAAACACCTTCTTGATGGTGATGAAGAGGACAGCACTTGGATCACTGCCTCTTCCACTTTAATCTTTGTCTCTGGCTTCCCTTTACACTTCAGTTCCTACTCAGATTCGAAGCTCTCCGAGTCAGGACCAACTCTTCAGTCTGTATTTTTATAGTGTTCAGGCAATACTTGGGCTCTTGGGCCCTATCAGCAGCAAGAACAGAAAATCAAGTAATAAATTAAGGGCATTAACAAGGTGTTAAAATTTAGCCTATGTGAGGTCTCTCTAACTTGAAAACATTTAGCTGTCAGATAAGCTGTGCATTGTGGTCTGCCTGTTTTACTGCTGCTTCTCTGAACTCAAGCCACTGAGGCTATGACTGTTCTATCCTGAGCCAAAAAGCACTGACCACAGCAGAACCACAAGTACTCAAAAGTTTAGAATATCGATTTGAAATACACTGTTTAACTGCTACTCAGAAATCAATAGCCACAGTTTTTCAAAAATTCCAGTAAAAAAGATAAATAATTTCAGGTCTCATCTGGAAAAAAGTATAGGAGCATTAAAATAGTAATGTTTTTGACCCCAGCAGTGGAAGAATTTCTATTTTCTCAGAAACTAAAAGGTGGGAGGAAATCAATTTACCTGGCAACAATAACAGAAATGCTTTAAAATTTTTAAAGTTCCATAATGAGGACTAAAAGCTTAAAAGTTAAAATAAATGGCATAACTACGGAGAATTGAAAATCTAAGAACACTGACATTTTTCCTATGATTCATTCTGCAAGACAAAGACAGCCACAAATCACAAATTTCAATAGTTACCAAGCCCTGCATGACTTCACTGTAGCTTTCAAATTCAGAAGCTGAAAGATCTCTTAGGTCATCTCACCCACTCTCCTTTTCAGTTCAGGATTGCTCCCAGTGGTAATTTGCACATTTTTACTCAGAACAGAAAACTAGTAAAAGATGTAAGGTGCTATTAAAGTGAGTGAGGAATCAGGGGAAATTATCAAGCACTATACAGTAATAAAATATGGATAATGAAGATGCTATCAGATTACAGTTTATATGCACATTTACAACCCACTGGGGGTTACTAAAGTATCTGTAAACAAATGTAACTGCTGATTACATGCCTTACAATTTCACAGTTCTGTTTAACATTACAGTTTAGCTGTACATTAACTAGCACTTGCTTAAACACAACTATAATGCTAAACCATGGGTGAAGATTCACTCCACTAAAACCACTTGCTCCAGCAATTGTACTCTAGCAATCAGGACAAATCCAAAAAAATCACATCTTCTCAATTTCACTGTTTTCCTCCTTTTGACACCGCCAAGCTCTTTCTTGATATAGGTCTTAATCTAAAATCTTGACCTTAACTGCCATGGTGTAAAGCTTGTGTCAATTTATTCCTTAGTTCTTTTTCAGCCAGGTTCTTTATACACTTTAAGAGGTTCTCCTCTCATAGCCTGTGAAAATGCCAGACAGAGCCTACTCCAGTCATTCAGCCTTTTGAATGACTCCTCACATATCCCCTAATTTGGATACTTACTCTACTTTGCCCTTGCAGAGAAATCAATTCCTTCATTTTTTCCTTCTTCATATTGCTGTTATCGCCAGATCTCAGTATCTCCCATGCCATACATTCCTAAACCGCATATTAATCTCTCCAGATCTTTACCAAACATCCTAAAACTTCCAAGGTTTCCCTCTCTCCTCTGAAACTTGCAATACTGGAAAAACCTCACAGTTGTAAAAGTTCTGTTTGCTTCTTTTACAGTCTGCCTATGTGAGGGCTGATGATTTCCCTTATCAATATATCTGTTGCTCTCACGTAGCATTCTCTACCAGACAAGCTTTTCTAGCCACTGACATTATCTAGAAGTTTTGTAGAGGTGTACCATGAACGTGAAAGTTTAGGAAGTATTTGAAAGCCAAAAATATGTGACTATCTTTGCACATTGCTCTGAGGGAGCCGTTCAAATTGTTTGCTGAGTTCTATTTCTGTGTTTTCTACAAAAATTAAAAGAGCAGCTTAAGTATGATCGAAGACTTGAAATAGCCTAGACATTTATTTTGCTCATGAGTTTGAAGCCATGCATATGGCTTCATACATACACCTGACTAGCATTAAAAACAAAAAGGACTGCATCCTATGACACTTATTAATAACAGGATGAATAAACTTAATTACAGCTGCACAATTTTACAGCAAGTGCTCAGACAGACAAATGTAACCAACAAAATTAAAAGTTCCCCATTCACTGGAGAATGGCAATGGACGAAATCAATTATATCTTGTGCTGCAGTTTACCCATCAGAAGCCAAGATCCAACACAACTTACTTTTCATTTATGCTCTAATCTTGAGCTGCATTACTTAGTGCCCCCAAAGTAAGTGCTGCTTTTCACAAACAAGTGAGGAGTCCAGGCTTGCCCTGTAAAATAGAGAGGCAGCCAGGGAACAAACAGTATAATTCCTCTCTGTATTCCGTCACTGCACTGCATACCTAACTAGAGCTGGAGGTGTCAGACACTCCTAGGGGCCTACCTTTAGATAGCCAGGTTAGAAAAAGATTTTATCAGTTGTTTGCAACACCCAAAATCTTTATGCAGGCTCTGCTTCTAGGGAAGTGATACTAGCGTATTTGCAAACTAATTTGTCGTACCAGGCCCGTTGAAAAGGATGTGGCTTACAGGCATACCTGCCTATATTTCTAACTGGATTAGAAAATAATTAATGTTTAAAAAGCTTCAGGCATTTTGTTTAATAAAGGGATTAAACATAATGCCAAACAAACCTTTTTCTCATCTGTTTATTTGACATACCTGTTGTTACATGTTTTACAGTTACTGAAGCACAATTAACTAAACCTGAGATAACTGCAAGGCTGCCAAGCACAGTCTATTGTTCACTGCTTAGAAGACAGGTAACTAAAACAGCTTAATTTATTAGAAAAGATCTGGGAACATCAGTGACAGTGGTTATTTACCTAGTCTGAAAGTAGAGCCCCTGGCCAGAAAGAACTCAAAAAACTTCCAGGCTATACTACAAAACCAAGGTTACATATGTAATTAACTGGATGTTCCCAAACTGCCTTGATTCCTAAACATTCCTGATTTTAACCAAAAAAAACCCAAACAACCCAATAAAAAAACCAACCAAACAAAAAACCAACCAAACAAAAAAACCCAAACCAAACCAAAAATACCCCACCCAAACATCCATGTGCCTGTCATGTACAGGTGTGCCCCCATGAAAACAAACAAAAACCTCCAAACAAACAAAACCCAACAACATAAAAAATAAAATAAAACAAAAAAAGCCCCCACAAAACCCTATCAAAGTACACATAGGAGAATGGAGCAGGTCAGAGGATTACTACTGAAAGTTCACATTTAAAGTTGCATTCTATACAGAAATTTTAATAAGCAGGAAAAAACAAAGCCTAGAAAAGGTATGGCAAGAGCTCCGGGGCTCTGAAAAGTATTAGAAATAAAAGCTCCAAGGAATGAGTTAGGGAAAACAAGAGTCAAGTGTCAGTAAGAGAAAGATAAGGGTAGAGCAGAGCTGTTCAGATGAACCGATGCAGTTGAAAAATTCTTCTTACCAACCCTGTTGTGATAAAAACTTACTAATATGTTACAGTATCCCACTGTCTGACACCTCAAGTACCTATCTGCTGTGGTGTTATCTCCCAGTGGAAACTGGCAGAACCACTGGAAGAAAAGCACTTCAATCTCCCACAGACAGTGGAAGTTAGTCAAGAAACTCAAAGAGGAACATCATAGTTAACAGGGGAGCTGAAGAAATTGGTTCAGACAAAATGACAGAAATAGCAGCTTGAAGATGAGATCTGTAAATCCCAGTGACAGAAATGCAATTTGTGATCGAGACAGCTGGTAAAGGTCATTCAAGGACAGAGGCCAACAGGAAAAGAGAAGGACCACAAAGAAATTTTCATTCTCAGAGTTGCTAAGCAAGGGGTAAAAAGAGAGGAAGAGAAATCAGAAACAGTGAACAAACATGATCATTAGTCATTTTTTTCAAAGATCCTGTTTTTCTTTTTTTGACTGACATGTTTTTTAAAAGCCTCATCTGATAGAAAGCCCTACATGTCATGTAAGTTAATCCTTCAGAAGACTGTAGCTGAACTTTTGCAGATATTTTGAAAATTATATTCACATTAAAATGGGTCACACAAAACATGGTCAGATTCCTTTTCTCTAATAAAAAAGAAGACTGATATAGCAACTTAATCACATTCTAATATTATTTACACAGGAAAGAAACTTGTCAGAAGAATGAAATTACCAGACAACATTATCATGAAACCAGAAAGCAGAAAGCTAGCAGTAGGTGTGTTTAGACTAGCAAAAAAGACATGGAAGTGTTGTAAATTCACACTGAAAAGAACTGATTTGCAAAAGTGCCAATCTACTATGCTGGTATTCTAAATAAAACATGTAAGACTTATTTTAAAGAGCTGCTCATGCTCAGAAAATGCAACAGATTACTGCAGGAATTGTTCTGCCTACATTGTGCAAGACATCAGACCTGATGACCATAATGACTGCTCTATTATAACGTAAAATACACAAACATCCTGCCTCTGGCACTCCTCTTATGCCACTGTTATACTTATAAACATTCCATATGATAAACTGAACAAGCTACACATCTTGTATTAGCCTATATGTGTATTCTAAATTAAACTTCTTTTTCCAGAAACAAACCAAGAACACAACATCTGCCTACTTCTACATTTTCACTATTGCATTTGCTATATGTATTGACTCACATATCCACACTCCACACATTTCATTCCACTAAATACTGGAGTAGTTAGAAAGTTAAAGATGGGATAAGGAAACATACTATCCAGGAAACTAATATCAAAATCCTAATTCAGACTTTAGAGCTTCTATTTGTAGGATAAATACGTAATATGAAAGGACATGATTTGCCCTACCTATACTTTGTGGAAGCAATGTATTATCTTCACCAGAGAATGGAACAAATAAACTTTGTGCAATAAGACTGAGCATAAGTACCCTTGACAGAACTGCCCATATGTTTTTATTCATCCCTTAAGTGAATTACAATACTGAAAAAAAAATTTATAGTAATGAATGTAGCCATTTCAGTTAATTTAAAGACTTGTACGAGAAATTACTTTTAAAATGCCCACTAACATACTTAGAACCATTATTCGGGTTTTTGAAAAGTTCATTATTTTTCATGCTTATGAGTAGAAAGAATTAAGGATCTGGCAAACTGTTACTACTTACTTCTCTCCAAAGAATTTCCTCCAGAAATCTGCAGCATCAGCTTTGGTGATACGGAAGTTATCACCCTGGAACTGGCCATTTGGAAAAATAGCCTTGATTTCTGCTAGCATGTGGCTGAAGATGAGAGACAGCTTTGTCAAGTTTCTCCTGTGGATATAACAGAGGGGGGGAAAAATCACATCAAATCCTTAGAACTGAATAAGTTTAATCAATCTTTCAGTATTTCATATATTCTGCATATTTTTGTAATAATCACTGTGTGACACAAGAAAAACACTGAGGTTTCAACTGAAAACACAAAGAAATACAAAACAGTAGTTTGTGTTTCCATGCGCTTCTGAGGATGTATTTATCATAAGTCTTCATGAATATAAAATCATTTCTTTGGCAACAGAACAGATTTGAGTTTTCAACTGCATATTCAGATACCTTTCTTGTGCATTAAGCCTGTGTGTTTCTATTTCATTTCATCATTGCAGAAACAAGAATTTCCACTAATTAGGCAGCAAATACATTAAAAAACCCTCAATTGAGCAAATAAAAACAAAAAACCCAATCAAAAACATGCACCCAAAAAATACAAATTACAGTCTTGTACGTGACATCAAACCTATTTCAGTCCAGGTTTCTAGAAATATAAACACAGCACAGAACTAGATTTACTCCCTTGTCCTATGACAGTTTTAATCTTTTTTTTCTTTCCAGCTTTCTCTAACTCCACCTACTTCCTATTCTCCTTTTAAATGTTCTTCCTTTAGTTAAAACTCGCTTTTAGTTTTCGCTAGCGTGTTAGAAACAAAAATCCAGCTTCTTTGCTATCAGCTCAGTTACATAAGCTTTCTAGACTTGTATCAGTTAATTAAAAATTATTTAGTTTTTTTGACATAGAAATCTCATTTAGTATAATGCAAAGAACCCAAAATCCTTAAATACAAATCACCCTTTTGTATGGAAAAAATCTGTGGGAGATGGTGAGGAGACAAGAGAGAAGGACAAAGCAAACTTTATGAGAATTTATGCCTGGAGAATCTTTAGATGCTCCTTGCAGTAAAAAAAGGGTATTTCCCAGCTAATACATGAAAAAGACACTACATACGAGACTGAAGGATTTGTATTCTTTTAATGGAGTATTTTACTGAGTTATAAGTGGTGTATGTATGTCAAGCCCATTCTCTTTCACCATCTCAGATAGTACTTAATGCCTCAAACAATTTAATGAAAATCACATTAAAATGCATATCAATCATGTAACTTATAGACTGCTTAAAGACAATATTTAATTAAATTCAAATTTATAAATTCTTAATCACATGGACAGATTAAGATAGACTGTTTTACACATGCACACCAAATAGCTTTCAGAACGCTCAGAATCTCAAAAACAGTCGAACATATTTCCTGGGATCTTCCTAAAAGAACACTCAATTTAGCACTGAAGTAGTAATTATTTCAACTAAATCTGAGAACTTATAAGAGAGATTCCTGTGGAAGCTGTGTTGCAGATTTTATTATAGGTTTTACTACCAAGAAAATAATGAAAAAGATTGCTGTTTTGAAAACATAAGTAATTTAAAACAAACAAAGCAATCTCTAATGAATACACTCTCCCTCCCCTCAAGATTAAGAATGCTTGCAGGGCTAATTCATTCAGAGTCCTTTAATTTCTCCAGTATAATCAGATGTCTGTAATTATGATGCTCAATAACTCCTTATTTTCTGGATTTGTTCCTTGCTATCCCCCTTCCTACTTCCTTTGTACTTTAATTAAACACACGTGTTCTTTATTATTTTACTCTTCAGAACTCAAGCCTGATGCAAAGGAGCAAGCAATAGCTATTTTAATGTGGCTTCCTCAGCCTGCCTTAAACCCAAGATTAAACAAGAAGCTTTCTGTACTCAGGACAGATGGGAACATGACTCAGTGCAAGTTTGAACAGAGCTCTGCCTTGACTGGTACAATTAATGCTCTATATTAACGTACTGTGCTGCAGGGGTTCTTTTCAGGTACAAATTCACCCAGTGAGCTTGCTGGACTCATGAGCCCTGTAGTGAATTAGGGGATGAAGTCACAAAGAGGTGCCATCTGGGGCACTTCCTTGCCCAGAGGGAAATATGTGTGTCTGTACGCACATGTCTGTGCAGATGCACTGCCTGTCAGGTATAACTGCACAGTACATGACCAGAACCAACAGCTGGTAGGATCTGGACAGCAAATGCACAGTACAGAGAAGCATCCAAATGATTCTATCTAAATCACAAAGCCTGTTCCTTCCCTCTTCGAACGGCACCAGTCACTAAGTGCATCAATACACTTTTGTTTCATTATACAAGATCATAAAGAAAGGAAAAAAAGTAAAATTATTTTTTGTTTGCATTTGTATAAACAAGAAAAAATGTTTTAATATCAAACTAAGATACCTTCTTTTTATCTGACTGCAAAAGTGGAACTTGAAACCAACTAGAGC
This sequence comes from Pipra filicauda, assembly GCF_003945595.2. Taxonomy (NCBI): domain Eukaryota; kingdom Metazoa; phylum Chordata; class Aves; order Passeriformes; family Pipridae; genus Pipra; species Pipra filicauda. Next base: position 9,387 of record NW_024104699.1, read on the forward strand.
CTTATCTGTGCTTGAACATATATTGCAGCATGTACTCATAGCAGAAAATGGCACATTCTTGATAATCTATAGGCAGGGTATCTGGTTTTTTCTTCCTAACTTTGATTCTTACTCTACCAGATGATTATCTCAAGTCCTTCTTTGGTATCAAATAGCCATGATAAATCACGTCTTAACTTTTCACTTATATATTGTTTTCTTTAGAACAGCAAAGCACATAATGAACCATTTTTGCTTAGATATGCTTATGTGATACCAGATCTCAGTATACCTTCTTGAGACAAAGATACAAAGCTCAGCGATTTCAGACATGATTTTCAAGAATTATACAAGGCACAGAGACAATGCCATTGGGGTAGGCCAGTGAGTCTCCCTGTCCATGCATTTCACTTGTCTGAAGATGTCCATCCGTTTCAGCACATGTACTTTTGAGGTCTTGGGGAGGGGCTTTCCTAGGACACCTCAGGAAGCACATACTGCACTTTATCCACTTGGCAGTCTGCGCGGTCCCATTTTTGAAGTTAGGATGAGTCCCTTCTTTCCCCCCATATGAAGGACAAAGCAATGTCAAAAATGTTCCATCTTATTTTCCATTCGTAAGTGTAAGACAAGGTATTTAAGTCCCATTTATTTGAAAAACAAAACAAAGCAACTAAAACAATCAGCTTCAGCATTTTGGTGAAGAATTCTAACAGAAGCCAAAGAACTGTCCAATCTGAGCACCTATTTTAGATTTCATTGCTACCACCAAGCTGTAATGAAACCAGTCTTGATCACCTCAGTCTGTATCTCTTGTAGTAACAAAGGTTTTTCTTCTGGTCACAGTAAAGTCTGATGAAGTCGCAAAGGGACAATAGTACTGACAGGTCAGTGTCACAAAAGAGCTGAGCAGACAGATACACGCTCCTGAGAGACCCTTTGACTCACTAGATTCCAGCAACTGAGGGATATCTTAAGAGATCACTTTGGAGCTACAGCTCAAAAAAGTGACATCCAAATTATAGAGAAACAATGGCTTTAAGGTCTCAGCAGCCAGCCTTCAGAGTCTAAAATTTTAATATAATTTCACTGGCAACCGGGAGCAAGTTAGAGGTTGAATTTCTTTCCTTAGCTCTGCTAGGCCTGGAACAGAGCATAGAGATCTCCTTTTTTTCTGTAGAGAATGGATTTTATGCTGATGAGAAAAGCGTTTTCTTTCCAAAATTAAAAATAAGCAACACTGCTTTATACCAAAGTGAACCGAGATGATCATTCTCCACAATGTAATAGCTACTGTAGTAAAATACAAGAATATTTTCACACTAAATGATGTTATATTAACTGCATTTTACGTAACACGGTGTAGATCTCTTCCATATTACTTGCAACATACTCAACACCTTGTAGTTGGTATTTTTCCTAGGATTCATGCTTAGATTTTGTTACCTTTTTTTTGCCAAGTCAAACTGATGCCATACAGTTCAAACCCCTTGTAGAATTTGATTTCTGAACTACCATTTTTTCAGTCATAGTCTATGATTTGGTGACAAACCTGTTTGCACATGACAAATCTACTGAAGAACCAACATGGTTTCAATCAACCCCAGAACACGAGATACAAAAATTAAAACCTGAATTTTTATTTAGTATAAACTTGTAAAAGTCTACTGAGTCAGTAAAGATCTTTTGTTTAATCAGAAGATGCATTTTTTTAATTACAAAATTAATGTGTCTTTTGGAGTTATACCTAATCAGTAAGATTCTAAAATTCAGACAGTAAAGTCTGAAAACAAGAATTTTGAGTTTATTCACTACTCAGCAGATTTTTATATTCTGAATCAATTTTCTCTTCAAATGCAGGGAGAGGGTTAGGATGCAAAGATTTAATAACTGAAGGACTTTTCAAATATCAGTCACATGCAATTTGAAAACAGGGCTTAATAATGGAAACATTACAACATCTCAGCCACACCAGAGCAGCAGCACCTAGTAAAAGGTCTGAAGCAGTCCTACCTTCCTGGATCTGCTAAACAGGAAAGTAAAGCACGATCAGCATGCAATAAGACAGATAAGTTTTGCCTGTGCCAATTTTATAATCACTGTATGGAAGTTAATTTTACTTGTTGGAAGGCAATATGGTCCAGCAAATAGGACTGCACAGGGAATCAGGCAGTGTCACTTCCCTTCTGCCACTGGCCTGAATTATGAGGTGGGAGGAACACCTGAGTCCAGGCTGTACTGCCTCTGTACGTGGATGAACAGAGCAAGATGCTCGGAGAGCTCCAAATATGCAGCCTATACATAAATATACAAAGTAAAGTGCCCTCCCTGATCCTTCAGAATTACTGGATTCCACAGACAGTCACCAAGACAAAGTCATTTTAGCAATACATACTTGTAATTCACACAACTACTTGAAAATGCATAAACCAACTTACATCCTACAAGGGTATACCATTTCTACTTTCATGTCTGTATATTACTATGACCACAAAAAAAACCTATTTTACAATATTTCTAGGAAAAACATAGTCTGGAAGAAAAGTCTGACTGCATGTCTTTGCAGTTATTGATGTCATTCCAAAAATTAGGTTATTGCTGGATTTCCTTCTTCATTGCTCTAGTAAATCCTTAATCTTTCCGCATCCACATAGATATACTTTGTCAAACAACCACCTGCTGTAATAAACAAAACTTTCCAAGATCATAATATATAACTCAATCATCTGGCACAGAAAAACAGTCTTTAGAGCTAGAATAAAATCCATTTGACAGCTAAAAATATTTCCAGATAGATCTGACACAAACATACACCAAACTATCACTAAACAACACATAATTCCCCTCTATTTCCTATTTAGAATAATTATACAAAGACACTTCTGTTAGCTGGCAAAACTGCAAATCATGACTGCTTAGGAACCAAGATAAAACAAAGTCTGAAATGTGAATTTCATAAAGTGAATTGTTTATTTTAACTTCTAAAAAATCCATCCCCACCAAATATTAAAGCTTCAAAATTCAAAGCATATGTACAGAGTTCATTTCACGTAATTAGCTATATTCAGAACAGCTTTCTGATTCATATGCTCAAGTTGTGGTAGAATTCAAAGATCTTACAAAATACATATTACTAATCCAAAGGAACAGAATAGAGCCTTTTGATTCAGGTACAAAGGAGAGAAGCAGAGACCCATGTTCTGAGCTCTGTCACTCTGCTCTCCAAAGCTCAGAATTTATGTTTTCTGACCTAGGTTTCCACTGCGTGAAAAAAAAAAACAAAAACCAACCTTTCCAAATTACTTCCCGTTTTTATTTTGCCACCATGAGGAAAATCATAGCTGCCCATAAAGCCCCTTGACATACTATACTTCTGCCATTAATTATTATTATGCATTAAGTCCAGGACAAATCACAGAACAGAAAAAATTCTGAAGAAATATGTGAAGTTTTGAAGATCTCTAGGAGACATAGGACCATGACTAACAATCATATATGCTGCTAGCAGTTCACTCTTGAGAATCCAGTATAGCCCTGACTCATTTATCCCCCTTCCTTCTCCAGAACTTCCCCTTCCACACACAGGAAACAAAGGAAAAAGAAGTAGTAAAAAAAAGAAAAAAACATCACAAACCCCTCCCAACTACTTCTCCCCCCAAAACAACAACAAATCAAAAACAACAACAAAACAAACACCCAAACCAACCCTCAAAAAACCTCCCCAACACTTCTTTAGAAACCTACAGGTGTAGAATACAGTCAGACAATGGAGCACTAACAATGGAGCGTTCCTTAACACTTCAGAGGAAACAAAGGAAACCAAAGGTTCCTGTCAACATGCTTGCACAGAAAAAACTGCCTACCATCCTATTTGGCAATCAGCTCAACTCTGCTTCTGTGCCATGATTATTTTTAAAAGCTATATAAAGACAGGGTATTGTTCAGGTTCAGGGACCAAAGTATATGAGCCTATTCTGGGGATGAAATATCCCTGGGACTAAGAATAATCATGAGTTCTATTTCCTACTTGTGCTGCTGACTCATGGAAGGAACACATACAACTAACTCAACTTCGCCGTGTTTTAGTATTTCTCATCTGTAAGCCCCCTCCCCCTAAACAAAACCTAAAAAGACTGCCTTAAACATGGTGAGGTTCAGCTAATAATTAAGTTTAATATATGTTAAACATGAAAAACAAGTATAAAATTGTAAGAAACTAGCTGGAGGCAACTACTACTTTTCCTTGAATCCTGGAGAAGTTGAGCTTATTGCGTGTAGGAAAGCAGTATCCTTCCTTCAATTCCTCTCCTCCCATCTACAGATTGAAGGAGTATTGTGTATCTCTATTCCAGCTGTGCTATTCACAATGGATACCTAAAAGAAGAAATGTCAGACTTTGGGTAAAATTTGGGCAAGGATGTTTGGAAAAACAAAGAGAGTTGATCACAATGTCAGCTTGAATTTTCCTCCATCTTTCTCTATACTTAAAAATCATTTTACATTGATACACCAACTTCCACCGCCTTCCTCTTGTTCCCATATTTTAAAGACCAGAAGAGTATCAAAATGGAGAAAGGCAATGCTAGAAGAATTCAAGATTTCATTCCATCTTTTGAAACTGCTTATCAGCTGCCATTACTTCTACAGTAGATATTTGCTGCCCTATTTATGCAAAAACAAAGAATGAACTTAATATACAATAGTTTAGTAAAGAATATAGAATATAAATACAAAGGATGGAAAACGGCTAGGGTTTCTCCCAGTCTATGACACTCTCTACAGACTGATAAGTCTGCTTTTTCATTCATGAATTAGCATGCCAATGCACCACCACCATCTCCTAAGCAAAGTTCTATCCAAGGATTACATTTGCTTTTTGCTAAACAAATGCTCCATACAGCAGCAGTCATGAACAGCACTCCTCAGCATAAAACTGATCTGAATATTTACAAGTATATTTTGTGAAGGACAGTCAATCCTATGACATTTTAAGTAGCCACATAAACTAAGAGCTAACAAATTTATTGATTTTACTGCCAAAATTTTTAATTGAGCTACTAGATCATCCTTACAAAATACATTATTCAAAATACTTAATCTGACATACAGAGATTTAAAAGAAGAGCTAGACACTGGTCGTTCAGTTTTATTTACTACTTTTTAACAGTCAGTTGCTTTTGCACTGTGGTCCCACTCATCAGTATCAACCTGTTGTTCAAGCCCTGTTCTGCTTCCTCCATCCTCCTCCTACAGACATCTTTCTGCCAAGATCCAATGCTATTAACTGAACACCAACTTAAGTGTAAAGCCAAATATCTGTATGTATAAATGAAACTACAGATGTTGCAGAATTCCTCAGGCACAACAGTGAACCCTGTCTTTGAGAAGCTGAATTAAGTCACTGACTACACAAATATGTAAAACTTTTAAAAAAACATGAGTGAAGTAATATGAAACAAGGAAGACATAATTAGCATCTTTTCATCATCTTCCAAAGCTTTCTTCAAGTGGAAGGAATATTCAAAAGAACACATGGTCAAAATAAGCAGTGTTAAAGGCATAGGGGTGGTTGGTATAACTTTTTAGTACCTGATTAGGTCAGCAAACGTCTTAAATTGCATTGCAAAGTGAGATCACTCCTTGTAATTCATATTATCCATGTACTAGAAGTATAACTGATAGTACCAACAGGTGTTAATATTTCCCCATATAATCATCACCCTCTTAACTCCTGTACAGATTACTTGGTTTGCAAATTATCCATGCCATGGATAGAGCACTACAGTGCCAGGCTAAGCAAAGCTGTGTGCAAAAAGAGACACTTCTATACATGGAGCAACTCAAGTGACTGGAAGGGATAGGAGACTGAGTCTGGCACAAATCCTGCCACAGCCAACACAGCAGCCCAAAGGCCAAGGAGGGCACAAGGAGGTACTGATGTGACTAAATCCTTTATCCGCTTGACAGCAATCTAGCATGAGCAAAGGAAAGTGGTTTAGTTCTGTGTCACGCTTCATCTAGTTTGCTGTCATGCAAGAACTCAGGAAACTCAGCGGTTGTGAGGTGCTAATACCAACAAAGCATGTGTGCCATACAACACCCTGAGTACATCTCTTCGCATCCCCCTCTGCCTCCTCTTCGAGCAGCAAACAACGGATTATACTTCACTTTAAGGGGTTGTGGTATGCTATTTTCCTACACAGCAATAGTCCAGAACATGTACTGCAGGCTTGTTCTTTTAGAATTTTCTACTTAGACTCTATTACCTCACCTTAAAAGATGCTGTTACAATGTTTTCTAAGTAAAATAAACTAAAAAGAGACACCATAGTAATGAGGATCCCAATACAAAGTACTTAAATTCAAAACCTACTGAATTCTGCAACAGTATGAAGACAAATTTTTCTGATTGTTAAAAGGGTTAATCCAAAATTTTTCAGGCTTATGCTCTCATCATATTCACTGATTGTGGAAAAAATCTGCAACACAATTCAGCCATTTCTGAAAGCAGGACTGGTAATCTTTTTCGCTGACATTAAAAAGTTTTGGCAAACTAATATGCATATATGCCTTTTTTCATACACATAATTCTCAAACTCCAATTCTGATATTTCACAGGAAATGGTCTTTGGATCATATGTGCCTCTCAATAATCTTGGGAAAATTTACACGAGTTTGGCAAAATGATGAAATTGAGGGAAAGCTTGTCCAAGAGGGCCCAAAAGTAAATTCAAAATTCTCAGCTCCTAATCCTCAGCTCACATTAAGTCAACTAAACTACAGTTTAGCATCTGATTTAGATACAGTTAACTAAACTACACATGAAACACTGGCAGACAACAACTTAGTTTGAGCTAGCCTGCAGCTGTGGAACACAACTCTAACTCTTAAGTAGAGGGCTTTTAATACCAAAGAGGGTAGGATAAGAAAATTCTTCTCCATTTCTCTCAGTGAAGCCCACAACAAACTCAGAAAGGAAGACAAGCTGTTTGGTTCAAGAGTAAAGAAGACAGAAGCTAGAGAAGGGAGATGGAAATAGATGGTAACACAAAACTCAAGAAAAACTTGATTTAAAAGGTATAATAATGCAGAGCAGCATAGGAAAGTCCATGAAAAAAGGCCAGCACTTTAGAGAAGAGTCTGAATGGTATGAAAAAATTAAACTATAAGGAGATGTATCAGACACCAGGAACGAATGTATGTATTTTACAGTTGCTAAGTGAACATCTATCCTGTGCATTCAGGCCTACCCAGGCAACAGTGCCATGGAATATAAAAAAAATCTCATACTGTATTTAGAGACAGTCACAATGTACAAATCCAACGGGGACCAATCATGGTCACACACAGAATCTTATTCCTGGTAATCCTTTTGATATCTTACCTTTCCAGTTTTAATTTGGTTTCATGAGTCGCAAGAAGTGTAATAGTATTTTTACTGATCAGAAGATATTCTGATACAGATAACTAATTTGAAAGGAAATTTTAAAGTAACTTAGCATTTATTTTCATGTATTATAGAGTATATAGAAGTTTCAAACTGTTGTATTTTTTTCAGATTATTTTTAAAAGTGCCATGACCTCCAGCAGTGCCTATTACCTGCTGTGTCACATGTGATTTCCACTGACTGCAAGTTAACAATATTGCAAGTCAACAAGCTGTTCCACAATTCCTAAGACTGGCCAAAAGGGAATTTTCCTGGTTGAGCTGCTTCTGAGACTTGATCAAGAGACAATACTGAGCTGCACATTTTGCCCTAGAACTCAAGTTTTTCTTAAGTCCTTGGATCTTACTTTTTGAGACTCTTGTACACAATTTCTTCTATGTTTTTGTTCTGTTGCAATGGTAGGAGCCCCTCATTAAAAGCAGAACTCATTTTTTTACAAAAAACAACCCTCTTCATGCCACGTATCTTCCTGTCAAAAATACCATCGTTAAACAAGTAAATGAACTCTCCAACTCTACATATTTTAACAAATATATTTTTTCAAAGACCTTCAAATATATAAAAATAAGAATTTTGACCCTAAGCCCTGAAATGAGATTTCATGTAGGCAGACATGCATTACAGCATTCTAAGCATTGTCATTAAAGCATTCTAAGGGTATTTTAGGTATTTTACATGAAAACATGGTGTTTATCAAAATGGAAATCCAAGTGAGCGCTACAAAACCCACCAAAATATAATAATCAGCCTTCAAACCACATCTCAAGTTATTGAATTCCTATCAAACATAAAATAAAAATTTCCATTTTCTCAGATGCACTTTAATCAAATTCACCTGAAACCATTCACTGAAAATGATTTAAACATTACTTAGTGCTGAGATGCAGCTTGTTTGCAACATTCAGATAACAAAAATCTGTGTCGCATAGCTAAGCAGTGTCGCAGAAATGCATATGGCACAGAAAAATACAAAATAAGATATATGAAGTACTGAAACTGTATGTGGGTCTCAGAACAATCACTGTGTTTTTATTTACTGAGAGAATGTAAAGTGACTTTCACTGAGAGAAGAAAGCTACTATCTCTGGCCAGAACAGTAAACAACACAAATCTACCCTATTCCCTTTCACATATACCCTGAGGCAATCAGCCTCCTGTCCTCTCAAATATCAGGAGCACGTCTAACCCATTTAAAACCAGATACATTGCTGCCACATTGTGTTAGGAACTTTATCTGTACAGAATTTGCAAGGAAAGAAATATCAAATACTTGGTTCCAAATTGCTACTTGAAATAGTTTCCTGATGCTATATGTACTTACAGCCCATGAGGATCAGGTCAGCGGATATCTAACAGGACAACTAGGAACAATCTGGCACCAGCTGGGATTACAGCAGAGACCTTGGGAAAAGTCTAATAGATTTCCTCTTTACAACAAGATGTGTGATTTCATACTAACTAGAAAAGAAATAGAACTGGCTGAAATATTTGAATGAGTAATTTGGACAGGGTAAAGGCAGGCACTAAAAAAACCCAAGGATATACTTAGACAGGCAGGTATATTTTTCATGAAAACTGAGACAGAATCTTTACCTTCAGGAAGTACTGATGTCAAATTTCCAAACAGAAGGTATCCATACAAATCAAAATAAAGCCTTTTGCTTCTTCATTCCTTATCTCCCATGAGAAGCAAAGGAAGAGAACAAAATAAAAAAGATTGAAAAGTTCTTTGCAAAAAATTACTTTCTTTTTTTTAGTCTAAAGTACAGTAACCAATGAAGACATTTATACCCTGATCTGCTAGCTAAATTTTTTCCCCCTTTCAACATTAATAAGCTTATTCTATTTCAATGACTACATTTATGAACATGGGTCATCCCCCACTGCTTTCAACTACTGGCAATATTTTCATATATGGACACTTCGATATGGGAGACAATCAAATGTTTTAAAGAAAGCTGCATAGTCATGACCTAAGTGGGATGGTCTGGAGTGAATAAATAATTGGTGTAAAAAAACCTGGAAGCAGAGGGAAGGTATTAAGAGCTTCTGCTCGACATGGAGGGAAGTACCACCTGAGTTACGCAGGGATCTGCTCTCCTCAGCACATTCGTGGGAAAGCAGTGAGCAGCAAGGCAAACAAGTCTGCAAATTTCATTAAGAGATTCAAAGGCTATAAGGCTGACAAAAAACTGCAAATAGCTGCAGAGTGACTGAACTACAAAAATGAAGCTCGATACATGAGAAGGTAAAACCACGTATCTGAAAAAATAATCGCGGCCTGATGTACAAAAGGTCAGGCTCTGAGCTGTCCATTGCCTCTCAGAAGCAAAACTTTTAATTATGATGGGTAATTCCATGACAACATCAGCTCAGTGCTCATCAGTAATAAAAACCCAGATCAAATATTATGAATTATTAGCAAAAGAACAGAGAACAAAAGAGAAAACAATTATACCACCGTATGGAATCACAGTCACCTCTTACCAAATCAAAATATGTGAGAGATACATCGAAAGACAACAAGGATTATCAAAAGAAAGAAATGTCTACAAACTGAGGAGGAACTGAGTATGCTGGGACTCTTCACCTTGTGTGAGTAACCCTGATAGATGTCTATAAATTGCAAGTGGCATAAGGAAGATGGATGAGGACTGACAGTAACTAGAACATCTAATGAAGCTGACAGGAAGCAAGTTCAAAAAATCCCTGATCCTCAGAAGTTGTTGCGTAAGGATACTTTGGAGGCAAGTTTAAATAGGTTTGAGGGGAAACTGGGAAAACACCAGGAAGAGCAGCTTCAATGAAGGTTACTGGAGTAACAAAACACAACAGGTTCAGGAGATCCTTAGCTAAAAATGGCCAAACGCTGGGAGAGTACTAGGGAAATGAACTAAATTTTTAAACTAATTTTTTAATTATTATATTAATATATATATTATTACAGTTATTAAACTAAATTTTTTAACTAAATGTTTGCCTTATTTATTCTTCCTTAGGTATCCTCCTCATCCTCACCACAGAAAACAAGAACGACTATACTGATTCGGATCTGGGTCTATCTTAAAAACAAAACAAGGTACTTAAGAACTTGGTCTATAGGGTACCCCCTATGTTCTTAAGTTCACTTGTTTCTCTCATTCAATTTGATTGCACAGAACTTTTAATATCTTATTGCTCATAAACCAGTTTCAGATGCCTTGGTGAATGGAAGTACCCTACAAATTGACAATCACTCTTTTTCACCGCCATAATTGAGATTGAAAAGTTGAAGTTGCCCAAAAGGCAGCCTGTATCACAAGTGCAGCTGTGTTCCACCAGGAAGGCGGCCTGGCAAGATCTGGCAGTGGGAAAGGGCAGGTGATGGTGCAATACTGCATGAGGCAAAGATTGAGAGAAGTACCAGGGCTGATGAGAAGCAGAGCCCTATTCTGTGCTTTAAAATGATAGATGCAACAAGAACCAAGAAGGGCACTTGCCAACCCTGGAGAAGTGAGTAGTGTTAAGAGAGCTGATGGTGAAGTTGAATCACAGATGTCTTCAAAGACAGTCAGCTTCAACAGCGAGAGCCAATTAAGATATCATTCCTAAAACGAGATGAAGAGTCTCATAAAGGGCAAGAGTCCAAACAGGATAAGAAAAGGTTACTACACCACAGCTGGAGTGGAAACACTCAAAGTCGAAACAACAATGTGAAAATCTCTGGTTTACTCACTGCTAAATTTTATCACATGCAAGCTATTGGAACAACACACATGAATAGAATCACAGCTGGAAATAAAACACGCTAAAATTCCTTCTGGTAAAAATAGCTTTTAAGGCATGAAGGTTCTAACAGTCACACCCGATTTTTATTCCCCTGAGACTAAACACTTGTGCAGTTTTGCCTAGCAATACAGTTCACTTTGCTACTGGCAAAAGTAAAAACTTTATGTGATTATGGATTCCTGGAACTATCAACCAACCTCTGAAAACAAATTGCTTTCAAACAGGAATGTAAAACTAAAGACAATAGTATTCTCTCAAGCACCTAAGCATTCCAACTCCTGCTTGTAAGAATAGCAAGTAAGAACAGCAGACACAACTTGAAACAAACAAAAATCTCAGGCTACTAAGAAATCCAGCTGTTAATTTCTAATCACTTTTTCATGAATCCTCCTTAAAATCACTATGCTATATATCCTGGCAAATTCTCACCACCTGAAAATACTTATAATTAAGATCATATGAAATTGTATATACTATCTTTAGTGTCCTTTAGTTTGTGGACCCAACATTTCAATTCCTCTAATTACTTGAATGCTGTAGCTAAATTTAAATATATATACATTCTTAAGAACCAATGGGCTAAAATATTCACAGTCGAAAACATATTTCCACTTCTGTTTTTTCAGACAGTCATCCTGGGATAGGAAAGAAGCACTAACTCCCAACATATACCATGTATTTAATTATCCTTTTATACTGTTATTAATAAGATGATTGTTTATATCTGAAGTGATAACCCATCTCTGGGAAACTCAGAGCACCAGCTACCATGGCAGGTGGCCTGCTGAGGTTTGGCACAGTCTGAAATATCCTTGGACAAAGAGCTTCACTTGGTGTGGCGTATTTGGTGTTGGAAACCACTTTCACCCACACCAGCAGTTTTTATCCCATGTAAGAGACATCTGACATGTACTAGCTGCCATAAATACTATTGTTTTTATAAGTCATATCTGAGTTACTATAACAAATACTTGTGATCAATAGCTATCATATGATCTTAACAGTCAAACAAATTACAAGGCCTCTATCAACTAAAGACTGAAATAAAAAGTCATTATCAAAATAAGAACTATTACAGAAAACTACAAGAGTTAATATTGGAGAAGCTTATGCAGCCAAGTTTAAAAACATCTCAATCTGTATCAGAAAAAAGACAGTGTTCTTGAGAGTTTTTGTGCCCCACATCCCTGCACAGCCTGCCCTGTCCCTGGACAGCTTCCCAGAAAAAGCAACGCCCTGTACACCAGTTTCCACCAGAAGTCCCACAGTACTTCTTCACTCCTCCTATTCCCTAATGGCTGAAAGTAAATTTTTCTCCTAGCTCCCAGAGAAGAGAGAGGAAAGACCGTGGCAGACAGACAGGAAAGGGGAAACAGAAAAGGCAGAGGCCGAATAGTTTTCCTGGGGCTTCTTGCTTCCCACCCACCAAGCCACATTCCACTGCCCCACAAGGGAGAGACCCCTCTTTAGCACAGGAGATAAGGCAGTATCTGACATAGAGCATTCTCTTACAGAACATTCATCCATGGAAAAGACTGAAGCAAAGCATGAAATATCCAGCGTGTTGCACTCACGTGCTCTCATACCAGTCTAAATCCCACCAGATCACAGTAAATATTTAGGAAGTGAAAGAACTTTACGTTAATACCCTGAACACAAAAGTTCCCAAATACTTCTCCAAAGAGCCTGAGGATTAAAAAGCCTGACTGGTATTGTCATAGTGACTCATTGCTTAAGTCGAGAATATTAAAAGATTAGCCAGTCAGAAGAAACTTTTTTTTTTTTGCTGTGACGTTAATTAAAAGGTAAAGAGATCTAGAAAAGGTATTGAGAGACAAACAGCAGAAGGAGGAAATAAGCAGGACATTAAAAAATGCATTTTAAAAAGGTGGGGATTAAAGAAGGATACAATAAAACCCTTCGAAAGCTGAAAATGAGAAAAGGATAAAAAGCTAGAAATGAAAGTGGAGAATCTATGTTTCTAATTCTTCCTTCGGAACTTTATAGTTCACATTTTTCTCCAAGTTTAGTCACCTTAATTGCACACATAATCCACAGCAGGCTCACTTGCTAGTAACAGAAGATTCATGACTAACAAGGCACAGTAAGTTTTGATTTCAACAGCTAAGTAAGACCTCAGTATATCTGAAAAGTTTATTTCAGTCTAAGGTATGTGAAGAACAGCATTTCTTGCTTTTTCTATAGTCTGGCTGCAAAGAAAGAGTCTAGTAATAACAGCAACAATGTACTACCACTGAGCAGTTCATCAACATCTTACACTAGCTGTACATAACTCTCTTCGGAGAATATGAAAGCTATTTCTTCCCAAAAGCAAGCCCTTAGTATATGTTAGGAACAATGTAAATTATTTTGGATTGAGACTGTGCTAAGCAGCAGCTTCAATTTGCAATATTTACTCAAAGAATCACAACTGCGGAAATAAGAAAATGGTTTTAAAGTACTTAATTCTGAAGAGTCTGCTCTAGCTTTTCTTAAATGTTTTTAACAGGATGTTTAAGCAAAATGCCACTGGAACAACAAAGCTCCTTTTGGAAGAAAGGGCAATCCTAAATAAATCATTGCAAATCTAAACTCTCAGGTCACTTAATGGTAAATTTGAATGAAGCAATAGGAACGTGTTCAAGAGGGGGACTGCTTTTCCTACAGATGAGAGTTGAGCCCCCAACTACAGAGTTTAATCAGTCAAAATGGAGAACATTTCAGAGAATCTCTCTGAAACAGGTGTGACCCTCTAGGCAGGTGCTGTAAGGTCACAGACATTTTGCTGCAGGCTGGGAACTTGACCCTGTCCTGTGCTGTTCGAGCTTTCCATGCTTGTGCCTGTGCAAATTAACCACCAACAAGTGTAAAACATCACCAATTCCAGCTTTGTACAGTTACAAGTGAGTATGCAGGTACTGCTTCCCTATGACTCGGGGCCAATATGTTTAATGCCATGACCATACACCACCATTTCTTCCTCATGCAAAACACAACCAAACCCTCTACAATAGGTATTTAAGTACTCACAGTCATTTTTATCATCATGGCTGGGGGAGAGACAGAAGGGGAGATCCTGGAAGCATTAAATAAAAAAATCCATTCCATTTGTATATGGGAAACTTAAACCCACTTTCAAGCTGTACTAAAGTAATTTCACAGTCAATTCATAGAACTCAGCGGATTCTGCTGTAAACAAGTCTTGGCTGAAAGCAATGTTCATCCCACTATAAATCTGGTGCTATATTCAGATGGCCTACATTCTACCTAGCTTGCTGTGTGCTTATTTTTGAAAACTCATGAAATCAAGGCCCACTGAGACCCTACAACTGAAAAAAAAAAAAAAAAAAGAGAGAGAGGAAAGGAAAACCCAGAACATTTCTAAATGCCTTTGATCTAAAATTATGCTTTTCCCCCAGGTAATAGAACTGTCATAGAAAAAAGACTTCCCTTGACTTAAAAATATAATAAAATCATAGATATTTATGCTTTGTTTCAAGAATTATTAGCAGAGCACATTTTTTAATAACAATTTTCTACACTTTACTACTTCAGATACATACTATCTTGCAAACCTACAGAACTGCCAATATTTCCACTCAGGGTAAGACAGAAATTTCCCTCTGGTTACCCAACAACTTTCTCTGTTAAAAAAAAAACAACAAACAAACAAACAAAAAAACCCCCACCAAACAAAAACAGGCAACCTAATTATTTTTGACTAAAAATTGAAGATTTGCAAAAGTTTTGGGTCAAATATTTGTAAGGAAAACATTGGAAAGCAGCTTTTATAGAACTTATGGAATTTGACTTATAGTTGACACCATTCTGTGACACCATAAAGACCCTTTCAACCTGCAAATTCAGGAAAATCCTGAAATAATGGAAAGGCACAGAATATAAACCACCGTACAACTTCTGTAGTAACAGCTTACAAACATCAACATATGTCATTGAAGCATCAGTCCAAATGCAATCACACCTCAACATTTATCACACTGCAAGGACTTATTCAGAGATCCAGAACTCAAAGTGACACTATTGTAATGGGAGCCACAAGATCTGTGAATCCAACAGATTAAGGAAGAAAGGTTTCATCTCCAATACTAAAAGAGTGTGCCTTTATACAGGAATTAATTTGCATTCTTTGCAGGTACCCTGCCTCTACCAGAGCTTTATGTGAAGCAAATATCTCACATCAAATTTCCATCAGTTTTATTAGCACCCCCTATAATCCCTCTCAACAACAAAGCCATCTCATAGATTCAAATAAAAAACAGAAATTCTCTTTTCATGAATGGCTACAGTCTGCAGCACCAGCACTATCGACTGAAATCTTGCCCCTCTTGCACAACAGGCATTAAAGAGAGAGAGGTCACAGGTATTACTCCACAGTTTATTATCTGTCTTCTGATAACAAGTAATAAATTCTTAACCTAATTACTAATCCTTAACTGCTTTCATAATGATTAGCTTCCATTACAATCAGTTGAAAGAGTAATAGTGACAGAAAGCCAAAAACCAAGACCAAAATCCTCATCCAATGTTTCACTATTCATACAGATATCCTGGGATTAGTTTTCTCCATGTCTGAAAAAGTTTCAGCTTGTGGTGAGGGGAGGGGATTGGCTTTCTGAAACCCCATCAGAACAAGTATATTTGTTCTGGAATACCTTTGGGGCACTTACCGCCCCTTCTGCACCATCATTCACCCTCTGGAGATGATGCAGCTTGGTAAAAAAATCTCTTCAACAGAGAACTAAAGACTGTGAAGTTGCTTCACTGCACAGGACGAGGTGATTCTTTTACTACCAAATTCATAAAAATCATAATACCAAGAATATATGCAATATATGGTGGGATTTACCTGAAATCCATTTAATAAAAACAGCGTGCTGTTTCTACGTGGTAAATTGCGTGGTAAATGTCACATTAGCACATTATGTGAAAAAAATAACATTCTCTTCCGTTTCTAACTTTACATCATCTGCCTAGCTTACCACATTTACCTCTGCCCTTTGGTATTTTCTTTAGATTACTTGTATTCATTTTAACATTTATTCAGCTGACTTGAAACATTTTTTCAGCTACAAGTAGGAGCGAGGTAAGTATCGGCTATAAGTCGATAAAACTCGGTCAGAGCCCATTTTATTACTGAACACAAAAATGGCCATCAGTGTTAGAATGGAAATGACATCCAGGGAGAATTGATAAGCAAGGATCTGACTCAGGAACATTCTTAAGGCTCACAGACAACAGTGAAACTCAGCAGATGTCCAAGTGCCTGGTCAATTAAAAAGGAAGCCTAAAAACACCAGAACTAACCTACAAGAAAAAGTTAGTGGTGATTCCACTCAAACTTCTGTAATGGTCATTTCTGTCGAAGAAAATATTTCAGTTGTGAATACCAGCATCTGCAAGCAAGAAAAAGAAGTGTAAAGGAATAACAGGCTGTGATTCTAAATAGAGGGCAAGAAACAATTCAGCATGCACCTTTTCTAATAAAAATGTACCAGAAATTTTACAGTGTCAAAACCCAAATATTCACTCTCAAAAGCATAGAGCCATTTCAGTATCTGTTGAAAACACTGCATTATCTCAGAATGTAACTATGACACAAACATAAGAACTATAAATAAAATTACATCTGTAGCTTTTATCTAAAGTAATCAGATGTTATGCATGAGAATATCAAATCCAGAAGGAAAACATCAGGTTTTGATAAAGGTTGAGATATTCTAGGGTTTTTATGGCATTAAATTTTGCTCTAAAAAGAGACAGACCAGTTCCTAGTCTAAAAAGGGAGAAATATCAAACTTCATGAAGTCCATCTTGAATTTCCAGCACTCCCATTCTTTTTACAGGAAAGGTCGTAACATGCAGTCAACTATTAAACCATGAGAGTTTGCAGGAAAAAAATTTCTCCTTTGCATATATTTACAGAGTTGCATATTTTGTTAAGAGTTGACCATAACATTTTTTAAAAACAACATAAACCGAATACTAAAGAACAATGCTTATGCACTATATGATTACCTGTAAAATGAAAGTAACCTTATGAAGAACTGATACTTGTTTATTCGACTGATACCCAACACTTGTTGAGACCACCTGAAGATTCTCTTTCTGTTTTAAAATGTGGAATTTTTGTACCTACTTTGTTCAGCTGAACTCTCACATCACTAAGACTGGATTTTGCTCAAATGAAACTTATAGGGAAAAATCTGTCCAAGTGACGAAACCAAAGAACTTCCCAAAAGTGAGAGGTTGAATTTCCTTTACTTATGAACATCCTGTTCCAAATTTTGCAATTTTAAAATCAACAGCAGTTTCCATACTGATAATAAGCTGCTCCAATGAATGCATAGAAATTTTTATCCAGTTCAGTAGGGTCAAAATTCAAGCTGGTAGGAAAAAAATACACCCTTCATGAAAAGTAAGCAAATGATCTCCAGACTGTTTTCTGCATGGAGAAACTTCACAAATCCACCAGAAAAAAAATGCATCAAAAACTCTCTATAATGATTCTTCCATGTATGATTTATCAGGTAATATTAAAGTTTCAAAACAGAGTGTTTAAAATCTGGTTATAGCTTTCTTTTTGCATATGTCATACTGGAAATCATTTAATGTAATTATACTTTGAGGTGCAGTTTCGTAATTCTTCAGAAGTCTGAGCTGATGTAAAATGGGTTGCTTCCCAATAACAGCCCAAGTACAGATCTCACCAGGAATAAAGGTCTAGTTTTGTGGTCGTTGGTTTGGTGTTTCTTTTTGTGTTGGGGGGTAGGGGGTTGTTTTGGGTTTTTGCTGTTGGGGTTGGTTTTTTCAACATAATACTCATAACACCAAATTCATTTTTCACTTTTACATGTTTTTTCAAGAAAAAAATATGAGCCCCTACAATTTAACTACCAAGCTGCAAAAGCTCTCAAAACAGAGGTATATAATGGAAATTTTGACATATGCTTAGTTAGAGCCTCTCTAGTCAGTACTTGTTTGTGCAAGTTCTTTCCTTTTAAAAGCCTTTTACTTTTTCATACATGATTTTCCTGTAAAATTATATACTTGGGATGGCTTTTTCCTCTCTGCTCAAAACACTGAGGTGCTCTTGCCTTACAGAGGTTGTTGGCTTTTTTCCTTATCTTGGGAAGAAAAAAAAAGAATAAGTTTTCTTACAGATAAGAGAAGTTGGATGTCTACCACTTAATTACTTTGCATCCAGCACACGTGAAACATTGCCAAATCAAAGTGGGAAGTGAAAATAGAAAGCAGAAACAACTTTGGACATATGTAAATAGCTACTTGAAGTAAGGGAGAAAAAAGGCTTGCCAGGGGTAATTGGTCAGTCTAAAGCCATATGATGTATAGATCTGCACAGATACTTTAGTGCTAAAAGCAGTATTGCATTTTAAATGTTTTTGGAGAGTTAGCAAGTCTTTACTGCTTATATTCTGATGGAAATAAGGAATTATTTTCCCGTCTTCCCACTGACTCTTGCACTAACTTTATAATATTTGACTATATTTCACTTTTGCAACAGTCAAGTACAGTGGGAAACTGCACTTTTTTTCTTTTCTTTTCTTTTTGCTCTCTGGATCATTAAAGTTGAAGCACAGAATATCTAGCCATCTTTTCAACTTTCACAAATCAAGACTGGAGTTTCTATAACACTAGATAAGTATTTTTGTGCATCTTAAGATGGATCATTTACACTCCTGATAAGGAAGATATTAGCACTTGTCTTACACAAATGACTGAGCAGTTATGCAGCAAACAGAAAAGCTCCATAAGTTCACCTTCACTAAGAGGTTGAGAATGTTCAGAGTTTTAATTATTGTTTTTGTCTTTCATAAAGAGCAGAAAGCAGAGACAAAGTGGCTAAGAACATTAATCAAAACAAAATTATGATTCTACAAACATACAACAAAATGGAAAACTGCATGGAAGCTTTATCTCACCACTGGACCAGAGTAATGAAATACATAGTACCCACCAAAATATCATTTCCCACTTTCTTCCCTTCCTGCCTGGGCGGGGGGGAGAAAGAAAGAAAGCACACAAACACACCCACGTGCAAAACCAAAAGGTTCAGCACTATCTCACCCCACTCCCTTAACTTATCATGTGCACAAGTTTACAAGACTCTTTACAATTTCCATGAACAGGAATGAAGCTATCATGATCAGGAGCACAATCATTTTGCCAAAGTGGTACAAGGTTATCCTATACCACATGATACAAAAAGCAGTTTACTCAGGTTTACTTTAGTAAGCAGACATTTCACCTTCAGAGCTGATAAACAATTCCCAGTGCATTTTTAGTCTGCAATAAGAAATGAAACAGTTACAGAAATATATGTTTTGTAGGTCCTCATTCCTGTAATAAAAATGAAGTAGCAAAGTACTACTCTACATGATCTGTACAAGGAAGCCCATGAAGACCTTTTAAGTTCCATCCAACCCTAAAAAGATGGATCTCATTTAACTACTTTAAAAAAAAAAAGTCACTATTTGTAAATTTCATAGAGCAAATTAATCAAATGGAAACCACATTCTTTAGATAAAAATTAATTACCACGATGCATCCTGCGTTGCATGGTTATCTATACCAAGATTATCTACACCATATTCATGGTCAACAAATCAAAATTCTTACTAAGAAAATCTAGTTCTTTCCATCAGTATTCTCTATAGAATTCAGAAATGCAGCCCTGACAAGATCCTTATTATATAAACAGGAAATGGAGCAACAGGAAGTCAAAGCAAGTGTACCAAAAGTGGTCCAAGACACGAAACTAGATGGAGGCTAAAAACCAAGGATCCAGGCCTTTCTTCTACCCATCGGAAAGCATCAGATAGGAAAGAAAAAGGCATCTGCCCTGCTGTTTGAGCCATAACACACCACTGGTATTTGCACAGCAGTTTAAGAATGGGTGAAGTTTTGATACAGTCTGCACAAGTTTTCTCCCCCACCTCCCAATCTGTAACTTCATGTCAACTATTTTTGCTGTGGCAGAAGTAAATGCTCACATATTTGCCAAAGACCCTTCAGTAAATGAAGCAACTACTTTTGGTCTGAAACTAACAAAGCTTATTGCTCACATAACTTAGATCCTTCCCCACCTATTTGTTTAAACAGTTTCAAGTTCTTTAATAACAGCTGAGCCTGTTCTCAGTATCTTTACCTGTAATTTTAGAGAGAATTTTAATTTCTGATTTCATGTATTTAAAACATGTTTCATATATTTTCATTTTCCCATTCTACTTACAAAGTGCAACCTGTTTGGCATCAACAAAATTTTCTTTAAATTTAACATTATTCAGGTAAAGCCTGAAATGGGCAGAGAGCCCAAGCATGGTTTTGTGGCTTGGAATCAGTTCAAACAAAGAAAGTAGTAGCAAAATCTGAAGGCGAGGAAACCCACCTATTCAAGTCAGCACCATTATCAAAACAGCCCTGAAGCTCTTCTGCTCAATGCACCCACTTTCTCTATAGATGCTGCAAAAATAAGGGCCAGACCCATTCTGTCCTCCCCGACGTGTGATATTGAAGGACAGGGATGACAGTCCATAAAATACTCCATCTGCTCTTTTCTGCAGTGGCATTAGTGAAAAATAACCACTAAAACAGGCCTAGTGTATCCCTGCACAGACTCTCTCGAGCAAGGCAGGTTAGTCACTACAGTTGCAAATGCGCTGCCAGATTTTTTCTTACTCAATGATAATGACCACAGACTCTATGTAAAAAAAGTTCAATTGAAACATCATAGAGGTCTCCTTCAGAGGAATAACTATCATTCCACTTTGCTGTAGTGCAAACTAGCAGAATCAGAGCCAGTTAATTAAAAAGCCACACAAATTACATGGTTATTTTTTGCTACACTGTTGTGCAGCTTGACAGTCACCAAGTAAGGCAAAAGAGAAGAGCAGGGAAAGTATTTATAAGTGACAAATTAAGGACTGTATTCTGCAATCAAGAAGCAGTTAATGATGGAATTATTTTATAGATGTCTCAGGAATGAAGGTTTGCTCACTGGCATGTGGAAGGATTACACAATCTGGCAGAATAGGTTGGGCAAACAGATGAGGAGATAATACACACCGGGAAGGGCACTGAGAGAAGTTACACACACAAGAGAAAACAGCTGATCAGTTTAATTAAATCTTTTTTGTTCAAACACTTTTGTAAGGAAACATTCTCTATCTCTGTGCCAATATTTTGATTCTTTTTTTCAATAACATTTTTCAATTATTTTATTATGATTTATTCTTTTCCAGGCTCTATACCATCCAGAGAGCAAAATCTCCCTGAATCTCTTCTTTCTTTCTGTGCCTCTGTTGTATTAACTAGTTATAATCTTTTCTCAAACAGTTGCCCTGAGTTTATTTTTTCATTCCAGTGCAATGACCAAGAAGTCAGACTACACTGTCAGAAATGTCCACAACTTCAATCACACAATAGCAAAGTCTCTCTCAACACATGAATGAACACCACTTAGTTTTGCTTTCAAAATACTGATCATTTAGCTCTATTGTGACACAGTAGACAGCATGTAATCGGAAACAGTGCACCATTCATTCTGTGAGCAAATATAATCATGTATAAAACATACAATTTTTTAAAACAACCCTTCAGAGCCCTGAGGATGACCATTCATTTGAACAAAAAAAAAAAAAAAAAAAAAAACCAAAACCAAACAAGGGAATGTTTAACCATATTCCAAGTTTTGGAGTGCCCATGAAAACTGTTATAGCAACAAACTTCCACAAAAGTTGCACTACATTAGATATGATTAAAACTTTACAATAATTGCCTTCGAGTTGCCTATATATTATAGCTAAAATAGTATCAAGTGGCTTTCTGAATTAGACCACAGATGCTTCACATCCAGAGCTCAGAGTTCTCACCCAGAACATCTGAACCTTAGAGATCTCTGCCTAAACTATTTCCAAACATGTTTTTCTTTATTTGCTATTCATTAAGTACAAATACATATTTACAAATACTGATACTACTTTTCCCAATGAATATTTAGTGTTATTAAGACTTTAAATTCTGACAACATACTATCTCTCAAAATACGGGTTGTTTCCGAGGAAAGATGGTTAAAAATACTTTTAAATTTCTACAGGTTTTTTCTCTTATGCAAAATACTTCAAGTTAAAGGTCTTTGTTTTAATTTTAGTCAAATTAAATGGAAAATTAAAAATTAAAGACTCTACAGAGTATATTACTCCATACCATCCTCATCTCATTAAAACCTGTGAAACAATTAAGCCAAGTTTGGTTAATTAACTCAGTTTTGTGACTCGTGTAATGCTACCAAAGGACTATTGCTACTGTTAAAACACAGATTAAAGCTACTGTAACAAAACCCTGCCAAGTAGTATCAAACACTGGAATTTACTGAGATGTAACATAACATCGGCTCATGGTTCACATATATTTTATGACTACAGGAGGAGAGGAAAGGTAGAAGAGAAAGCTCTGAGAAGCCACAGTCGTGGCTGATTTATACTCACTACTGAAAACACTTAAGTGATTTCTAATATCATTACTTTACAGCAATATCTTGCCATGACTGAACTTGTTCCTTGTCTGCATCTGTTTTGGCATATTTTGGTGTTTACAAACAAACCATTTCATAAACCAATCACACCTCAAACACTTTAAAATCATACTATAGGCAGAGAATTAATTTTTACCTAGAACAGTAACTTTTTATTAGCATTAGATAGCTTCCTATATGCAAGAGAGCTTAGAGATTTTTTTCTTTTTTTTTTTTTTTAACTATTTAGACAAAAATTGGACTGAAGAAATGAATGACTTCTTGTTTCAGCTAATAAGGAAGCTTTTCAGGACAAGGGGACTCTGAAGAACGCTTTGTAAAGTTTGTGCTTGAAATAATCTTGGTTTTTTCCTTCCAAATGATACACACAAGCATGAGACTGTAGGAAGACAGATTGAATACAAAACTGGATTTTCAACTGTACAACCACATTTCCTAAAGTAATATTCAAAGTGTCAGAAAATTAACAATCCATTTAACACAGATTTTTAAGAACTAGTATTTGTCAGTTTTGAGGTATTAAAGAAAAAAATTAGTCACAATAGTATCATCACTACTAAAATGTTTAATTATGCATAAGTCTAACACTTTGTTTCAGTAAGTTTCTTCACATCATAGTAATGAGCGTTTCTACTCCTTTTTAAAAAAAGCCTAGACAGTAAAAATATCAGTCTACTGGCAACAGTTCCTAGGAATAATAATCTATGAACAGAAAAGCAAGGAAAACCTGCTGCTTCAATGCTTAGCAACAAGTCTGCGAAAACTACCATCATCCAAAGTATAAAATAATCATGTATTTGTTTGCATAGAAAACTACTACAGGGTGATAAAATTTGATTAATATGTAAACATTCAAAAAAACAGTGACATTTATTAGAGTAATAAGGTAACATCAGTTAAGGCAATGATCTTCAGCAAGTTCACCCTTTTGTGATAGCAGTTTCCATCGCTAATCCTTTCCTTTCCTTTGCTGTTGTACACCTCCAATGCCACTTGCATTTGGAACTTTGCACTATATAGAACAGAGCATGGATGTTCCTCAGAGATGAAGTGACTCTCTTACAGGGTAACAAGCACCGCGAGTTGGCCACAGAACCATTACAGCAGCAGCTTTTGCCATGACGTGGAAAGCCTGACAAATCCAGAACTATTCTTGTAACAGTTAGGTTATTTCACAATATGTTAAGATCATTATGACATCTCTTGGGTACTTCACACAGTTACTTTAATAGATACAAATTTCTTTCCCACAAATAAGTTGCCGCCCTCTCCCCCCCAGTTGTACATCTCAAAGCTGACAGTGCTAGTCTACCCATCTGTTCCTAAAAGTCCCTCAGAAACATCACACACCAATTCCTTCATTCATTAATTTATTTGCTGCTTGCAAAGACAACTGAATGTTTTCTTTCTGATTACTTACTTTCCCTAAAATTATCAAGTCCATTATTTATGGCACCAGTAGCAAGCATTTTCTCTAAGGAACAAATACAAGGTCTGGGATTCTTTTTTGCCTACTTTTGATGCAGTGTTTGACATTTTCATACCTTGAGATGGGGTTCAGTTTTCACTCCAAATTACATCTTTAGACATAGAAAGATGTCAGGTTCATCTAACTTTTGGCTAAAATTAATTTTTGAGAAGTGATTAAATATCAAGGGATTTTAACTGTGATTAAAAAACCACCTATAAGTAATTCGAAACTTCATCCTTAGAATACACTAGTTCAGAAATTTTGCAAGACAGAGAATGGAGAAAACAAAGGATAACAGATAGGTCTAATCTTTTTGTTTATTATGACAATGATGATTACTATAATGCAGCCTATTTGAGAATTAATCTGGTAGAAGTAAAAAAGGCAGGTTATTTGGTTTTTTTATTCAAGACACTATTCATTGGGTTTTTTTAAGCTATTCTGTCTAGCAGCTGACTAGATTAATTTTTGTATTAATCCAAATGAGAGATATTTTCCTCCTCGCTCTAACCATTTTCAAGAATTATTAATCTTTTACTTGCTCCTCTACAAGCTTAAAATCATTTCTTTTGTGACCAATAAGTACATACTGAAGAGGAAAACTGAAGATTCCTTTGCCTAGCAAATGAAAAAACAGATCATACAGAAATAGAACCTCCTACACAAACATACTTTAAATACATTCCTGAGAAGATAGCCAGTAAGCTATTAATGAATGGTCATGAAACACGTGAGAAGATATACTTCTCTGAAACACTGAAAGCATTCTTTCTCTGCATGTACCACACTTGTCAGTAATATCAGAAAAATGTTTTTCTTGCTCATATTTAGGCACACTATTTTATATTAATTTTTCAGATTGATCCTGCCCTTTGGTGTTAAAAAGATGAAATATTTCATGATAAAGTTCCTAGTAATGCCAGTAGAAATAATATGTAGCAGTTGTCCATGATCATATACACATGGACAGTAGTATCAAGCAATGACAACAGTTTAACTGTTCAGGCAACTAAAAGTTTCCCTTCCAGACGCAAAAATCAGTATTGGAGAAAAGTTGGTTGGAAAACGGAATTTCAAAGCACTGCCTGAAAAGGGAGAGAAAATAAAGGAAGACACTCCTCAACAGCACCAGCAGCAGCAACAATGTCTGGCAGCAGAAATACTGAAATTGCTGTTGGCGTACAGACACGGCAAAGACAGCCATTATAAGAACAATGTTACAGCCTCCCACAGTCAACCAGCATAGGTAAAGATCCAGTCCTGTGCTCAGACTACACAACAATCGAATTTCAGAACATATTGTACAATTCCTAATGTTTCAGATGACTAATCTTCTGGCAGTTGGAGCACCTTCTGTTTCTCGTACTTCCTTACCTGGTACTCCTGAAAGATCTCCAAAAAAAAAAGGCAGACACATACTCGGGTTTCCTGCCAGCCGGCTAAACAATTAATGAGACAAAGCTATTCTTTGGACCATACCTCAGAGGTCTGTAACCAATTCCACTATTTCAAATACAAGATGAACATTAAAGATGCTCCCAGAAGCACCTGCCCAGCTCTTTTTTGGTTACAACAGTACTCTACTTAGGTTAAAAGAGACTTTTAAAGAGGTTTTGTGTAAGTTAAGGTGGTTTTTCCCTTTCTAACATGCCTACATCAGAAATCAAAAAGTCACCCTCAATTAAAGCAGGGCTCAAGAAAAGATAGCACTTCTCAGCCTCTTCTGAATTCATTAATCTATAATGAAGACCAAGAAAGCTGTTTCAGTTGTGAGCCTTCACAGGGTGTAGGCACAGCAGAGGTTCTTGCCCTTTCAGGACACAAAAAGGATTGCCTCTAAAAGTCACCTGGCATTCACAAAGCTCTTGGCAACTATCAAATTCCTGACTGAACTGATGCTGATGTGGAAACCTTGAGATACGTCTCAATCAGAAAAACAGAATTAATGGCTGCTTAACTTTACTGTTATTCTTTCGACTTCCCCATTAGAAGCTACAATCATGCAAATGCCCTGAATAAAAACTACTATTGCAAAGCACTTGGACACTACTGTGATCAGTTTTACTAATGCCAGACTAGAAATAAGTAGTTTAATATTCCATAATGGATAAGGCAAATAAGCAGAAAGAAGTTTGAGACTACACAGTGCATAAGTAAAACAAAAAATATCAAATTATTCTGAATTTACTAGGAAATACTGATGTTAGAGTGTGCAGTTATATCATATAATATGACATAAATGAAAATTGTATCCTAACTCATATATACAAAAGTGGTCCTGAAGCATTTTATCAAGCAGATCCTCAGAATAAAAGTCTCCTCTCCTGAAAGAAGTGGGACATATCTTTTGTATCAAATGCATAAGGACAACTAAAGAAGTATCCTTGCTTTTCTTAATATTTAAACGCTTGATATCATATCCTTAGTGGTTCTAACACTTTAAAATTCTTGTTATTCTGGCACAGAGCCTATGAAGCAAAGAGCAACAGCAGACTTCGCAGGGCTATATTTTTGAAACACTGAATAGATACAGAATAGAGAATTATTTCAACTATATTACTGGTTAGACTATAATCATCAAAAAGATAGAATGCCACACTAAAAAATAAAGAATTTATTGCCATTGTCTTGCATCTCATCTGAGTGTGTTGAGCTTAAGACTTAAGTTTTGTTAATTTAGCACAGGGAGGCCCCAGTCAAAATTGAGGCCTTTGTTTGTAAGGCTCGGTACAAACCATATCAGGGAGCCCTAAAGACTTTCAAAGAAGGATGTAAGTCTGCAGATGACACAGAAACTGGCAGAAGTGGCTGATACCCCAGAAGGTTGTGTTCCCATCCAGAGGGACCTCGAAAATGGGCTGTCAGGAACCTCAGGCAGTCCAACAAGTAGAAATGCCAAGTCCTGCACCCAAGGAGAAACCACCTCACGCAGCAGTACATGCTGGGGGCCACGCAGCTGGAAGGCAGCTTTGTAGAAAAGGAGGTGCTGGTGGACATCAAGTTGAACCCAAGCTGGGAACATTTCCTTGCAGCAAAGAAACAGCACACTGTGCTGCATTAGGAGGAGTGTTACCATCAGGCCACACTTGGAGCACTGCATCCAGTTCTGGGCTCCCCAGTACAAGAGGGAGACACACCTTTTGCAGAAAGTCCAGCAAAGGCCCACAAAGATATGGGAATGGAGCATTTCACAGGAGACAACTAGGATTATTTAGCCTGGATAAGACAATGCTCAGGTGAAATCCCATCAATGTGTAAAAATGCCTAAAGGAAGGGTGCAAAGAGCACAGAGGCAGGCTTTTTCAGTGGTGCAAAAGCAACTGCTACAAACAAACACCTAAAGTTCCAGTCTTAACATCAGGAACCACTTTCCTCCTGTGAGGGTGAACAAGCATTGGCACTGGTTGCCCAGGGAAGTAGTAGGGTCTCCATCATTGGAGATACACAAAAGCCATCTGGCCACAGTCCTGGGAAACTGGTTCTGAGTGGCCTGGCTTGAGCACGTTGTTGGAACAGATGAGCTCCAGAGGTCCCTTACAACCCTCAACCATTCTGCAATTCTGTGATCCTTTTTTGTTTTACAGACTCAATTCAACATAAATAATAATTATGTAAGGAATCATATGACTCATTAATTCCATGAATAAATGCATGATTAGTAGTATCATACTCTGACGATAATCTAATAACAAAAACAATGCAATACTAAGAAGTTTATGTTTATTTTTTTAAGATGCAAGTGTCTATCAGTATTTTAGTTGATCCTGTAAAGACCCCAGGTCACTGTATGAAAGAACTGGTGGAAGTCTCAAAATATACATATTCATTTATGATAAAAATTTGACAACAAGGTATACCAGAACCAATGTTTATATGTGGAAAATTAATTATACCAAAAAGCTTCAGTTCATTTTGATTGTCATTTACTACTACAAACTTGAAGTCATGCCTGAGTACTCTAAAATTCATAGCTCAGTCTTCATCAGTACATGTCATATGACGTGTATCTCATTTTCCAGAAAATGGTACTTGCTTTAAACACTAGATTTAGCAAAGCACATCCTTAACTTTAAAACAAAATAGAAGCATCACTTTTGGAAGTGACTGACTGTGTACATAAAGACTCAACTTGTTATTTCCATGTCTGATGCTCAAAACAATATGCTAGTCAAGCAAGGACACAATTATCCTGATTGGATCATATTAAGGATACAGCTTTGGAATTGAAATAACACTTCCTTAAAAAAAAACTAATCAGACTGACAGACACGAGATAGCTGCTTTAGAAGTAAAAGGGGGAGTGAAATGTTTAACTTTCACAGCTCACAAAGTTTTATATACATTTGGCATGGGTTAAAAAATTATAAGTCTTACAAAGGTGTTTTACTAATTTAAACTTAAACATCTCTTTAAAAACAGTTAGAAACCTACAAAATTCCTTCCTATGCAGTACTTCTGTAATGCAATAGCACCCTGAATACCTTCCCATACACTGCAGTCCATTGACTTTTGTCTTGGAGGTCTGTGAGGGAGAGGAAGTTTGGAACTCTGGAGGGGCTCCTGCTCAGCACATACTCAGTAACAGCTCAATAAGGGGCTGCCCCTGTCAAGGCAAGATTTAATCAACAGTACTTGAAATGTAGTTCAGACTGCTGTGCTAGCAGAATTCATCCAAACATCTCACAGGGAGGAAGTAGACCATGACAAATATTTCTTTTTACTGGCACTATACATAGAGATGAACAGCTGTTACAGTGAAGTATAAACCTGCCTACTATTTTCAGCAAAAGCAAAAGGACAGTCATTCTTTGAGCTCTCTGACGGTAGAAGTTGTTGAACTGACATGCTCTGTGCTGCTGTTTGGCATAACTTTGGAGCCTACAAAGCAGACTTTCCAGTTCCATGAAAGCTGGCCTTCTCTCCACACTGAAGGGCATAACTGTTACGGATTCTATAAACTGACTATATGCCTTTCATAGCCCAGAACATTAATGGTAAACTGTTTGCCAAAGTGTAATAACCAGTGAAAATTCAGTAAATGTAAATTTAAGGTAAACAGTTTTGGAGAAGATGCTGTGGAGGATGTTGGGATGACACGCAAAACCACCTGAGGGAGGCACAGGTATAGCCTTCCCACAGTGTCAGCACTCCCACTTCCACAGCCTCTTGCTCCAGAGAGCAGACAGCATCGACAGACACTGTTTTAATTCACCTTATGTTTTAAGGCATAGATTCCCTCATAGCCTGCTTACAAGACTGGTCTGTTTAGTGTAGCCCATGTGGAAAGCCCTTTCAGAAGACTGCTTTACAAACAATCATGATGATTACTCGTATGGCTCAGACAGCAAATTCAATGAAGGACCTACTGAATTTTAAAAACAGCCGAGTGTTCTGGAAGGTGCAGTGTCAATAAAATCCTCTATTTACTGAACTACAAGAAATTTTCAAGAAAAAAATAGCTGTATTAAAGGAGTCATGAAAAGTTTTGAAGTTCATATATTAAAGTCTCCAAGTTTAAAACCATAAAACTAGAACTGCATGCTATTGCTAAAAGAGTAATGTTTCATCATAGGGCCTTTAAAATTATTTCACCCTACAGAACAGCTTACTTTGAATACCACAGTAAAATCCAGAAAATATAATGCTGTCAAGAAGGAACACAGACACAAATATTTTTAAATATTAGAATATGAAAGTGAATTCAATTAGCAGCTTCAGATTGGGAGTAATGATTTTTCAAAATAATAGAGCTTTGCATTGGCAAAAGTTACACAGTGTGACTCAAAACCTATATTTTATGGAAATGAAGCAAAATAAACAGATCATTTACATTTGAGATTTTATCTATTTATCTTCAAATGCTAATGTTCTGCTGTTTTTTTTTTCTTTTTTTAATAGAAAACATAAACTAAGATATTTTATTCCTATACAGTTCTAGAAAGACTTTACACATGTTGGCTTCAAGCAACTTTAAGGTGGTCTGGAAGCATCATATTCATTTTTACAACACCCAAACCCAAATAGCTAAAGAAGAACCCTATTTAAAATTATACACTGTCCTTTAGAAAACATTTAGTTCTCTCTGCACACATATTACTTGTCTAAAGACAAGTTTATCCATTTGTTTTAAAATTCTAAATTTTAAATTAATTTAAATTAATTTAAATTTTAATTTGACAGACAACTAAACAAACAATTCCTACCATTATCAGGCATGATAATGAAGTACATGCACACAGAAAACTTAACTATACACACATCTGGCAATTGCCTAAACACAAATATCAATATCTCAAAATATTGGCCAAAAAATATGAACACCTTGTAGCAAATACAAGGAAATTATTCAGAGGACTAAAGCCCCAAGGAGTTACAATACTTGTCATATTAAAAAGAAACACAAAATAATACATATAGTGGAAGAGAAGTATCTCAGAAATCTACAGCCGTATGTGTCTTCCTAAATTTAAGCCAGCTTTTCTGTATTTTACTGACAAATACACATTTTACTAACAAACTCATCCACGTAAATTGGGTCACTGAGGTTAAAATCTCACTGTTTGTAATCTAATGGACTGCAGACACTTATGTCAGCAGGTATAATCAGCTGGATCAGCTCAGGTAACTAGTCCTCACTAATCACCTTTCCTTGATGACTGTTTGTATTATATACTTCCCTCCAGAACACAATGTGAGAAACTAAACTCCTGTGAGTAAAGACAGAGGACTGGTCAAGAATATCTTCTGAGTTATTTCAAATCAGTAGAAACACATGTGAATTTGAGACTAGAGTTCATTAACAGCTCTTCAAGAAAATAATCATGTCTTACACATCAGAATACATCCTGAGTTTTAAAATGTCAGTCTCTCACTGTGTTATATTTATAGTCTAGCAAATTAATATTCTGCTCTTCCAAGCATAACTAAATCCTGCAGCTTAGACATCTGCATGGCTGATGAGTTTTGAAGTACAGCCTTAGAAGGGCCACATTCACCTTCAACACGGACAGGCCACTTACAGTGAAGGACTTCAGGACAATATTATTAGAGCTCTACCACCTTCAGACATACCCTTACATGAAATGCCACAGGATTTCTTCAGACTTTCTGTAACTCTACCTTTTCATATATACATCTAAATATTATCAGCAATACTCTCTCTTGAAACACATCTAGACCATGGGTTGCTTCCACGGTTCTTCCCTATTCAAACTAGGGGAAAGAAAGCCATGTTGCCGTATCTCAAAAATTTTGCTCTGCTCTTCTTATTTTGAAAGTCACAGGTTGATTTTAGACTAAGCAGGCTCAATAGCCTATGCCTACGGCATGGCTGAAAAAAACCAAAATTATATTATTGATTTTTACCTATTGAAATCATTTTGGTAAGGCTTTGGTCTTCCATCTACAATCTGTCTCCTTGCAGCTCAACTGTACATGCCTTTCTGTATAAAAAATATAAATTAGCAGACAAGATCAATTAACCTTGCATCATGCTAGCTGCCTTCTTTCCTTCAAAATGGAATTATGTTAGCTCAACAATTTTTATAGCTTAAAGACTGAATAAAAGTCAAGTTGCCTTAGGCACTTCCTCATCACCAGGGAACATCTTTTTTCAGTGTACCTTCTCCCACACTAAGTTTCTCCTCTGTCCCAACATCACTCATAAGTCACGTTACCCAAACTAAAGTCTGCTCAGAGGTTTCCTCTCCAGTCATTTAAAACCAATTTCTGTGTGGCAAGGTGAGCTTTACCCAGTCTGGGTTTTCAGTGCTACCATCATCCAGCTGGTATCTATTAAACACATGCAGTGCGTCACAGCTCAGCAAGGGCAGCATTAGATCTACCCCCACACCCAAGCTCCCCTCAGAAAAAAAAAAAGGGGGGGAAGAGGGTGAGGGGAAGGCTGGGGAAAAGGGACAGGAAATCTCTGTTATCAATAGACAACATCCTGTTAACTTCACTCACATGAGCCTATGTGATATATACTCAGTAAGTGTTAAACTGAAACCAGAGCCTATTAAAAAAAAATTGATTTGATGCCAGCTGCTACAACATTAAAATAGATAATATTTTAGGACAGTTATTTATACATAGCCATGAATGCTCTCTGCAAGAACCAAAATAAAGGACAGGAGATGGACCCTCCCTCAAACTTGTGAGGAAAATAAATTATTTCTCTTCCCCACTCCACCTCCAGTCCCTGGGCAACTGGCTGTAGGTAACCCTGTTTGAGCAGAGGAGTTGAACCTGATGATCCCCAGAGGTCCCTCCCAACTTCAGTTATACAAATCCTAAGATCAGCAAGTCTGTAGAGATGTAAAATTGAAGAGTTGATTCTTCAATGCTAAAACCAATTGCTTTTTCATAAAAAGACTGAATTTCTATTATAGAAAGGTAACTAAATAAATATCAGCTCAAAAAGGAGTAAGAGATGAGTAAGATTCCCAAGAGATCCAATTTCTAAGCTGTATGAACTGAAATTGTGTGAAATTAAAACTACCTTCTGTGTATCCCCAACTGTGTCCTGGAGTACTATCTGTTCAGGAGTTGCAGTCCAGCTGGGAGTATTTCTCCACTGAAAATAGAGACGCTCGACATAAGATACTGCAGAACTCCCTCCACTCAGGCAGGCACAGCAACTACACTAACACAGCCAACTCAAGGAGAACCATTTCTAAGGGCAAGATCACTTTGAGAACAGCATTTCTTCGTTCTCAAAATAATCGAGGCCTCACTCCCTCTCCATAGACTTCTGAATACCCAGATTCATGAATATAGGTTTAATCAGGAATGAGTCACCGACATCTATTGCTCAACTTGGAGCCTTTTACACATGCTGTTACAAAACACTGTATCTTACCTATGCTACATATAACTAACTCCAAAGTACTCTATTTTCAGTTACTGTAGCAGAAACTAAGTTTATTCTCCTGCTTTCAAAGAGTTAAAAAGAAATACTTAAAACTGATTAAGTTCACTTGTTCAATAAACAAAATCAGAAAAATCTAACTTTTCATGGAAATTTAATAATGCACTGTGGTTCTACTATTATTCATTATATCCACTGTGGATATGCACGATGCCAGGCAATGTCTAAAGAGTTTTTAATCCATTTTGGCAACAATCCACATGAAAAGCAAATCCAACCTAGTAACTCTACATCTAATGTACTAGTTGCTCCAGGAAGGATTGTCCTGATGTTACAGCAAATCCCTAGATCAGAAAGGGGTTCAACAAAGGCAAATATCTACTTATGTATCCTCCCCCTTCTAATAAAAATATGAAAACAGTAAAATCTTTAGCATGGTATAGTGATACAGTAATACAGAAATCAAAGCAGGAGCCTGATGATCTGGAGACACTGTTCCTGGCACTGCTATGAACAAGCTACATAATCCTAGGAAACTTACTTTCACACCTTCCTGTATCTTAATTTCCACAATTTCTAGTTAAAGAAAAATCTAAAAGCATTTTTATGTTAAGAATTAAATACCATATAAAAGCCAGGAATAGGATCAAAATCCCCCTTCTACTTATTTCACACATAACACTAACAGGTAGGTCTTTTGTAATATATATAAACCACTGGGGGCTGAGGGTAGGAATCAAATGCTTCTGAATCCTTGTCTACATGATGGACACTAGTAGATAAAATTTTGTATCAACTTTGAGAAACAAAACACAACAATTATTTTTAAATAATTTTTAAAATCAAGTCTTCACATGCATTCTTCTTTTGTCAGGTTGTAGATCGGCACATGAAAACCCATATGTTAACTTTGAGATGCATAAACTAATTCCTTATATAAGCTTATTAAAATAACTATGCAAAACTTAAACAAGAGGGGTTTCTTTGACAAAGAACCTTAATCCTAGTAAACTGTTTTGCTAAATCAAATTTTAAAATTTGGAGCAATTGCATCTCTAACAGATGCGTAATATTACCTAAAACTGTAGAATGCATCTCTCTGTTATAATATTTGTGTCAGCTGGAGTGATTTCCCCACATACTCCAATTCAAAACAGTCCAGTGTGGAAAAAGCAGAAGCTCAACTTCTTTCATCCTTAACTTGACCTCTCTGCCAATATTACAGATGGAGAAAACTTTGCTTATTCAAACATATTGGGATAACACCACCTTTCAAAGAAGCAAAACTCTGTGTGTTGACAAATTGTGATACATGTATTCTTCAGATATATTACTGAGGCAGTCTTTGCCCTGAAAATGAGCTTATCCTGCAAACAAGAAGATGCACAGGCTTCCAAAAGCATGCACTAACAATGAACACTTTTTGGAAGGAATGGTGGCAGGAGCAGCAGAGTCAGCAGTTCGGATGGGCAGGATCTCATTGTTCAGAAGATTTCTGGACAGCCATTGTCCAGCATTTCCCTTAAAACTTATGGTGTGGGACAGAGAAAATGAAACCAAAGCACTTTAATTAGGTCACTGTAAGTTAAAATGAACACATGACAAATTAGAACTTTACTGGTGGGTAAATTAGATTTGAATAATTTTAGCTAATGAAAAATTCAGCTAATAAATATTACTTAATTCTTCACTCAAATCCTCCAACTAGCTTTGACTTAACACAGGTGCATAAACATAGGTCACTCTTCAATTTACTCACAAATTCTAGATTAAATAGCCAAATGCAATCAAATTAAATTATACGCATTGAAACACTCCTTGGAGAGAGCTATTGACTGGGAACGTTGATTTTTCAGGAACAAAACACTGATATCACATATAGCAAGGGGACATTAAGACATGTCTAGTCACGCAGACAGCATTTTGTGAGTTCTCCTCGTGAACTCTGTCTATAAATTTGATAAAACTCTTCTAAATGACTATGCCTCTATCCCTAAAAAGAGATTCAGAGAGAAGGAAATCTGAGGAGTTACTTCCTTTTATACCAACTAACTGATCATGGGCTACTAAATGCATAATGTTATAACAGAAAACAGAATAATGCTATTCATTTCATGCTTACTGTTTTTGTCAAAAAGCCACAGGCCACAAAGATATCACGTTCAAGTGTGGGTCATGTATCTTTCCCCTCCTTCACTCTTCCTCTGCAAGCTTTTATCCTCCAACCCTCTCTGGCCATACCTAACACCTTTTAAGACTGTTACAAACAAGAGCAACACAAAGCCAAGTTGAATATATCCCAACTCTGACTGCACCAAATTCAGTCCACTTACTTAAGGAGGAGTAGAAGTAAACCGGTCTTCTTTTAACACTCATCTCCATTGTACTGCTTTGCCACATACTTCACAAATAAAATTCAAAAATAATTTGCAGCTAATATCCTATTAATATTTTGTTCTGAGCAGAACAGTAAGAAGAGGTTTCTGCTATTTAATTTGGAAAGCACAAATTTAAGCTGCATCAAGTAGTTATCATCTAGTGGTTCACGTGCAGATTTCTCCAAACAAATTATACTGGACACGGCACATATTGAATTGCGAAGCAAAGCAAAACTCCCAGTGCAATCAAGTACCTAAGTTAAAAAGCGAAAGCATAAAATAAATCTCTCCAAACATAAAAATCCAACTACCCTTTCTAACACCGCTTTGAAGAGTTAAAGTACTACACAAATAAAACTGCCACTCAAATATTAACAACATCAAAAAGAATAAAGTAAGCTTTCTGTGAAGGTCTGGTGAACATTTGCTGGACTAGCAAAATAGAAATGTTCTCTAATTACTCAAAGATGAAAGAGTATCTATTTAAATGCATGTGATTGTTTGAATAGTCCTTGATGGGACAGTATTATTACCACCTAGTTCTCTCCATTATAAGCTAAAGAGTATGTAAAATCTCTACTGTCAGTGTAAAACTATATTATAACACTGCAGTCATGGGCAGCTGAATTTGCTGACTACAATACTTTTTCTCCCCAGGGTGCCATACATTCATCCTAAATTCACAGGGGAATCAAGCCTCGTGGAAGAAGGAACCCTGGGGACATTTTAGCAACACTGCAGTGGGGAGGGAAGGCTAATTATGAAAATGAGGCAGAACTATTACAGTGGGAGCTCCAGGGCATGTAGGACTTGTACAGAAATGAAAGTAGTTGTAAAATAAGAAATATGACTAAGCCAAGGCTATTTGAACACCTTTTTTGTTATCGTGATGGGCATGTATTTTATCATCTGTCTAGTTACTCTTGAATGGAATATGCCATTATCAATAAAAAGTAATTTCCTAATGTTAAATCCTAATGTTAAATTCCTAAATGTTAAATAATTTCCTAATGTTAATCTTCATGAAAAACTCCAGAAGGATACACGAAAGCAGCATGTTATGAAGTACGTTTTATTAAGCAGAATCAAATCTCTGTGGAATTCAAACTACTCTCAAACTTCCAGAATCTTTTCAAACACATAGACTTGCATATGCACCCATCACTGTTACAGTATTATTAGATGGTATCTTAAAAAACAAAGGCCTAGAAGAAATTTTGATTTTGTCTGAGATTGCTTCCATCTTTGATTTGGATCATTCAGAGGAAACATGTAAATATGAGCATAGGCATCAGGAATTTAATCAGATATCAGTGCAGTCTGATGCTAAAAAGACAGAAGCACTTAAAAACATGAATAAATTAAGTAAACAATCACATTTTGCAGATGGAGAAAATAGGACAGAGACCTTTCAATCACATTTATGATCATCACCCTGCAAAGCTATTTACTGCAGAACACAGTAGTTGCTGACCATCTATGCATATTTATTGCACTCTAAATTAGAGCTTTACACAAGATTTAATGCCTTAGTGACCTGCAGACTTCGTTAGACACGCAATTCTCTTGGACCGACATTAAAAGGAATTCAGACTACAGTGATTCATTTAATCAGAAGGGCAGTTGGATTGTGTATCCAACACATTAACATTCCATGAACCCTGCTAGCTACCTGATTACATCCAAGGCCAGGTCATCACCTAGATCCTTCTTCCCACTCCAACCTCCACCCACTCTCAAAAAGGGACAAAAGGTTACACCACTGTTTGCTTCAGGTTTCAGTCTCTCCAGCTCATGGAGGAGGCTAAGCTCTTGCAACATCTTGGCTCCCTGTTCTTTGCAGTCAGTGTTTCAGGTTCCAGAGGATACTTTGAAGTTTGGACAGTTACAGTTGGTTGGTGGTGTGCATTAACAGAGGGTTCAGAAGAGAAATGGGAAATCTCAAGTTGCTGTTGATTCAACATTCTTTTACTTATTTTTTTTAATTGTATTTATTGGGTATTAATCTTTATTGGTGCTTCCTAAGGGAGGCATGAAAACTAAGCAAAATGTCAGCAAATTGCATATTTGCTGTCACTATGCATATTACCTGACATATTGCACATCTAATTCCTCTCAAGAGGTTTTAAGTAAGCCATGAGCAGGATTCATTCCATATAAAACAATAATTAGAAGAATAATCTACCACTGCAGAAATGTGGGACATCTACCTGGATGTCCTAACATGACCAGCAGAGCTGCACAACAGAACTGTTTTTACAGCAATGTCCAGCTTACACAGCTTTCCTATCAAGGATGCATAGAGGAGTTCTTTCCAGAGGTGTCAGTTCTCAGCTTGGATTTCAAAATGTGGAAGACCATTGATTTGCTTATCTTCAAACTGCAGGCTTGTCTAGTTGGCCTGCTGTTGCTTAAATGAAACCATTTGCCATTTATATGGAGGCTTGTAGATGGCATTCAACCAAACAGGGCTGAAAATATACTCATTCAAAATAAAATTTCTGTCCATTAAATATAAGCACATCTAAGTCAATCCTAAGCTTCTAACAACAACAACATTTTGTTTCTGGCAGGTAGCTTTTGAAACTCTAGCAGCAAGTTATTGTTTCTGCACACAAACAAAATGTTTGAAGGCTATCTATTTCAAAACCCAATCTGAACTGGGCTCCTACACAGACACCCACATGCTACAGAATCAGTGTGTCCTGCCCCGTGGTTCATCCTTAATAAACACGATGTTTTCTCAATTAGAGAAAGGCTTCTAGCAAGAAAACATTATAACTTGGGGGAACACAGTTAAATATAAGAAAATATGCCTCATTTCTCAGTATACAAGAAGAGGAGGCACCATTTAATTCTAGACTATTACAATGATAGAACCTCAATCAGCTGAAACAAATTCAATGAAACTGGAGGTTCCTCATACTCTAACATGATTATTAGAAAAACATCACCACTTTTTAGCCTAGGCAACAGTCATAATCCCAAGCACAAGGTCATCTTCTTTTACTACAATCTCTTTAAAATTCTTCAAAAACAGTGGTATCCACCATAGCTTCAGTACACTTAATGGAAAGGTACTACTTCAGAGTTAAAGTAAGAAGAGTCTATCATGACACCATGCCTCTAGAAATCTTCCATTCCACTTGCATACATTAATTTAATTCAGCTTATGTTCACCTGGCAAAAAGTCACACTTGGAAACTACGATGGCTGAGACTGTGTGTAAAGTTCCAACGCAGACAACTTTCATATGCAGGCTAAAACAAGGCTCTTAAAATAGGGAACTATTCTGGAAATGCTGACACATCTTTAACACTGTGAGTGGGCGCCAATATAATACACACATTGTGTACACATATGTTGCTGTCTTCCTGGGAAGCTTAACTAAAAGCCCACATGGTTGATGTGGGACAGCAGGAATGCCTCTTTGAAAGCACTCACACTGCTTATTCATAGTATCTCAAATGAAATCCAAGGCATATGGCAAAATTATGCCATTTCACAAAACAGTGCTTGTGACAGTGAACAACCCTTTTGAATCAAAGCTACCCTTGACACTTCAATTAAAAAAAACCAACAAAACACCTTGATGACAGAATTTAGACACAATATTAAGTATTTAAATAAAAATAAATCTTAAGAGCTAGAACTGTGGAGGTCATCAACACAGTTTAATAAACTGAGTTCATTCATTACAAAAAGTCTTACTTTGGTTGTTCTTTTTCCACTAAAGCACACACCCACTATAGAGTGTCAGACTCCCAAAAGAGTAATGAAACAATAGATGAACCATCTGCTGTTACACAAAGCAAATCGAAAATCCAGGAATAGAATATATGGGAGTTGTACTGAAATCAGCATTACCTTTCCATTTTCTTTCACTCTAGATTCTTAGCTAAGTTTTTACAAACAAAAACAAACAAATAAAGCCACCACACAGGAAAGTTGTAAGAGCTTCCAGACCTAAGCATACAGGGTAAAGTAGGACATGAAACATCCTTTGAGACAATTTTTTTCCCTCTCTTGGCAACTCTAACCCATACAATAATTTTCCAGTGACAAATACTCTGCCTCCTGTTAATACATCAAATGGTTGGAACTGGTGTTCCACAAGGGTACAGAAGAATACGACAAGTATCTTAAATTGCATATCCATGGATATCCACAACTTAAACATCTTCACAGCTGTCAGCTGATTTTACTGTAAGGCTTACTTTTCACTGTCCCTTTCCAGCTTATTTATGCACACCAAGTGCAAGGCAGACAGAACTCCTTAACAGGCTTAAAACAAGTGTGAACAAATAACTGCCCAAGGAAAAGATTGTCTTGGAAAGATTTTCTGTGGAATACAGGATTACCTGAAAACTAAGTACAAATAACCAGAAGAATAGTACATTTACATGTCTTCTCTTCCCAACAGGTGCCTCAAAGTGCTGTAACAGAAACAACTCTTCTGTCCATAATATTGGAAGGATTCAGCCACTAGACATTTTTACCATGTTACAACAGATACCAAGAGATAGGTCTTGCTCTTTTTTCTTGCTTTCTTTATGCTGAGTAAACATAAGCTAATTTATTTCTCTAACACTTCACTAGCCATCCTGTTTCCAGTAGCTGAGTGGTTGTGCTTATTGGTTTTGAGAAAGCATGTCAAAAGTCCTTTCAGTCATCCACTCCAGTAACAAACTGCATTCCCAGAAATCACCCAATAAAAGACTGATTTTTAAAACAAATGTCCAACAGTCTGTACTCTAAGTTCATTTTAAAATATATTTTAATATTCTAACAAAAGTGTATCTTTTACGTTGCTCATTACAGTTTAGCATTAGCAACACTGAATTCATACAGCACAAACAAATGAAAACTCTGAAAAACCCTCAGCCCTTTCAGAAAAGGATTTTGCATTCATATTTCCTCTAAGCCACTAAAAAACTGCTATGTGGTGTTCAGACATTTCTCTTCCTGCATTGGGATTCATTAAAGATTATTTCAAAGTGACTGCTGGGATCCATGATCCTCACAGAACAGCTTCCCTCCCCCATTCTTTTCTTCCTCCCCAAAAAAGTAGAAAAATGAGAGAAAACAAGCAACTCTCTCAGTGGCACTTAGACAGCTTCATAAGGCAAGGTTCCTTTCAGACAATCATTATGGGCCTGTCAGTCATATATGTGTGTAGTTAATGAAACCACATACACACAGACTGGAGGACAGCTGCGCACCGACTGGGTCACCACTGATCCATCCTCCTGAACACCCCCCAGATGAGCACTGTCTTCTTACATTACTGTGCTCTGCAAGTGATTAGAGCCCCATTCCTCATAGGGCATTAATTATCGGGATTAACAGTAAAAGGAAACACATGAACAGGATGCTATATACTTTTTTTTTTCTGCTTTGAATCTTTGTGTATTTGGTACAGCTATGAATTAAGAAGTAAAAAGGATATGCAGAGATCTGAACAAAATAGTACAATACAGGCTTCCAGTCTGCTACCCTAAAGAAGTTAATTTAAAAAAATACTGGAGAGGATTTCAGGCTGCTGACATATGACTTTCTCAGCAAGACAAAAAAAAAATTGTCTATATATGCCACATTCTCTATTTTCCCAATTGCAATACAGAGTATATATCATTAAGTTGTAAAACCACTGAAGCATTAGCCACTGGGAATGAGCTGTCAGTAAGATGCAGTTATGAAGTGGATTAAAAATTCCTATTAAGTTAGAACATACACAAGCCTTTATCAGTGCTCCTATCCACCATTACTCTGCTGCTCTAGCCAAACAGCACATAACCTAAAAACTACTCTTAATTCTAGGAAGGCCTGAAAGTGCTATACTGTGAATCAAATGGCATAATACTTCCATGTAAGTGACCTACAATGACTGAGGTAACCAGTAAAAACTTACCTAACTAGAAATAAAGCATAGGTGTTCTAACCCTGTTACAACAAAAAAATAGATGCAGCCTTTTCATTATGACCCTGGCATTACTGGGGTGGCCTAGCAACTGAACATGCATTTTTCCTATTTTAGTGTTTCAGAGCTGAAATCTAGAACAACATTTTGTTACCAAAACCCTAGGGTTTTTTTCTAGTATCTTAAAACCGAGTACTTAGAAATAAAGAGACAAAACCAAGCTGTTATAACATAGTCATCTCCTTTATTGCTGGCATATTAGGCAAGCAGATGTTATTAACAGAGATTGTCATCACTTTTAATGACAAACAACAGTTGGAACACAGGTTCTCCACTTCAGAATTTTCACAACAGGCTGAATATTGTAACAAACTCAAATGTTTTCAGGTTCTATTTGTTGCATTATAGCTTCCTTAAACATGCATGACATTTAAAGAGTATTAAATACAACTTACACAGCTCTATTCGAAGTGTACTGATGGAAGGCTTATTTACCATATTTGCTGAAAGTTCTAACTTTGACTTGAAAGGAGCTGTTTATTTTTCTTCTGTCAAAACTAAGCATTCTCCAAAAATAAGAATGATGCTCAAGGAGTTTGATATTAAACCCTAAAGTAATCTAGTAACACAATAATTTCATTTTTTACAAGTTACGTAATGACTAATTCTCTGTAGCCCCACAAACTGTTTAAAATATTGACATTCAAACATCTGAAGGTGTTTCTCTTCATCTTTACACACTCTTCCACTAGAGAGTAGTTAGAATTAAAGGCCTGCTCTTGGATATACACCTGTAAGGTCGCACAAATAAATGACTGCTTTTAAAAAAATTAAGCATTGTTCTAGCAAATGTTCTTAGGTACACGATGTTTTATTACTGACCCTGCATTTCATACTTCCCATGACAGACACTCATGACTCAGAAACAACTCTGAGATGAGTTCACAGAATATTCTGTTGGCTGAGGACCATTTTCCATTGGAACAGTTTGAAAACAGATGCTAATACGTTTGTCTGTCTTGCATTAATGCCCTTCAACTTGTAACGGGAGGCAAACTTTTTCTCATGCAGTCATTTCCTAAATAATACAGTATTGCCCAAAATGTCCTATTTTAAACGTGATAACTAACAAATGAATTTATCTTCTCTTAAAAAATAAGATTTCTGATATAGAGCTAATGAAGGTGTTTGGGGTTTTTTTCAGGACAAATAAAGAGGTTAGCAAAAGCCTCTAGGATATCACTAAGGCCTGGCACTCACACACAAAAAAAGAAATAATTAATCTTATTAAAATGTTTCTTCATTCATAGCATAATCAAGACTGAATTTGTTACAGAATATTCCTCTACACAAGCTAGGGAGTGATCCCAGATTTTCCACTAAGTATGTAGGTTTCAGTTCTTTGAATGAGTTAGTCAACAGATACAAGAAAAAGAGATGAACACTGGGCTCCAGATATAACTAATCAGGACCTGCAAGAGACACTTACTTTATTCACTTATAGACAGTTAACTTTACTCACTTATAGACAAGCCCATAGATCCCTTTCTTTCTCCTATCAGTACACAGAGTCTAATCCAATCCTGTAATATGTCAAGTACTCTCTCAAGGGTCTAGATATTCTCCACTCTTGGTCATATCAACATAGACACTGTGTAATACTTTGGATTTGAGCTCAAGAGAAGGAGAGATAGTAGATAATCAAGAGCTGATAAGACTTCCTAGCTTATTATTCAGTATTACTCCCAACAGAAGACACATCTACATTATGGAAGGTAGGTGCAAAACTGGGGTTAATACTTAAAATAGGATATGGTGGTGGATTTTATTTCTATAGACACATCTGTTTAGTATCACAGACAGAACAAAGTAAGGCTCTAACTATTGCTAATGACAACTCTGAGTAAGATTTGTGAATAAATAACAATCTTCATGCATATTTTTTGTACAGAAGACAGGAATCATTTTCCTATTTATTGCTGCTTCAAGTTCCAAAGCCATATAGTTTTACTATTTTAGCTTAGGGGAAAACAAGATCATGTGTTGTGAACATTCCCACAATTGTATCTAGTAGAGGAAAAAAATGAAACTTAATTATTTTTCCCTCAAATTTTTCTCCCACTGTACAGTCACAGAGGTTGCCAAAGACCAGCTAATAACAGTAACAGACTAACTCGCCAGGTGGATTGTTTAGGTTCCCAACAGAGCCCTGATATATACAACACATCAGATACTATGCTGAAATTACTTCTCCACTGTTTTACCATTCAAGAATAAAAAAACTAAGTCCTGTTGCAGAGATATCACATCAACCTTACCCATACAGAAATCAAATTTAGCTCAATCCATATGTTACCATTGATTATAATCTTTCATCATATACCCCAGAAATGTGTTTCTTACACATGTGCTACTTTCATGTTTCCCCTATATCATACCAGAAAAAGTAAAGTAATAATTATAACCAAATATTACTGAAATGAACTAACATCATTATTTCTTCACCACTTTTCTGATCTGTCAGGGTATTTGCAAGAATAAAGTCAATACATTCTTCAGTATGTATCTCAACACAATGTTAAGAATTGGTTAATAAACAGATTATGGTGAAAATCTTCTATAAGAGAACAGGATAGCTCTTTAATTCTGACATGTGAAATCTGAGCAAATGACGGGGAAAGCACACAATATTTTATCATATGCTAGAGACAAATATAAAAATATTTCAACAACGAATACCTTGGTTGCAAAACAGAAAGAGTCAAAATATGTTAGTCATCTATATAGACACTGATGACAGTCACCTGGCTGCTTGCTCAGGGAGTTTTATCCCTCATATAAGTTCACTTACTGACTTCTTTTTCCATTTCTGCTATGTGTTAAAGACATGCTTCTTTTCAGACACAGTTCATTC
This sequence comes from Pipra filicauda, assembly GCF_003945595.2. NCBI lineage: Eukaryota > Metazoa > Chordata > Aves > Passeriformes > Pipridae > Pipra > Pipra filicauda. The sequence continues at coordinate 53,705 of NW_024104699.1, forward strand.
TTGGTACTTTCTGTGTACTACTTGTTCTGTTTATTTGGATTTTTTTAATAGTTGCATTCATTGTACAGTCTTTTGTGTAAATATCACATTTTGTTTCAAATCAAGCAAATGATACTTCTAAACTGGCTCTCAAGAGAACATGCTGTTAAATCATCTGGAATTGTTCAATATAAAAGAACGAAATATGCCAACATATTAAACTTACAAGTAGCAGAACCGTTTCATGCAGACAACACAAACATACATTTTTAACTATAAGTCCTTGTTCCTCCAATATCAATTAACAATATTAAAGCTTTGACTCATTCCAGAGCATGCACAGTATCATTGTAGAATCTGTACAGACAAAGTTAACTTGAGAATGTGCAGCCACTGATAAAAAGACTTACTAAATAGTTATATTAACTCTGTCATTTTTAGTATGACTCAAGTAAATTCACATTATTAATACTGAAGCAAAGAACAGAACAGGAAGAAAAAATTATGTCAAATGATCACAAAGTATTTTAAAATTATCCAAGTACTCTCTTTCTAGCACAGCAGACTTCAATGGAGAGTTCCATCCATTGTCCTCTCCATCAATATCTCACTCTGTCTCTCTTGTTTTGAACTCAGGCTTCAGCTGTGTTAATCATAACATGTACTTTCACCCCTTTTTCAGATTAAGGTTATTTCTTACTCTGTAGTGAAATGGTCTTTACCAGGTTTTGATGCACAGGGAGCATGTCTTCTAGGCTGATTTTTGATCAAGCATTCTTTGGATAAAAGGATTACCACTACAGCACGTCTGTTTTTATAAACTGGCTTTACTTTACTTTCAAAGAGCTTCTATTGACTAAACAGCAAGTGTACCACTTGAAAGTGATTATTCCCAAATTCCTTTTCATTTCTTTATAGCATAAAAGCAGACTTTTATTCTTTCATGTCTCTAATTTTTAATGGAAAACAACGCCACAGAAGATTAGGGAAAGGAAGCAATTTATTTTTATAACCTGAAAATAAAATTAGATGTGCTTATATATTTAGGCAAACATTTCATAAAAATGGATGCTTTCTTTTAAAAGCTTTCTCTGCGTTTTTTCTTGCATGGTAAGTACCTTCCATCCCACAGGCTAGTGTTGAGAACATCCTAAAACAAATACCTTACCACTGAACATAGAAGAGACAGAGAAGCAGAGAGCAAATTTTCTAAGAATCAACCGCGCATTCAAAAGTGAGTCATGAAAGATCCATTCAGGTCCATTACAGGACATTTCCTCACGGTAAATTCAGGAGTCAGTGCTGTCTCTTCTTCAAAAAGTTCCTAAAGTTGCTATCTTGATGAGATCAGCTAGGCTTTATCATACCTAAGGATAGCTCTATTTATAGCTGGTGACCATGGCCAGCCTCCACATGCACAGCTGTTCCCTACAGAGGACATGCAGGCAAGTATAGTGAAGGGATGTGAAAAAAGCTGTTACAGAGCAGAAATGGTACTACTATCCTCAATGCCAAATGCACTGGAGTATTTCCAGACCCCTCTGATCAAGAGTATTATATTTTCAGAAAACCACCTATTTTCCCCAGCTCACTTTACATGAAATGAAATCATGTAGAAAACTATGCCCGTATAGATATTGCATCAGTCATACTGTATAATCCTAGTTAGTAGAACTGTCATTAGGTTTATCATAAAAGAAGTTAACATGTAACACATGAAAAGTCTGCAGGACTGATTCCCCTAACTTTGTGCTTTTTGAGACCTTTCACACATGCACAAAGTGGGTATAAATCCTGTGGCACCTTAAAATTTGGCAACATCATCATGTACACTTTTCACAGGCATAAATGGTTACAAAAAGGGCAACAAGGAGGATCTCAGACTATGTATATCCCCTCACAAGCAGCTGAACTGTGAGATGTGACTGTCAACACCACATTATTTGTAAGACACCTTGTTTGAAAGACACCTTACGCTAAAATAGAAAATGCTGTCTGATTTTATAAGAGTGAAACGTAAAAGACAAAGTGCACATATCTCTCCTCTACACAACTAGATACAGATGAAGGATCTAAATCAATTAGAAGAATTTACAAGCCACTATTTTTTCATTAGGATCTTTTGTGGTTTTAAAATCCTTGTCTTCCTCTGCAATCTGAATAAATAGTTGCCTTTAAGTAACTCTGCTACTATTACTTCCTTTGTTCTCATTTAGCAACACCCTCCCCCAAGCAGTGAAGATTAAAAAAAAAAAAACTAAAAATTTAAATTTTGCCTTACAAGTACTGCAGTCACACAGGCTGTTTGCATTTATGTTGAGAACAAGCTGTCATAATACCGCCTTACCATTTGTAACCTCCACGCATTCTCACCTGCCCTCTGCAACAGGAGTCCCTTTGTTTGAAAAGTGTGTTTGTATAACATTCCTTGTTTAATTTAGACTAGAACCAAAAATAGCAAATGGCTTGTGCTTCACCAAATCTGCACTGAAGCTCAATTACTCATGTGGGTCAGGTACACCGAGGGGCTTATTAAAGCTGTTTGGCTCACATCTGGTTTTATATCACATCTAAGGAACAAGGAGGGGAAAGGGGGGTAGAAATTCTCACCATAACATAAAAGCTTAAAAAAAAAATTCATTGCATTTCCTCTTCCCATGCAACCCCACCTAATCAGTCATCTACTCTCTTTTCCTCAGAAGAAGCCTCTTTCTTCGAGACTATTTATTGTAGCCAAGTTCCATTCCCAATTACCTTAATATAGGTTGTACACTGAAGGAGAAGTGTCCTCTTTTTCCTATAGACAGCACAGGAGTTTTAAGCAATGAGTCAACACTCCAGAAGACTTTCAAGCAGATTAATGCAACTACCTTTCCTAAAAATCTATTGAAGGAATCATCTAAAAATACAGGTAGATAAATACAGGAGGGGAAAAAAACAAATACTAGATTTCTTTCCCTTAGCTTCAGCAAGATTAAACAGTCAATATATTTCATCTCTAAAATGTGTTGACACAGTTTAAGTAGAGGGGTTTACATATCATGTTAAGCAACAGATGGATGATATGTACAGCCTAACTGTTCAGCTCAGAATTTACTGAAGACTAAAAACTACATAATATGGTAGGAAAATGGAACAAGTCACAGGATTCTAGGAAGCCCGTAACTTTTACTTTATTTGACAATTACCAAGTTATCTGTGTGATGTCAACCAATAGCCAAAACTGGCTGTATGAAAAGAGCCAGTAACATCCTTTTGTGAATCTGTACATTCTATTTGTCAAACAAGAAAACCATCAGCCAAAACAATCTTAACTTGTCCAAATAAAATCATCCTGAATCAAAACTTTACTCTTCCTGATCCTTCTTTTAATCAACAAAACTTCCTCTGCCTGGAGACACAAACAAGTTGTGAGGCTAGCTAAGTTATAAACTTCCTAAATTCCTACAAATAAAACAGCAAGGTTGTGGTAGAACATGAGGTAATTCAAAGAAGCAGGGTAAGCTAGCTTACACTTACCACAGGACAGAGGTACACAAATGGCTGTTACTGTACTACAGCTGGAATACCTGACACTCATCCTGATGCTAACTGTTTTAACTTCTTATCAAGTCTATCTTTTCAGGGTAAGGAGGGAATATGCCAGAAATTTCTGCAGTAGAAAGGTCTCTACCAAGAATGCTGTGTAATTTGATGTGCCAGTTCAAGGACTTGATTCAAGAGCCTTAACTGATCTAAATTGTCAATGCAGACTTAAGGAAGAGAAATGGCATACTCTATAAAACCATTAACCAACATGAACAGTAACAAAGGAGAACCTGATCTATTGCTTGAACTGTAGATAAGACCTCCTCAGAAGCCTTAAGAGAGTATAAGAATTCTGAACCAATTAAACATTTAAACAAGCTGTACAATTTAGAAACACACAATTTGAATCGTGACACCAAATTGCCAGATGCACAAGAGAATTTAGTAAGACTTTCTATACAGAAACAGGAGTAGTTTTGTGATCACCTCGAAGCACTGCTTTGACTCTGACTTTCCCTACGTGCACATCTGATTCTACACTGGCCCCAAAATCACTTCAGCTCTTCTCCTCTTGCCACCTTCATACACATACCACCTACTACTTAAGAAATACCCATCTTTCTTTTTACCTTCCACTTCTGGAATGCCACTTAAAAATAGTCAACTTACTTTGGCCAAACTGAGAAGCATTTAAGATATTGTTAATTATACACCCTGGTTTTATACTTTTGCACTTCTCCTCAAATAAAGGGCATACAGCAGAAGGCATGCAACATTAAAACAGTCAATGAATAAATTTCATCAAAAGATGTATTCTTCCAAGGACATGATTTACAGGTAAGCACAGGAAACCTCCCACTTGTCTCCATTAGTAAAAAGCAGTTGTGTTAGCCCTGAAGACCATGTTCAGCATCTTGAATGAATCCAAATGTAATCTCCCCGCTGCCACTTTATTCCTCCTCTAGTCTCATTATTATAACTGATGTGCTTGATTTCTACACCTGGCTAACACATTTATCTGAAAAACTGCCATTCTACAAAGTTTTTACTTTTTCTGGATGCATAATTCTGGAATGCAGCGAGAAGAAAGGAAGTTTGGACTTCACAGAAAAGATGTTTTCCAGCTTTAGTTCACTTCCCAATAAACAAAGAGAACCAAAAAAAAGAAAAGAGCCCAACAAAAAACAAATTCGTTGAAGACACAGAAAGCCTTTTAAGAGCAGATGTACCTGAATGAGCAGTTTTAATAAACCTGGGTTAATAACCTTTTAGAAAGTAAAATCTGTGACAAAAAGATCTTAAAATTACCTCATTCGTAGTGGAACTTCTGTGAAGCCTATATCTAGTACAGTTTACAGAACTTACTGAACCATCATCTCCTATTAAGCAAGAGGATTGAGAGGACATAATTTCAAAGTAGACATCATAGCCAGAGGACAGATGCAGTTCAAACACAACAAACCTGCAAACCCTGCTTTCTCCACTTAGCAAGATTCATCCAATACAGTATAGAACAACAGCACCAACTACTCTTAGACATGTATTTGATAGGGAAACAAGGTAGAGAAGCAGCACTAACACACTGTAAGCTCTTGTACATAATCATTTGTACATAATCTGATTGGCACACTATCTTGTTTCATGCACAGGATCTTTGAGAATTAAAATTTATGACAAATTATTCACAATGGAGTAACTTTGGTGTCATCAGACAAATAAAATCACATGTATATGTGCACTGGTTCCTAAATGTACCATCACTATAGAAGTAAAAATATTATTTAATAATGCTAATAGGTTAAAATTATACCAATCAAATATATATAAAGAATGCTTCCAAACACAGCCAGTTTCTCTTTTCCATGATGACCTTCTATCCAGAAACCAAAAGAGAAATAAAAAAAAAAACAAACAAACATAGAAACTGTCCAGGTGTCAACATTTGCCTTGCCTTTTTTTTAAAACTGACTACTTCCCAATGCTTCTACTACAAACTGACTATTTCAATTTGACATTCATTTTAGAAGCATCTTCAAAAACATATCTTTAAATGATCATTCCTATGATTGCATCATAATGCTAACAAATAATGTATTTAGGTTAATGCAGGCATATTTGGAAGCAAATAAGCTAAAACCATTAACAACTTCTTTATTAAGTTACCAAGAATTAACACGATTAAGTGTGTTGAAGCACTGCTTTGCTTTTTGCTCAGATACCTAGTCATAGGGCTCAGCAAACAAGTACACCTTCAGTCAACTTTAAACTATGATACACATACAGATTAAACACTACCAGTAGATGAAAGAGGGTGCACTGAAATCACAAAAAGGTAGCTTTAACTTGGAATGGCATGAGTTGCTGAAATAATGCTTACAGTTTTTTTGTTTAAGCATTCTGACATACAGTCAGAATGCAGATTGTATAGGAAACACAGCTAAAAATTCGAACACAGGAAAAACATTTCTATTGTCCTCCTTTCCTCAAGCTTCAAACTCCATCAGTTAGGTAAAATAACACATTTGTCACCTTCTGAAATACAAATTTAGAGAGCCTGAAGTACTTATTGTGATTCAGTGCACTTCATTAGTATGATTTGCTTTAAAATCCCTCCTCTCTAATTGTGTCACAAGAATGACTCAAATAAAAAGACAGTAAATATGTTAACTGTACCTTCCTCAAAAACTGTCTGCTTCACAAGACATCCTTATATCACCACTGTTACCCTAACGCAGGGAAATGAAGCGGGTAACTGGAAAGAAGAAAGCAACGCTAACAACTAGATAAAATTACTAAAGACAATTTCTGCACAGTCATTCAAGCAGTAACAGCAGATATTCTGAAAAAGTGACACTGAAACTGGTTTTAATTTATTGCTAACTGTAAGCAAAACCTTACGTAGATGGAGATTTCATACAGCACAGGTATAACAAAATAGAACCTGTTTATATAATGCAACCACTTGTCAAATTTCCCTCACCATAGAAAATTCTTATTTCCTTTGCAACACAATGACTTCTGCACGTACAACAAATGGGATACTTAAAAAAGAAGCCACAGGCTCCATGATGAACAATTCTTCCAGGGGTTCTGGTAAGAATGCATCTACACGGAAAACGTTCTTTTACATACCTAGGAATTCAAACACCAAACACATTCATCAAAATCTGTACTTGTCACTAAAACAGCTCAAACAGTGTATTTTGCTCCTCTTGGAGCATTTTCTCTACATATATTCCCAATTGGACAGTCTTTACTTACTTTAAAAAAAAAAATTTCCTTAGATGTTAAGCAAACTTCAGACACCTTACCAAGCACAGGAGACTACCACAGTATACTGAACAGCTATAATCATTCCTAAAGATCTGGAAGGAAAATATGTATAAATCAAACATAACAGCAGTGACATTTACAAGAATGTAGACATTTCACTGCTTCTACCAACACTTTCACCAGCTATAAAACTATACTGCAACCATGCCTGCCTCAGAGCTCAGGTGCAGTCAGAAGAGCAGGGACTCAATCCTCCATTCATTTTGTTTCCCACTCCGCACTATCTCCTCTAAAAAAGAGGGGCCTCTGGAAAGAACATCATCTCTCTTATTTGAATAGATTTAAAGTTATAAAACACATGGCAAACACTAATGGCCACAAGCACTGTTATATTCCCTCCTTCCCAAAACAAGATGGTAGATTTTGCAAAGAATTTCCTGAAATACTCTTTTTAAAATATTAGGTAATAAAATCAAATATTAAAAACCTCTTCAGTTACCACCAAGAGTACAGATAAAGCAGACATTATTCCTTTTATTAAAACTGAACCACTGCAAATCAGGAATCCGTTAGGTTTCTGATACAGCTTCTCAGCACCAAACTAGCATTATCATCACCTTATGCTAACACCAAATAATATCTGAAAACGTGAATATTGTTTTGTTTCATTCCATCCCTTGTGAAAGCTCCAAGTCAACATCCATCACGGCTCCCACAGTTTTAAGAAATGGGGTGGGGAGGTCAAGCTCAAGCCAAGTTAACAGTCACTCTCTCTACCACAGGAGAAACTACATACTGCAGGACCCCGTGAATAAGTAATTACAATTAAATGAATGTTTTATGAAGGAAATGCACTTGGTTTTAAAGGTCACAAAGTGACAGATAAGAGCATACAGTGGAACAAATCCAACAAATTCCAGATTGACCTGCAGGGTCAATGAATCCAAGCAACGAATGTTTCTGCTCTTTAAATAATTAAAAATGTCAAAACACAATGGCTGCAGACAACAGTGTTAAGAATGCAGACAGACCCAATAATCTCCTTCATATTTAAATATTTCACTTACCTGTCCTGTGACTGCTCCTCATACATTCTTTCCTTTCCTTCTTTGAAGAGTCTTATAGCCCGTTTTGATTTTTTCATAAGACTGTCAATGTAGATTTTAAAATATTCGTTCTCACTGAGTTGTGCAAGTTTCTGGTTGTCATCATATTTGCTCAGTATAAGTCGCAAATGTTGGTAAGTGTCAGGTAGAATGTCAAGTATGTAAGGTGGGCTGTTTTTGAGTTGAAGCTTTGGGTTTTGGCACAATCTTACCTATAAGCAAAAACAGGAGAATGTAAAAGACAAGAAATATGTTGGGACAAAAACTGATCTGACATCTTCAAACTTATAGGTGTAACATACTTCTCTAATCTCCAGGCACACAGAAGTAAATCCTACTTCATTTATATTCCGTGAAATCCCAACATAGACTCTAATGTCAAAAGAGGCAAAATTGACTTAATTTTGTCACATGTATAAAAAGCAAACAAGCTTACCTTGGGGCTTTTCCCTTAAAGTAAGAATGTCTTTGCCTGCCTAATATATGCTAAGGAGCATATTATCAAAACACAGCATGCAACTAAAGCCAAGAGCAGTACTTTCATAGAGATCTGTTTGCTGCAAGCTAACTTACCTATGGATGTTTAAACATCTACCAAGAACTGACATTCTAAATTACTTAGTCATCTGATGGCTCTCTCTTTTCTTTATCCAACAAACAACTTAGAACCTACAGAAATTTAAACGCATTATTTTTCAGCTCCTGGTCGTACCAGAAGTTTGGTGATTTGATCTTGGCTGGATGCCTGGTGCCCACTAAAGCTTTTCTATTATTCCCCTTCTCAGTGTAAGAGGAGAGAGAATACGTCATGAAAGGTTCACGGGTCAAGATGAGGGCAGGGAGAGATCACTCACCAGTTACCGTCACAGGCAAAATAGACTCAACTTGGGGAACTGAATTTTACTACCAACCAAATCAGAGTAGGGTAGCAACTCCCTTCCTCCTGGGCTTAATTTTATCCTCTCGACCTCCTTCCCCCCAGTGATGCATGGGGATGGTGACTGGGGGCTGTGGTCAGTTCATCACAGGTTGTCTCTGCCACTCCTTTCTCTTCAGTCTCTGCCACTCACACTCCTCCCCTGATCTACCATGGGGCCCCTCCCACAGGAGACAGTCCTCCACAAACTTCTCCAACATGAGTCCTTCCTGCAAGTTGCAGTTCTTCATGAACTGCTCCAACGTGGGTCCCTTCCACAGCTTACTGTCCCCTCCAGGAACAGGTTGCTCCAGCATGCATCCCCTGCTGGGTCACAAGTCCTGCCAGCAAACCTGCTCTAGCATGGGCTTCTCTCTCCACGGGTCCACAGGTTCTGCCAGGAGCCTGCTCCAGTGTGGGTTTCCCACAATGTCACAGCCTCCTTCAAGCATCAACCTGCTCCATCCTGAAGTCCTCCACAAGCTGCAGGTGGATCTTTCCTCCACTGTGGACCTCCATGGGCTGCAGGGCACAGCTGCCTCACCATGGGCTGCACGGGAATCTCTGTTCTGGCACCTGGTGCACCTCTTCCCCCTCCTTCTGCACTGACCTTGGTGTTTCCAGACCCATTTCTCTCACATATTCTCACTGCTCTCTTCCCTGCCTGCAACAGACTTCTGCACAGTAACTTTTTTTCCAACCTTCTTAAACACCTTATCCCACAGGCTCTACCACCATCATTGATGGGGGTCAGCAGCAGCTCTGGCACTGGCTTTATCAGATGTGGGGGAAGCTTCTGGCAGCTTCTCACAGAAGCCACCCCACAGTCTCTCCGTTACTAAAACTTTGCCATGCAAACCAAATACAAGATCATCTTAATGGACTTGGAGTCCTCATGTTCCTAAATGGCACAAATATTAATTGATTAATATATATCTTACTTAAAGAATAAACTTCGATTACTTGAACAACTTTATTTCAATCTAGTCTCTACTGGAATTGTTTCTGGAAGAGAAAGGTTTTGTTTCCTGAACATCTACAAGGTTAAAATTGTCTCCTGGCTACTCAAATTCTCTTATAGTTTGTTCTGTAATGTTCTGTTCTAGAAAGCAAGAGAGATCAAAACTAACAGGTAGTTTTTCAGTGGTATTGCACTGAGCTGCCTATGATCAGCTAAAACACTGAAGAGGGACACATTCTAAACATGTGCGTGCAGCTGTACATATGCAAATACTTACAAAAAAATTAAGTCCATGTGGTATAAAAGTTTTATAGGCATCATTTGGAGATTGCCACATTATATATTAGTGACTTTGACATTCTTTTGAGGTAACTAACGAGGCTGTAAAAACATCTTAATACTGCTGAAACTAGATTCCTATTCTGACTAATGTATCAACTTCAAAAAAAGTGCAGTCTTGAGCAATTCTGGGGGAGGGGGAACAAACTTGTATTCTCTAACACTCACCTCTCTAAACTCAAAGCTTTATCACTATTGTTGATCCCTCTTGCAATTTCTAGATCTAACCATTAACAAATTTACTGCCTTCAGACTTTTGTCACTAGCAGACCTTCAGGCACCACAAACAGCAAAGCAAACACATCATAGTTTTTTACCCTCTGAAACATACACATAAAAACATAATCAGGCAAGCAGACTTAGGTAACTGGGGTCATAGTTAGAAAAGTGGAGATAGAATTCTGAATGGACAAAAGTCAAGCACTAACAAGTTTTTAAAAAGAAGCCCAGCACTACTGGAACTGCACAAACCCATAAGTACTGTAGAAATGCATTTTATCCAAAACAGTATTTAAGACATGACATTTGCAATAGCTCCCCTCATTTCACTGATCCATTGTTATTTTAGTAATTGCTATTATTCTTTCAACTATTAGACCAAGTAACACATCAGGAAGCCTTTTCACAGAGAAATTTACAATCTCAGTAGGAAAAAAATGACAGCCAAGGGGAAGCAGGCAAATATGAATACATCAGCATAACACTGTTGAACATGCTAGAGGGTAGTTCAGGGACTGAACACTAGCAGTTCAGTATTTCTAGATATAAACAGCAATGTTTCACAGTAAGGTCTCAAATAATTTTGTGGCTCATAAAAGAACTCCTCAGCTGAGGAAGAAGATAGAAGGAAGCAAAAAAGAGTAAAAGATTAAGATACCTAATCATCTCTTGACCTGGTAATAAAGTCTGGAACTGCAATCCATAAGTGCAAAGAGACTTTGAAAGTGAAAATAACTTGTTTATATTTCATGTGATAAAGATAAGGTCATCAGGATAAATAAAGGACAACAGGGTCCCAGCCGCGGTTTAGGACATGCCTGAAGTAGCATTCTCAAAGAATAAAGGTTGGACAGGATGGCATTCTTTCAAGGTCAGAAAAGCAAAGCTGAACTTACATAGAGAATAGCAAAGTCTGGATGGAATGAGAGATTTAGGTGAATGGATTGACCTGAAAGATTCAGACACAACTTCTAAAAGAGCAGTTCAAGTAAAGGAGTTGCACAAGTGAAGGCAGGATGATGGCGTCACCCCAGAAGATCAAGAAAGGAGCTAACAAGGGAAACTCACGGAAGGAGATTAAACATTTTTTTCTTGTTACACTGAAGTTAAGCTGACAGAATTCTTTAAAGAGATTTCAGACATCAGGCAAAGAACTTTGCATGTGTAGACAGACCTGAAAAATCATCCATGCAGAGACATACATGAATTTCTTTTTCTTTTGTAGAAGAGTAAGAAGAACTGGACTTTCAAACACAGAAGTGAAAACCTTTATGAAAAGCATAGATGTTTTCCCTCTGAACTTCTGTTCTCTGCAATTTCTGATTTAGTCAAAACTTGAAATCAGACTGACATTCTTCACAAAGCCAACTAGAGGTGACACAAATCTGTATCACTGATTAGGCCTTACAACTTTATGAAGCAACAAACACGGGGGAAAAAAATAGCTGAAAGATGGTGACGTTTGTTCAGAGGAAAAAGTCAGCAATGAAAGCAGACTGCAAGCAAAGAAGGCTGCAAACATTTTGAATTACTTATTTTCTAACTTAAAATTCATGAAAAAAGAATTAATTATCTTCCTGAAGTCTATCTTTTCAACCAGATGTGCCAAGAAGCAAAATATAAGTGGTTTCATATATTAGAAATAACATTAAAATATAAAAACAACAGGAAAAGCAAATTGCTTAAGCTGATGGCTGAATTTTCAACAGTCAGTCCATTCAACTATACAAAAAGATTATCCAGTTATAAGGAAAAACTAAAAAAAAAAATTAAAGAAATAAGTTTCTCTTTCAGAAGTTGTAGAAAGTCTTCAGTCCAGTGTCATTACATACAGCCATATACACATCAAAATTGGATTCTGTGGTCAAGACGGTTTACGAGGCTTCACCTTCTGATGAATTTACAGAGAAAAATACAGCACTACCAGAACCTTCAATTTCAGAATAAGCTTTTAAGAAAGTCATGCAAAAAAATCTTCTGCACCTCAATTAGCCTTATACACTCTAATTGAAAAAAATGCTAACATTAAGTTCAAGTCAGTGATCCAGTGAAGTAGCACAAGGCTTTCTTTACTTTATAGAGTACACAAGGTTTCAGTTGAAAGGAAGTAATATTGTAAAGAAATGGCTGCTAAACCATATGGTTTCCAGAATGAGGATGTCCTGACACATACCACAGCAGTTCACAATTAAAAGTAAGCAATAAGAAATAACACCTGCTGATGCAAAAGATTTACCAAGATCTTTCTTCAAAAGAAAACAGAACTCAAAACAAAACAAACAACCAAAAAAACACTCCAAAAATAAAGACCTCTATATTGCACTTTACAAAGCAACTCTTACCAACACCTTAGGAGCGGACATGAATCATATCACTGTGTGATTTTTGTATTGTTTTGACTGGAAGTAAGCATGTACATATTTAGCAAGTAGTGTAAAAAATTAAAAGCAGTCAGTCAACAAGTTAGTAAGAAATGTCTCTCTTGTTGAGGTAAACTGAGACAAAACTAAGCTCCTTCCACTACCCCACTCAGGGAAAATCCAAGTACTTAATCCAGAATCACAGAAACAAGAGAGTACAATTCTGATTGTGAAAAACCGAGGCATTATCCTAATCTACCAGAAACTGATTTTGAAACAGTTAACTCTGGAACTTCTAGACAAGCTTACTCTAGTTCCTTTGTAGAAAAAAAATCAGCCCCCTTTTCCCTCCTCTCTTCCTCCACCATTTTTGAATATGTTTGACTCAAATTACAAAGCATTATTTCATAGCATGGTCGAAGATGAGAGTAATGGAGGCCTATTGTATGGAGACAGTTTCTTGCAGAAAACTATTTTCTATTCACTTTTTAAAGCAAACAAAGTTGAAAGCACTGGAGTCGTTTGACAAAAGAACTTTTGTTCAAGCAAAGTATAGCAGCCTTAACACAACCTGTTTAAACACCTAATGCTAGTCAAAGACAATACAAGGAAAGTACCTCAGCTAAAACAGAGTAAGTATCTAATGAGTAGGACATCCGCTTATACAGAATGAACCAGAACAATCGGAGCATCAGTGCTCACACACTCCCAAAACCACGCTTCAAAACTGCCTAACTGAATGAGTGCATTCTGCCATGCTGTACAGAATTGTCAAAGAATTAAAACACTTTGACACACCACAGAGAGCACAAAGGTAGCTCTGCAGTTCTCCAGAAAACCACAACACAGTGCTACTAACAATGAACTCTGAAAAAATTTATCAGGAGGGGCTAGCCAGGAAAACGGTCAAAGTCTGAACATAGATTTCTTCCTGCCTAAAGTTCCCTTAACTGCAATGCATTTTATTTTTCACAGAAAGATAGAGAGATGGTTTTTCTTTCTGAAAGAAGCCTTCTCATCAGAATGTAAGTAGAGGTGACCCAATCACCAGTCTTTTTGCCTGAGAATACAGTAAGTGCTTGTTCAACAACAACCACACTACAACTGAGCCATATGTTTCCATACTGGAGGTATAAGTGATAACAATCCTGATGCTACATACACACAAGGATGGTTGACTTCGGAGGTATGAGTGATAACAATCCTGATGCTACATACGCACAAGGACGGTTGACTTCGGAGAGCAATTTTAATTTCTTCCAACTAGAAACAGAGTAGCTTCCAGTTCTGTTTACTATTTTATTCTTTTTCCACGAGCAGTGTATACAGGGCATAAGACTTCCTACCAACTTTGACCATAGCATCGTAGAATATCCTGACTTGGAAGGGACCCACTAGGATTAGCAAAGTCCAACTCCCGGCCCTATACAGGAGAGCCCCAACAATCCTACCCATATGCCCGAGAGCATTGTCCAAGCACTTCCTGAACTCCAGCAGGCTTGGTGCTGTCCCTGGGGAGCCCGTTCCAGTGCATCTGGAAAGGAACCTTTTCCTAATACCAACCTAAACCTCTCCCAACACAGCTTCACATCGTTCCCTCAAGTCCTGTCACCGGACCAGATTATACAATGAAGAATAGCATGGTTGTGACTGATGACTGCCTTTTCTAGATCCTTTGGAACAATGACATCTAATTGAATCGGAGGGTTGCACACTAATGTAACAATTACATAAAGCATTGCAAAGAATATCCAATGCACACGTAGTTTCAACTACCACACTTCATATATTCACTTAGATGCTTAGAGATGTTAATTTAAAGTAAACCACAATACTAAGTTGCAGAGGTAACACAGCTTTTATTCCCTAAATCAAGAGTATGAGCTTTGGTCACGCACTCTAATTTGCTCTTGAATAATTACTAAATAGCAAATCAAACTGCCATCCCCATTTACCCAGTCAGAGTCAAGCAATTGGGTGGGCCATGACAGAGTGCCCAAATAGTTTAGGCAATGTTGTTAATCTTCATAGTAGAAAATTTAATTATTTTCAGGCCCAGTGCATAAGAGTACTGAAAAGTCATTGAAAGTTGCTGAAATATACCTGTTCTAAAGATCCCATTCAGAATGTGTCACAATTTTATCAGCTTGAAACCCACAGGACTGAAGTGTGAACAAATAGTACTGGCAACTCTAAACAGCCCAAGCAGTAAACTGACCTAACTACTCCCATGTTTACATAACAGTCATTCTCCCAAAGTTGGTCTCAACATAACCATTATCCTCTAATAGTAATACACTACTAGTCTCTAGGTTTTAAAAACCATAAGGTTTACAATTTCAGAAAAAAAAAATCCTCACATAATTTATACATAGTTTAAAGGAAGACTTGAGTTGTTTGTTAACAATATTGATTTTTTTGTTCACGGGAACTTTCTAAAATAGACATCAAGCTTTAAAAACAGCACTTTGCTTGCTACAAGTCCAGAGATATATGGTCAACTTTCTCATACAATGCTAGCACTGGAACGCGGGGCTAGCCTTCCAAACCATAAAAGGAATATTATCCTTTGCATTGCAAAGGCATTAAACAAAATATTTTTGGTTCTTAATGGTAAAGCTACTGCTTACCCATGAGAAAAGCAGCTAATGTTAATGGTTGATGACCCTTTACCCATACAGTTAGTATTGTAAATTCACATTAAAGTAGAGATACCAGTAAACAAAAAATGTACAGATCTCAATGGATGAAGTATAGAAAGGAAAATACAGATTTAATTTTTTTTTCTTATTTCCTGTAAGCATATTGCTTACAGTAGCTTTTACAAACAAGGCTCTAAGCAGGAACACTACTATAACGTTCTGTCCTGCTAAAGAACTCTTTTGCAAACCCCTGGTTATTTTCAAACTGATATTAAAAGCTTAAAGAGAAGACACTTAAGCAAAACCGCAACCTTCTGCCTATTCCAACCTAAAGCATCAGGCCATGGAAAACAGACATTACGAGGAAATCCAAACAATTTGAAACCATGACACAGAATTCATTCCACACAAAGAAGTTTGCATGGTGTCTAGGTAGCCAGAACTTTTATACACACCATAAAACCACCCTCACAGTATAGTTCTTACAGGGTAGCAGTATTTGTAGTATTGGTTAATCCCTTATTGTTGCAAACAAACAATTCATACAGAAAATCTCACCTGCCAGAAGAAGAAATTATAGAAAGAAATGAAGGAAAGGTAAACCAGAAATTATTGAGCTCTGCCCTTAGTTTTTAAGGCTGGTCTTTTTTCATTCTTTGGTCAAGATAATAGCTTGCTTTGTTTCCATTCTCCATTTCCCTAACACCTTTAGAAAAGGAGAAAACTTTAGCTACCTTACAGCATAAAACGATGGTTATCACAGCTACTACAGTTAAAGAATAAACAAGACTAATGACTGTTGTTACAACAAGCAAAATAGGCCTTAATACCACAACCTCACTATGGGTGGCACCTCACCGACTTGACAGAGCTATTGCCTTGGCTAGGTATTAATTTGATCAGTGACCCACCACAGAAATTAGTCATAGAACACATTCCAGAAATGGGATTTGAAACAACAGTTGATCAAGCTGGTTTCTATTTCTGATTTTAATCCCTGGGTTTGATCTAGGCAGAGGAAAAAATGACCTTCCTGCACCTACTGTCACACAAGGCTAAGAGATTTAAATTTGTTTGCCGGCATATTAAATTTGCTCAAACACATCCTTTCGCTGTAAGTACGAAATACTAAAAACTCAAGCAGCAAGCTACAGCATTCTCACATTATGACATCATCCTGTCTGGTATACTTTAATACAATTTGGAAATAAAATTTGATTAACTGAAGGCAGCTTAAAGAGGATACATTAAAGATCCAAATTGAGGACACTTATCCAGTAAAATGAAAAAGGAAGCACAGTACAATATCCAGCTTTTCCAGTGACTTCTACTGAACAGGCCCTACTGGCTGTTCTGATGGGCTATGACAAATACAGTTATCCTATACTGGATGAATGAAAGCAATCCACAAATTCAAACAGTGGGTTTAAAGACAATACACAGACAATATACAAACAAATCAGGGTACAACCTTACTGTATAGATCTGTAAAAGACCTGACACAGGGGGAAATGAGAGCTATACACTCCCCATGAGGTTTCAACAACAAACCAGGTTCCTAGTTTCCAAGCTGAAAACTTCCTTCTGCTGAGGAAGAGCACCTACTTTCAGAGATTCATATTTGCATTTCTTATTACAAGATGCTCACTCTTAACAGCATCCTGATCATTGACAGAAAAATATCAACAAAGTTTTTGTGATAGTAATGATTTCTATCAAGGCTGGGTTTTAAGTTTATAAACATCATCAGAAAATGAGGTGGAAATACAGATGCTATTCTTGGAGCATCAAAAAAGTAGAGCATACATGAACACAGACAAAAACTTTGAAGTTACCACCTGTAAAGGCATATTACAAAAAATAATCTCCACCATGTCAGTATAACTACTTATGAACTTTAAAAAATGTTAAATATTTTACAAGAGTCACAGGGAAAGCAAGCAGTTACACTAAACCACAAAGAATCACTGAGACAAAAAGTCATAACTCTCTTGCCATACAGATCCAAGGCCAACAGGTAGTAATACTCACTGCTCAGTAGTTTCAAGAGGAAGCTCTTAAGTACCAACCCATGTGCAAAGCAGAGTGCCTGCATCTCCTGAACAGCAATCCATGTTATAATCAAACTGTTCCTACCACTGGTAAGGAATCTACCATCATACAAGCTGTCATTTCATATAATACTAAACAAAATGTATCAGGTTGGTGCAGAGAGCTATAAGAGCTAAAAAACTACAGTCTATCCCCTCACTTCCTGAAAAATGAGTTTCAATACAGTGTATCTATAGTTTCAAAATTAAGAGGAAAAGTATTTTTAAGTCATTAAAATGCAGAACAGACACTTAAAAAGTTAGGCATACCATACTAATCTGTTTACTAAACTGACAAGAGTAACATCCCCCAGTCCCCACACACATTCCTAAAAGCACAAATACATCTATGTTGCCATCACCAACGTGTCTCACAGGACGATTAGCTTAACTGAAGTTTCATAATTCGGAGGTCTTGTTCGCAGACTAACAGTGTGATCCAACACGAAACACACAGAATATGTGATTACAAGTCTAAGTTAAGGAGCTTTTGGTTAGGACAGCCCTTCAAGTTTGAGTCATTTTAAAGGATCTGAAAATAACAGTAGCCTAAGGCAAACACACACATTTGTTTTCCTTCCACAAACCAAGATTAAAAAAAACATAGCCAGAGGTCACTGGAAAGGAAAAAAAAATAAAAAAAGACAAATGGTGCTTAAATAACCTAAAATATAAGTCCCCTTACTTCCCGAGGCACACACAACACAGTAGTTAGAGCTGAGGAAGGAGCTGTTTGCCCATGTGTACTTATTTAAATAGTCCCATTCTTCGCTGTGTATACACGAATGCACCGAGACACCCACCACTTTGTCCATAAGCTTCCAGGTCTTTTCCACAGTCCTCCGGTCGGCAGCTGCCTGCTTGGGGGGGCCCACAGCATCCTGAATGGCATCGATGAAGCCCAGGATCCGTCCCTTGCGCGGGTTCCGGCCGTTGAGCGAATTGGCCATCTGGGAGCCAAGCTGGCCGCAAAGACAGAGAAATACAGACTCACAAGGTGCTCTGAAAACATCTTGTCACAGAACCCGTCGCAGCCTGCGAGGCAACACCTCCTTCTCCACGGGCAGGAAAGGGCAAGATCACGGCATGTTTAGGAACAAGCTTAACTTTTCACGACAAACAGCGTAAACCCACCTGGCCCGGGTTTACATTGGCAGAAGCGATCCAGGATTTATCGTCAACACCGGCACGGGCAGACGGGAGGGGGGAGCACACCCGCGCCCGGCTCCGCGCCCCCATGCCCGGCCCCGCACAACAAAAGAGGCCGCGGCAGAGCGGGGGCAGGAGGAGGAGGGAGCAGGGAGAAGCAGCGAGGGCAGCAGGCAGGCAGGAACCCGCAGGGCAGGCGGGGGCAGCGGCTGGCAGCGCGGACCTGGCTCCCGGCGCACGCAGATGCACGGGCTGGCGCGGCACGGCCGCGTGCCGAGGGCGAGGGGAGTCGCCGGGAAAAGCCGGGGGCGGGCAGGGAGGCTCCTGAGCCCCTGCGGCGGCCGCTTCCCCCGTCCTCAGTCCGGAGCGGCCAAGCGTCTCTCCGGACGAGGCTCTGTTCCCTCCGGCGGCGGCGGCTCCCCCGAGGCGGGAGGCAGGCGGAGCGGAGCGCATCCCGCCCCGCGCCCGCGCCCCGTCCCGGCTCCGCGCCGGCCGCCCCAGGGACTCTGTCCTGAGCTGCCGCTGCTGCTGCTGCCACCCCGCAGGGAGCCGTGCGGAGCCGCTGCCCCGCCGCCCGCATCGCCCTCCCGTAGCACAGCCCAGCCCGCCCGGCGGGCGGGTGGGAATGTGCGCGCGTGTGTGGATAGTCCTACGGACACATGCAAGAGAGACAGACAGAGAGAGAAAGAGAGAGAGAGATGCACACGCACAGGTCTGTCTGCGGCACCGCTCGCAGCCCCCGGCAGGCTGTGGTCTCCCCGCACTCCTGGGAAGTGAGGCTGGCTCGGCGGCGGCCCCGCTCCCTGTGCCGCTCCCGCCCCCTCCCCGCGGCGCGCTGGCGGCCGCTCCTCTGCTCGGAACATGCCCACCCCCGGCACAACACTCGGTGCGCGCCTGCGCGGCCGTGCCAGAGCGGGAGCCCCGCCCCCTGCCCGAGGGCGGGAGCCGCCGCTACACAACAGTCAATCACGAGGGGACACTGAGCTTGATTGACGTACCTGCCAGCAAATGGGAGTGAAGCTGGGCACGGGGCGGGGTGGCGGCGGGGAGAGGGGTTCGGGATCGGGATGGGGAGGAGGCGGG
The DNA here is from genome assembly GCF_003945595.2 of Pipra filicauda. Classification (NCBI taxonomy): domain Eukaryota; kingdom Metazoa; phylum Chordata; class Aves; order Passeriformes; family Pipridae; genus Pipra; species Pipra filicauda. Next base: position 73,350 of record NW_024104699.1, read on the forward strand.
AAGGAGGGGTTGGAGTGATGGGAAAGCTGGCTAGGATATGTGGTTGAAGCCAGGGAGGGCTGGTTCCGGCTCCACCTGGTCCTGCTGGCGCAGGGGGCGGCCTGGGGCCTTTGGGGCACCGGGGGTGCCGGGGGTGCCGGGTGGAGGCTGCCTTGGCGCTCACCCTGACATTGTCCCTGGCTGTGGCAGGCAGCGTGTCCCTCCCTCTCCCGGTGGAGCCGTGGGACCCCTGCCTGCGGGAACACTCGGTGTGTGTTAACAATCAGTAGTCATTTTTGCTGCCTTTGCGCTTCCCCTTCGCGCTTCTGGGAGTTTGCTGGGGTTTTTGTGGCCACTAAGAACAGGAACTTCAGCTTTTGTCTGTGTGGGTTCTTCTCTTGATTTTTTTGGGGTTTTGTTTTTTGGGGGGGTTGTTTGTTTGTTTGTGTTTGTTTGTTTGTGTTTGGGTTTTTGTTTGTTTTGTTTTGTTTAGAGAGGTAGGGAGGTTTGCTCCTAAGCAAGTGCTGAGATTTCCATGCTGGAAATGGGCTGGAGAGCCTCATGAAGCTCCCAAAGGTGGTGAGGGTGTATGTAAGCACCTTCTAGTCAAAAACACCCCTTCAGGTATGTTTGTTTTGATAGGAACACTTGCCCTGCAAATATGGTAAATGAAACATAATTGATGAGTCTTTAAGCTTTTATTTTAGGGCAAGTTTTCCACTCAAATTTGTGTATTACCTGTGAATGCTGGAAAAAATGAGGCTTACCTACACAGGGTACAAGATGCTTGCCTTCAGATTCTTCTGAATATGTTCCAGGGAGTAATTATACTTTGCAAGAGTTAATATTCTAATTATCATAACAGGAATCAAAAATGCAACACTTAAAACCTTTGATGCTATTTTCTAAAGACAATTGCATTAAAGGAGTGCTTTTAAGTTTTGGTTCAGCAAGTATGTTTTCCATAGCAGTTTTCTTTGTGAGGATTTTTTTTTTTAATGGATTCCCCCTTTTTCCTAGTATTTCATAATTTTTCTGACTTTTGACTTTTAATAAAATAGGAGTCAGGAAAGACAGCACTAAAGCTTGTAGAGTATTTCAGTTTCCTTTTCTTTATATTGTAATTTATAGGCATATAGTGCAGATGTCTTCCTGTTGATTTAAAATGTTACTTTCTTGGGCACACATACAACAATAAAATTATATCAATGTCTTCCTCAAAGGCCGTTGTTCCCCTATAGCTTTAAGATATGAATTGGCAGTTACTTGCCTTAAGTGGATTGGAAACTTCTCATTTTACTGTAGGCTCTGTAAACTGCTCCCTTCCCTGTGTTGTTTTAAATGTGGGTTTAGAATTCTTCTCTGGCAGGTATCTTTGTCCTTTTTTTTGTTTGGATCTCAGCTTTCATAAGATTAAGTTGGTAGTGACTGCTCACTCTGTTGCTATCTCGTTTGGTTGTGAATAAAGCAGAGGATCTGATGCTTTTTCTGAACTTGTAAAATCTTTGGTTCTTTCAATTGTTTTGTTTCCATTGTTGTTGTGTCATTCCCTTCATATTCTGCACTCTGCCAAGAGCTATGATCTGTGAGTTCCACTTGGTAGCTGTCTGGGGCTGAGTCATGTTGTCTTGCAGTTCATCTGAGTACAGAGCCAGCAGGAGCAAGCAGCTTGGTTCCTTACATCCCTCTGCATCTGTATTGTGTTATTAAGAGTTCCCCAGTTCGATGGGGAAAGTGAGTGGTTTTCAAACAGTGTTTTTTTATGGCTGATGCTGTACAGTAAGTACAGATATTCTGGGAATTGCAGTCAGCGGGTCATGTGAGTGCATGTTGGAAGGAAGCCAGTAGGGAGAAGCAGGTGAAAGAGATACCTACATCTTCAGTATCAAGGCTATTAAAGATAGGTCAGGCTTTTTTGTGCTGTGCTGTGGAAGGACTACAAGATGCAGCATTGCTTTTGTGGTTTTAAGCACACATGGTGACAGGGCTGTTTAGAAGACAGCTGAGAGGAGGAGCAAACAGCTGCTCTGTGAAGGTCAAGGCATGTGTTTCTTAGCACTGGAGATCATAAAGACTTGGCTTTCCCACTGGATCCATGGGGTGCATAAACATAAAGGGTGGTTGCTGAAGATCCTGGCCACCTGGAATATTTTGGTGCAGGCCAGCAGCAGTATGTTAGTGTAGATGTCCAGCAGAACATGTGAGGATATTCCTACTGCCCAGCTTCAGGCTCTCTAACACGCTAAATTAAGGAGCTAGTCTGCCATGAATAGATGCACTGAGAGACCACAAAGTGTTTCAAAGCAGAAAACTAGGTCAGGTTCTTGGATTCTCTGGGAAAGAGCACCTTGCTGTTTGGTCTATATGCAAGGTGCATAGGTAAGTTTTGTGTCTAATTAGGCCCCAAAATTATGTATGTACAATTAAAATGCCTCCACAGATCTCATTTACTTATAAGCTCTCCAACTGTTTATTTTACTTCTCATTATAATAGAGAACATGACAGTTTGGATCTGTGTTTTAATCACTGTATGAAAACACTACAGAAGGGAAACAAGGTAAATGTGAGGCAACAGATTTTGAGAATTCTATGTTACATGAGACTGGTCCTCAGCCTAGTTAAGGTACTAAAGAGTCATATAATGATGACATCATTGGGATGTCATCCAGGATTTGGTCAAATTCTGTAGTAAAATTTGTGGAGTGAAGGTGATTGTGAGTCAGGATGTGATAAAGGAATCAAGACAGTGTAAAAGAAGCCTTGTTTTGAACTCTTTAAGTCCCTTTGTAAAGTAGGAATTTCAGATCTGAGCATTTTAGTGAAAGGCAAGATCATGTGACTTCTTGAAAACCCCAGCTGCTTGGTAGGGAGAAAACAGATACAAGAGATTAAAATTAAAATAACAGTTACATTCATCCATTGCAGTATTTTCCTATCTGTTAACTGGTTTGGGTTTTTTTTCCGGGGGGAGGGGGGGATAGTTGTTTGTGTTTTTGTTTTAGTTTTTGTTTGGTTTGTTTTTTTTTACTTTCCTGGTGACTCACTTCTCTGGAGTTCTTAGACAGCCTTATGAATGAAACTTCGTGTTGCTTCTCTTGAATGAATTCCATCAAAGAGCAATTGACAGTAGTTGGAAGCAAGAGGGATGTTTTGGTTTGGTTTTCTTTGTTCACCAGCTATTAAAATATTACTGATTTTCTGCAGTCTGTCAATACATGTGGTTTGGGAGCTTTTTTCATCTGTGTGTGTTTTTTTCTGTGGTCCGAGTGACTTTTTGCCCAAATACACTGAAACATAAGAACAATGAAGAGGTCAAATGTAGGTTTTATTTATAGCAACGTATGTAAGATAAGGTTAATATAGTATACGATGTGCTGAGTTAAGGGATGTAGTAGCAATGCTTGTAAAAGCTTAAGTCATCTCTTTCAAGATTTGAATGGGAAGTGACTTCTTGCGAGTTTTAACACAGTAGTCAGGCTCTCGCAGCATCATAAAAACTTTTAAAGTAATTTCTTTGTGTTTTGACTGAATGTGTACATATGTGATGAAAAGGCAGCTGTTCATGGGGGTGTAGCATTCTGCAGTGTCAGGCAGTGGTTTAATGGCTGAGCTCTGACAAGGTCACCCTCTTCTCAGCTTGTGCCACCCCCAAGCAGAAAGCAGCTGGTCTCTCTTTGCTGGGAAGCTGAGACTTGTAAGGGCCACTAGAACCTGCTGGCATTTCGGTGCCCTACCTTCATCTGTTCTGTGAACACTTCAAACAAAACAACCAAACAAAAACAATAGAAAAGGAACCCACGTTCCACAACCCAAACAAAAAAAAAAAAAAAAAAAAAAAAAAAAAAGGAAAAGCTAACTATTGTAACAACAGATCTAGGACTATTTGCTTAAATACATTTTTGCTAGCCCATTTTTAATATGTATGTCTTTTGCACACCCTCTTCCCCTCGTATCCAATTATTTCATAGTCACCTGTAATAGTTGTTAAGAATATTCACGTGGAGCAAATGGAAAATCCTTTCACGTTATTATTTTACAGTGCCCTTAAGGATGCTAGGCTCTTCAGATCTAAAAAAAACTCCTGTTGTTAAGCTGCAAACCACTGTCATGGGTAACTTTTAATGTAGATTGCAATGTATTTACCTTTTTTTATTGTAGCAAACTGAGAGACAGAAAGCAAAACCAATCACCTGCGGCACTAAGTATTCTCTTACTGATAATTTAAGTTGCTATAATAATAGATGCTTTTCTTGCCTTAGTGGATAATTACTTACAGAAAATTGGTAGTAACAGTGGCAGTTTGTTGTCCAATAATTATCTGGTTAATTTGGCTACCTTTAACTATGTTTTCTCCATTTATTTAGCTTCTGTTTTTCATGGTCATCAAGTAGTCAAGCTTACTTTTTAAAAGATTTTGTTAGTAGTTTCTAGAAATGAAAAAATATTATTTTCACACGTGAAATGTGAATAGTGTAACAGTTTAACCCACTTTGCCGTTGAACTACTGTAAGAAATTAAAAAAAAAAAGCATTCACTGCTTTTCAAAGTTTCCATACACTGTAAAAATCCATAATTACTCCAGCAGGCTGTTGTAGTACAACTGATGCTAATGCAGTGTTGCTGTGTTAGTTCCCTCTGCTGAGTGATTAAATCCTCTTTTCATCCTTGATTTGGAAGCTAAATTTAGCTCTCTCTGTACCTGTAAATAAAATGAGCCAGGCTCTGCTCTCAGGCCCTGAGGCCTGGCAGGCTGGCAGAGGGCTGGTGGCCGCCAGTCTTACTGAACTTGCACCACCTTCACCACCCCCTCACACCCCACATCCAAAACACCTGCATCCAAGGAGTGACCTGTGCTGACCCTGAACCTCCCTGGGATTTGTTTAGGAAAACACCTGCTAACATAGGCCAAAACTGCTAGGGACTATCTTAATGATCTAACAGCACATTCTGTGGTGTGCCTGGGTTGTTGTGGCTGTAGTAACCACACAGGTATAGTTGGAGTGCATGTGAATAAACACATGTGTGCATACACAGTGTAATAGGGGACGTTTCATCTTCATTAATTTTGGTTGGGCTTCAAATAATGAAATTATTTTCAACTGGCTTCTTGATGAGTGAACTCCTTAAAGGGCGTGCTGGCAAGAATTTTACTGACTAGGGCTCTTATGCTCACGTTTTCCAATCTTTCATTTGCACTAGGAGCAAATCAAGTATGATATTGTTTCCCATGCAAAATACAGCACAACTATTTGCTTGACTATGAGTAATTAAAAAATGCATTCTCTGTTTGCAGAACGAGTATGAAAACTAATTGTGGGGCCAGGCCTGTGTTTGTGTATACACCTCACTAATGAGTTTGCTGTAAACTAGATAGCCCACTTCAAAACACATCTCCACCCTAATATATTGTATTAAAAAAGTGTGTCAGCTTAATTTTAAAACAACCTAACCCTCAGGGAGCAATTTTACTTGTGTTCTTCTGTCTCTTTTCTGTTATTAATTGCATCCATCTGCCGGAGCAGGTGCAAAGGCTTTAACTAAGTCCTATCATTTTAGCACTACCTCTTGTATTTACTTCATCTGTGTGATAGCATAAAAAAAATCAATGTCTATATCTTTTTTTCTTTTTTTTTTTCATTATTCTCCCGTTCCTTTCAAGTGCAATGATCTTGGTTCTTCCCAGTCTTGATCTCATAAAACAATAGCAGCAAGCATTAGCTCCAACATCCTGTGTAATATCCTGCCAAAATACAACCAGGTTTTCTTGTTCGACTTGAGAATTAGGAGGTTTTTGTTTTATTCCATTCAAATAGCTCTACTTTCTCCAAAATGTCTAAGTTTTTCAAATTGGGTAAGTGGTTGTAAAATACACCCAGGGACTTTGCATTGCCATCTTTCTCTGAAGTAACAGTTAAGCTTTGACAGGAAACAAGCCTGTGTCTATGGAACACAGTTTAGCATCGAAAACACTTCCTCTGTGCTTTTGCAAGTTGAAATAACCTCAATTAGTGGATTTGAACTCTATTACTAGCAGCTTTAATTGAAATAGTCAAATGAGACGCTGTCATGTAGGCTTTTTTTTTTTCAGTAAGCAATGTTTTCAGACAGCGTCTTATAGTTAAACAGGGAAATAATGCAGTGCTCAGAAATTGTAGCTTAATCACGATGATTTATTTCTTAAATTACTTTTTCTGTGCCACTCATGGTAGCTTCTAATGTTCTTGTCCGTCCTTCTAAAATAGGACAACTTTTTGTGCTATAATCTGTTTGACTGTGAATTTGTGTGTATCTTATTTCCTGTGTACTTCAAGGTCTACCAATATTGTTTGTGAGCAAAGACAGGAACCTTTTGTCTTTGACTGGTAAACATGTTGGATTTTTTTTTTCCTCTGCTTACTTACCTTCATTTAAAATAAGTTATTTTTTTCCATATATGCTTTTACGGAAAGTAAACCATATGTTTCGTAAGGCAAGTCTCTATTTTAATAGAACTGAGTAATTTTTGACCTTTTGCATAGGTCATTTGCAAACACAAACTGATTGCATTTGGTATTTGTAATTATTTTCTGCATGCTTCAAAGCATTCAGTTATTTTCAGACTGAGCTTATAAGACTTTTGCATCAGTTGCTCATTCTGCGTAATGCAGTTGGTGACAGTATTTTTCTACTTCATTACAAGACTTTTTTAAAGAGGAAAATGAAAACAGTGAATCAGACTTCTGGGGAGAGGAATAAGTGATTTTTGCCTTTTGAAAATGTTCATTTTAATGCATCAAGAAGTCGTATTTTGAGCAACAGTGAATACTACATCAAAATGTGCTTTTTCGTTATTCCATTAATTGTGTTGTGTGAGAGAGTATAACGTTTGTTTCCATTAAGTTTCAGATTAAGGTACGCTGTGTCAAATGAAATAAAAAGAGGTCAAAGTAAAGCTAGTAATGAAGTGAAGCTTGAATTAATGTCTTTAGCTGAATTTCTTTCATTTTTCTGTCTGGTTTTCAATGTATCCAGTTTTACATGGATACATTGTAAACATTTACATTATTTAGGCAGTCAGAAATTGTCAAGCAGAACATTGTGAACCTTGTATCAAAATGCACAAAAGTAGTTTTAATTAATAGAAGTGCAATTTTATTTTGGTTCGGGGGTTTTTCCTGTGCAGTTTTATTTACCTGTGTTTTTATTTTGTTCAGTTACCATTCACTTGCTGGTAAATGCAAAAGCAGCTACACTGGCTCACAAGCCAGTTGTGCCACTATTTTCCTCTCTCCTTTCTGTTATTCTTGCTTTTTTAGAAAAGGTCTGGTATTTTACAACTTTTCTTGAAATACCGTAGTACTATAGGGGACAAAAAAATGTCTTCTTATGTAGTTCAGTTCTTCTCAAACTCTTATTTCATCAGAACTGACAATGCTCAGACAATTTCCCTACCTATCCACCAGTCATCCATGTTCAATGACAGCTCCTCATAGGCTTTATCCTGCTTTTGTGCAAATTAGGCAGACTGTGTTCCAGTGCTCACTTTTTAAGGAATGAAGTATTCATGATTAAAGCCTTGTATCTCTGAACAGCTGTATAATTTTGGCACCAGGTACAACACACGGTTGGTCCTCAGTTTGCCACATTAAATGAAAATTTCTCTTCAGTTTTTCTATGTAGATATGAATAGAAGACAGTCTTCATAATATTTCCTATATTGTCCCTAATTTTGAAGTTTGGCTTATTTTTGTGTTTTTCTCTTTGTGAAAGAAAGAGTCTAAATGCCTTTTTTCACAAGAAATATTGTTAATATTCTTACATGTCAGCACTGTGGATAGTGTGTCAGGCTTTACTTAGTCCTGTTAGAAGAGAATATCAGCTACTGAGTTTTTAATGTTTGATGTCTTTGTCCAAGACTACAAAGAAAGACTGGAGGAAATAGGAAAGTCCTGTGTCTTGGAAACTTTTTTCATGTGTTTTTCTTTTATCTATAGCCAATGTATCCAGAATTTTGAAAAAAAAAATAGTGATCTGATTAGATGCCTATTCATGAATCCTTGAAAAGGCAGGCTAATCTTATAAAAGCAGATATTTGGTAATTTCTGAAAATTTATGGTATGTGAAGGTTTCTCTTTTTGAAGGTGCATTGAGGTGCGGAGTTGCTTGCTAATTCTAAAAACCTTGAATGGTTTCATCTGCTTGTGCCTGGTTTTCTGAAGTTGATCTGGAACAATCACTTCACTTCTGCCATAGGTACATCTCAGACTGTGTATTTTTCACGTGTAGCGTGCTTAAATTTTGTCAGATTGAAGGGGGATAATATTGGCTCATTAACTCCTCAATTCCTCTGTACTATATGAATTGGCTTTGGAGTTGTTCTGTCAATAGGCTTTTGGATTATTCTTTCTAACTCAAGGCTATAACTGATAAGTGATGACATGCTCAGGGAGGGCTCAGTTGCACTGAGTGCTGGGGGAGTTGGGTCCATGTGCACAGAGCCTCAGCAAAACTCTCCCCATACTGTTCATGTGGATATAATGTATTTGCTCTTTCCTTTGCTGTCTGACTTCACTAATACAGGTGAAGAGACTGTATAGCTTCCAGGGGACAAAGTCCATATATTGGAAGGATTGATTGAAGCTTGGCTTTGGCTTCCAAAAGAGAACTTTAAAAGGCGTCTTCTGAAGAAGACAAATACTTTAAAATAGAAAAGTTAATATATTCAGAGAATATATTACTCCTTCTGGTGTAAAACAGAAGCAAAGCATAGTATTGTTCTTTTTTTGTACAATCTCAGTGCAACTTTTTGAGATATATGGGAATTCTTACTACCTTTCTTCTTAGCTCTGTGGTCAGCTAAAGCAGTATAATGGCAGGAATAATTCGCTTTGTAGACCCTGAATAAAGGCACATTCTGCTACTCCTAAATTCAAAGCTTTTCAACCTGATTTCTTAATCTTGCACAGCCTCATGACATAGTAAAGTCTACAGAGTTACCCTGGCTTTGTTCAACAGAGTGTCTGTTCCTGTACAACTGTCATATCTCCTGCCTGTGTAGAATATCTGTTTTAACTTTCTGGCTCTGGAATTATAGGTTGTTGTGACTCTTATGGAAACTAGGCAGATCTGCACTTTTAGAAAGCAGAGCATGGTAGAGTGTTTGACAGAGTGCATGCCAGTTCAAATATTTTAAAAATGTGGAACACTTTGTAAAGGAAAAAAATCATAATATGCATCTTTTTCTTTTTTTTTCCTTTGGTCAAGGCTGAAAATATTCTCTTTTGGACTTACTTCCCTTGACTCTTTAGCTTTCTATATTTGTTTTTCTTCCACTTGGCTAAATTATGCCAGTTGGATTTTATATCTATCAAACATGATTATTGAGCACTGAAGCCTATGAAGAGTGTAGTTGGTTGAGCTAAAAAGCAGAAATACAGCAGGTAAACTGCTCAGAAATAAGATGATTTGGACAGTAAATAAAATATTTTTAAAATCTTCAAGGAATGTAGTGATTATATAAACACCCTCTTGGAAAAAGTGTTCAATTCCAAGTCCTCTTGTGCTCCTGTGTGAAGGCAGAACTTTTATCTTCAGATGCAGTTGTACCCATGACCTCTGAAGGAGGATGAAAGGAATTGAAAATGGGGCAAAATAATGGGAGAGAGCAGTCAGAAGATGCTCTAAACATCAAGCCGAGATTGACATCTCTAAAAATACAGGCTTGTGGCTGTAGTTAAACACCTTGGTTTCACTGCCATTGTCATACAAACATCACCCTTGGATCTTCTTCCAAGTACTCTCATGTGTTCATGATTTTGGATGAGTTGAGGGTTCCCTTCCGCAGCCAGATGAAATGAGTCGAGTTGTCTTCAAATAAATGACATAGTATTTATACCAAGTACCTGTTCCTTATAGAGGTGTAGGTGAATAGTTTATTACAGATCAGCATTGTGCTGGTAGCAGCAATGGTGTGAAAGCGGTATGTTGTGGAAGACTTCATATGGTTAAATCAAATATATTTGTTTATCGTGTTTTCCAGAGTTTCTGAACCCTTCCTGGTAGGTACCACAGATAAAGCTAAACTGTATATACTAAGGTGTTGGTTTAATAAGATACCTGTTTCTGTAAGAAAGAAATATGTGTTCTTCACTGTTTATGCAAATAGCACTTGATCTATTTCCAATTATTTCCAGCTTTTCTGTCAGTCAGTTCAGCTTCTTTTACAAGATACTTTGCCTTGATGCACTCTCAAGCTTTCTGCATTTTCACTTTGAGCAGCTTCTCTGGCATTAGAGAAGTCACAGTTTACTTTTAAAGAATGCTCGGTTGCTGAGATAGCGAAATTTGACTGAATACTGGAGGCAATGCCTGGGAAGTGAGTTTTGAGCTCAAAAAAATTTATATTCTTTGTGAATATTTGCCTATAACTCCTTCATCCACTGAGTAGAACAGAAAAATGTCATGAGATTTTTTGGTTTGGTTTTTTTTTTTTAATTGGGCCTCCCAGCCAAAATTTGAAATATTAAAATACTCTGTATAAGCTGCTTACGAATAAGAAGTAGGATAAGAATTAGTCAGAACCTTGGCAATAGTTTAGAATCTAATCAATTAGCTGCAGTTACAACTCTTCTATGAAATGGTGTACCCACAAATGTAGTTCTTATGTGAAGCCTTGTTTGGATCTTGCTTGCGCAATTTTATTGTATTTTAGTGGAATTTTAATGAAATCATGGAAATAATCATGTCAGATTAGTCCAAACAAACAAGGAGTATTCTATTAGGTGGAGTTACTACAGGCTTATAGGAATACAAGTACCATTTGGTATTCACTCAGCTGATGTTCTTTTTCAGAACGATAATATTATAGAATCAACATGAAAACCATTGATACTAATTACAACTACTATTTCACTGTATTGCATGAAGCATTTAAGCACCGTGTAGTCTGAGAGATCTAATTTTACATATTCTCAAAGCTTTTTTTTTAATGGTAGTCATTTTAATTATAAGAATGTAATGGTACTATGATATTTTTAAAATATATTGAACCTTTTTCAGGAGAGATATAAAATTAGAGCAAATTAACATTAGTGGGACTGTCTTGGTTTAAACAAAAACGTTAAATGTAGCTCTCCAGATCGTCTTGTAAATGGTCAAGTTTTGTGGATTTATGTCTTTAGTGGTGCTTAATCACTTTCTCTGTGTAGTGTTGTATTCATTGTCTCATTTTTCAGCTACTTATGTATGCTTAAGCTTCATCTGTATCCAAGTGTGTTGTTAAAATAAAGCTAAATTTTCCAGGGTGGTTAGCAGCATAAATGTAAAAATACATGTTTGCAAATTCTCAGTTGTTTGGGTCTCTCTGTCCGCGCGTGTATATGTGTGTGCGAGGTATAGAAAAGCAAATTTAAGCAACATCAAACATCTTGTTCATACAGGCAGAACTTTATCCTGTATAAAGTGGATATCTTTGGTTTCACAGTTTTTCCATGGATGAGCTTGAATGAGCTTGCTTAAATTCAGCTTTAAATCTTGACTGCTTGGTTGTAGTTCTCAAAGGACATTTATAAAATGGACACCGAGGACTGCCTAAAAATAAAACTAGTTCAATTTCTTTGAATTTTTTCTCTTTTTGACTTAAAATTTATCCATAGAGCCAAATAAGACAATTTCACCTTCTCCATGTACAGCAGGTGTGACAGAAAGAAATGATCTTTTTAAATAGCCATGACAGTCATAGTTATTGCAAAAGAGTGAATGAGGGAGAAAAATGAAAGAAATTAATTGGAAAAAAGACTAGGAACAACAATGACTAGTAGCATGATAACTTACAGTAAAGAGAAAATTACTTAAACCATTATATGAAAGCCATGTACTTATAAAAACTTGTAGTGGTAGTGCCCTACATTCTGTCCTTGCTCTACATTATAGTGGCATGAGAACTCAAGTCTGTGTTCACCATAAAAATGAAATTAAACCCCCCTTACTTATCAGACCTAACATCAGATCTTTGACACTTTTTGAAATCAAAATTTTTATTCACGAAAAGATGAATAAACCTTTTTTATAAATATACAAATCATGTAAGAATAGAAATCATCACTATGCAGATCTTTACATCTTGTTTTTAAGATGAGGAAGTTTACTTGTATCCTTAGGGTGGTGTATTCCTGTATTTACCCTTCCTGAGAAGCCCAGTGAAGTCTTCTCCATAATGACTTCACTGATTATAGGATCATGCCTAGTTTTTACACAGATCAGAAAATACCATATTTCAAGTGCATCTAATTTTCTCATGTGCTTTTGAACTGCACAATTTACTAAGATCTTGAGTCTGTCAAATTCCCACCAGCATTCTTAGTTTGTCTTGTTCATTATTTTAATTAAACCTATTTATCTTGACAATACAAGGGACAAGGGGGAAATAATTGCCCATCAAAGTGAATTTTTTTTCAGTAGTTAGACTCAGCAATAAATAATTAAACTGTTTAGAAGAGAACTTCAGCAAAAATCTAAATCCACTTTGAAGTATTGGAAAAGGCGTAGAAGGAAGGTCTGCCCTTTGTTTCTGTCACTATTTGTTCTTTTTTTCTTCTATGCCCTTTTCTTCTCGGCTCCCCAGAGGCCTTTGCTTACAGTGTGATGGTGACATTGTGTGTATCACAGAAAAGCAAATACAGTAGTTCAGTTGTAATCTTTGCTCCTACTGCCCACGCAGATTCATGAGCTCTCTTCCCTTAACTTTGTGTATTCGTAACTGGAAAGCTTGGAAGGACAAATAAGATAGAAAAGGAAGCTATGTGCCATATTGAGTGTCTGATATTCCTTGTTTTTCAAAGGTGACAAAAAAAAGTAACCCTCCCCCAAAAAAACAGAGTTGAAATGTCCCTTCCAGGTTCCTAATGATTTTTCCTGGAAAAATGTTCTGGCTTAGATTTTACTTCTACTCATCTGTTGTCTTCCTGCCTAGCCCCCCTAATCTCCCACGTCAGTCATAGGCAGAAGTGCTGAGCTTTCTGTTCCCTGAACTGGATTATGGAATTATACACCTGCTGAATAGGAGGTACTGTATTGATATTGTTGAATAGGAAGCAAGAGACTCAACTATGACTAAAGGCATCTCTGTGTCTTCACGGGGCTTTGGATTCCATAGCAGTATGTCTAATGAAAAAGAAGAATAAGCAGGAGAACTGAGCTCACTTTTCTGCAGAGCATTTATCTGGAGCACCTTTCTTGGGTGAAGCCCTGCTGTGGGCTTGCAGCTCCGAGGATGCATGCTAAATGGTGGTGGTCGGTGGTGGTCAGACACAGTGTGAGAACTTCACTGTGCAAAACCTGCTGTCTCTGATTGTTTCAGATCATTTTGGTATTAGTCAACTGGCTGTTCAGGACAACTCAGATGGAAAATCTAATCTTCAAAAGATGTTTACTGTAACATCCTGGGAACCATCTCAATGCCCAACACTTAGTGCTTTCTTTTTGTGTGTGTCAAAGTTTCCAAAATATATGGGTCTCTTCAGTGGGCATATATTTCTATTCATTATTTCCTAGTGCCAGTGTGAATGCTTTAGCTTCAGAGGGACTGAAAGGCCTTTTTACCCTAGTGGGTGACATTTTCATACAATTGAATATGCAAAGCTGAGGTGTTGCATTGTACAAAAGCATCTAGATCCACAGAAGTCTGCTAGAATGAATAATAGAGCATGTCCACTGTGGACTGTGATGAGACAGTTGCTTGTTATTGTGTGAGACTGGATGTACCACTTTCTTTCTGCACTATGAGCCTGTTTACTAGGCACTTTAGGCATCAGAAAGAAATGCTATAAGCGTGATTGCAAACTGTCGCTGCAAAGTGGCTGTTGGAGTCCAGAAAATAAAATTAGAAACAAATTTTCTTCATGTTGAAGGCAAGGGCTATTGAAATTCATACAATGTAACCATACTAATACATGTGGTTATTAAGAGAGAAGGATTGTATAGTCATGCTATTTCTAAGCTATTTTCAAACAAGTCTGTCTCCATTTCCTGACTGCATGAGTTTGAAAGAGCTTGTAGATAGGTTGCCTGAGGTGGGGTGCTTGTCCTGTGTCTTTTTACTTGCTGCTTTCACTGGTCAGTTTAGCTGTAACCTTATGACTTCTTTAAAAACAGGAACAAAAAAGGGCTCTCACGTCTGTATCTGCAATTCTGCACTGTCTACCGCTCCAAGGCCAATACAGCCGGTCCATTGAGAACTGTTCCAGGGAACTCTTCCTCTAAAACTCTGCAGTCCTCAACCAGCATGAGTTCAGTATTTCCTGAAACAAAACTTCTTTGCTTATTTCAAAATTAATCTGTTTATTTTATGGGTGATGGATCTTTGAACCAACCGCAGCTGATAACAAAAATGAAGAAAGCCCAGATACTTAGCATCATATTGCTGTATCTGTTCCTGCACTTTTGAAACACATGAGCACCTTCTATTCACTTAGCTGTGGTGAAATTTGCTTCCAGGAGAGACCTTTCTCACTTCCTTCTGGGCTGGCAAGAGTTTCTGAAGTTACTATCCTCAACACTGCTGCTCTGTAACAAAGGCAGGTGTATGGGTGGCTGACTTCTGTGAGGAGGGAAGCAGCCCCTGGTAAGGTAACTACATATGTGTGCTTTCAACTGGATGCCCCTGGAAGGCATTCATGGGACACATTATCCCTGGCAGTAACCTGCCCCATATACAGTCAGACAGCAGGGAATGAAAGAGGTGCTCAGTTTTGTTGTTTAACAGTGTTGTCTCTGCCAGTTTATGCAGGAATAGAACAGAAGGTTGCCTTGAGAGAGCTACTTTTTCTTCAAGTTTCTATACTAAGCTGAACAGCTATCTTTGATACCAATCATCTTTTTTTTTTTTTTACGACACCTAGAGATAAGGATAAAGTGCATTCCCAAAATAGAGGAATTGTGCGGTGCGTGTTGCAGAGCTGTAAAATTTCTTGAAAGCTTTGGGATGCTAACCTCGTGAAATCTCAACTTTGGTAAAAGTTGAATGCAGGAACTTGCCAGCATTCACTTTTTCAGTTGTTATTGCTCTGTTTATTGATCTTTTAAGTATTGCATATTGGATGCAATCTGTTTAACTTTTAACCTCCATGGAGTATGATAGTGTTTAAATCGCCCAACTTGCTTAACAGGAGGACAAAAGAAGAGAGGGGAGAATGAGCTTGAACAGCAGGGCAGGAATGAAGACAACAAATTTAGCTGACTTCTAGAATTGCAGCTGGAATGTTGTGGAATTTGATACAGATGGAAAATAGAAGTTGAAAAGCACAAAATTTCCAGTGTGGGTGCCATTTTGAGTAGGCTGTGTGGGTGGAGAATGGTGCTAAATGCCAAGCAGGCAAGTAGAACCGAGAGTCTTTCCAACTAGTAACAGACAGCTAGCAATGGGGGGAGAGGGGGCTGGGGAAGTGGTTTAAATGTCTCAGTGCAGCTGTTTTGTCATAAATCACTAATACTTACCGGTAAAGCTCAACTCATCTGCACTTGCTACTTTTTTTGTCCATAGAGTTCTTTTCCACAGTAGTTTCAGCATTATTTTTATCGTATCCCTGTTTAATGTCTTGCTGTGTGTAACCAGATGGTTCATGTGGCTCTAAATCTTTTTTTGGTCAGACTGTATGACATACAGCAGGTCAAAAGTGGGTTTGAGTATTGTGGTTAACTACCATTCTTCTGTATGAAAGTAGCATCACTTTTAAGAATGAAGTGCTGTTCCTTACAGAGTGGGCACATAATATTAGTGTTAGTGGACATCTCTGCTCCTGCTTTGTTCTCAGATTGTCGGTCCAAGTTCTGATGCTTTGTTTTGGCATCAGGCCTAGGTCCAGGAGCAAATATTTTCATTTACTCCAGATGTATTTCCTGTATGTTCACGTGACTCTCCTTTAAAAAAAGACTGAACATGCAGCAAATAATTCATAATTTTTAAAAAAGGTTTTCCCTCCAGTAACTTTTAAGAGGCAGTTCTCTGCCTTGAGACACATGACAATATTTAAACTGTCTGATATGTTATCATACAGAGGAAAATGAGAAGGGCAAAGTTATTCTGCTTGATAGTCACTAAGTATTGAGAATATCCTTGTCTACCTGTCAATTAAAGATGGTTCCCAAATGACCTGAAAGAATCTGTTGTTCAAAATGGACTTGTGCTCCTTTGATGGCAGAAATCCTTTGTAATAAATGGTCCAAAACTTTTCTTCCCTCATGTTAGGTTTTAGATGAAGCTGCAAAAGGTTTTGAATATTTGTATGAATAATAGTTCTGGATCAATTTTGAACTAAGTGAGGGTCATTATTAGCAAAAAAAGTGTTCCTTAATTTTTCAGAAGAATCTTACTGATAAAATGCAGAGCACTTCTGTTGTAATACAAACAATTTAACTCTATCTGTGTGTGTAGGAAATGGGGTATAAGGGTCGTAATCACTTGGTTTTATTGTTCTAGGAGAACCCTTTTGTTAGTCTTCAGCTTCTGAGAGGAATGTTGTAGTTCCTGCAGTCCTGTCCTCTACAAAAGACTACAAGAATCCCACACGATAATATTTAAAAGTCTACTTTCAGCTACAGCTGGAAAGTACTAACTTTTTGCATACTAAGTATGCTATATGTAGTGTTTACCAAAAGTGGAAATGACTCAGTTCTACAAAGTTCCCAAGTTTATTGGTGGTTCCCTTCAGAGAGAACTGACACTGCAATGTATGTGGTAGTTACCTCTGCGAAAGAAGCAGATGTGTTCTTGTGTTTGAAATTTAGTACTTGAGAGCAATGTTGGGTGTGAGGTAGTAATTGGGAAGTTATTTGGGATGCAAAAGCAGTGAAATGGGGATGAGTCTTTATATAGGTAGAAAGCATAACCATGTGTTGTTGCTCATAAATAATATTAACATCAAGTTTTCATTTCACTGAATTTTAAATTATAACTAAAGGGCTTCAAGAAAGATCGTTTCTTCTTTTATCCTACACATATGTAAAGGATTTGGAATGCAGTCCTGGTGCTTGCAAGTTTTCCCACTGCAGCTGGGGGAGAGACGTCATAATGCTGATGTCTGTTCACAACTGGTTGCGTTTTGAAATCATAGCCCAAGCAAAGGGAAATGCATAGTTTTACCACCTCTCCCAGCAATCGTCACAAGAAACACTGACTCAGACACACCTGTGAGTCAGAATTCCTCTAGCTTCCTTCCTGCAGCCTTGTAGTAGTAATTTGCCTCTTATTTCACCTATAACCTTTACTGCTGTTCTCAACCTCTGCATTGTCTCTCTTAATCTGAACAGGCAGCAGAAGTGAAACTAAGCTGTCTCTTACTGTCCTCATCCAACTCATCTATTCTGAAAAGAGGGCAAACAGTCAGAAAAGTACTCTGTTCCTCTGTGCTTGAGCGCAAAATTTGAGTAGACAGTAAAGAATTATAAAGGGACTTCTCTTTTTCTCTGAACTGATAAGTAACCAGGTCATAAGCTACATAAACAGGAACTGTACTGAAGAAAATCAAAGGTCACAATGTTTCTTAAATGCAGTGGAGAATCTTACACAAGCTGCTTTGCTGAAGGATAGTCCTGTGGTTTATTTAAATTAGTTTCCTTCCCTCTTGTTTCACAGGCAGTTGTGCTGTTGACACAGCCTCTGTTGTTGCATTACAGTTTTACTTTTCAGAACATAATTCACTATTGATTTTTAATATCCTCTTAAAAGCACTAACTCTTTCAGCTTATTTTTTTTCTAACATGAGCCATTTATTTCGGTGCTTTTCTTTTTTGGTTGTCTGCCTTGGTTCCTCTAAGGGGCCTGATAGAAGTGCTGAATTACCTGTTTTGCCGAGATATTTCAAGCTGCATAACTGAAATAAGAGATAATTTCAGAAGAAAAATAACATCTTTGCATTGATTATTGCAATGGTAGAATACCTAATTAGACATGCAGACAATAATCTCTAATAAGTGGAAAAAAAGTCCACTCCACAATATGTTTAGACATCAGTAAGAAATGAAATGAGTTAACAACATGAGAAACAAATGGTCTGTGGTTAATTCAATCACTTCCTTTGCTACAGAAAAGCAGTCATCAAGTTTTAGAAGGCTTATTCAGATGTGACGGGGACAACCCCTAAGCAACAGTAGCAGGAATATCCACCGCTAATCATTTCCCTTTGCCAGTTTTTATTCCAGTCCTGCAATTGTTCTGCTCACAAAAAGGAAATATGAACGACTGTTTTGTTTGAGCAATGACAGTTGGACTAAATGTTCAAAAGTACAGCTGCTGAAACTTCTTAGAGATTTAAATTTCTATTAAAAATACTCTATAAGAAAATGCAGCATATGTAAGATAACTGGCAAACCTTGTGCCGAAGTTGTCTTTTGCTTTTCTGTTATTAAGCACAACCTGCTTCAAGCTGGGGAATACTGGAATAAGAAGTAAAGGTGTTAAAATGCTAAGCACGTTTTGTTTTAAGAGAACAGTAGGACAGAATAAGAGAATTCTAGGCAAGTTTTGGTTTCTTAAAATTCAGCATGGTTTCAGCATCCATAACATATGGATCTGATTTTGAGTCAGATGAAGAGATCAGAAAACTCATTAAAAAAATAAAAAATAAAAAAATTTATCATCTAACCCAAAATCTAGTAATGATAGTCTGAGGGCTTGGTCCTGGCAGATCTGAAACAACTCTGATCCTGTTTCAGTATCAAGTCTGAATTTGGCTGTTGTTCAAAATACAGATTAAGAGAGTCCATCTGTGGCAGATTTTTCATTTTAAACAGCTTATTCATAACTTGATAAGTAGAGTCATTATTTCCTCTTCACCCCACATGCCAGGGCTTTTATATTGTGTGGACATTTCATTGTGCATTAACTTTTTGGACACGAAAATGTCCTGTTTAAATTTGTGAATTCACTGTGTAGAACTGTTCTTTCTCTTTTTAACCAGTTGAAGCATCTCTGCAAGCATTTAGGAGTAAAACCTTAAACTGTTTTTCTTTGTAAACACTTAACTCTTAGCAGCTTGTTGAAAAGTTTGGCATTGTTGAGCAAACAATTCTTTGATATGTTCTGCTTAGGTTGAGAGACAGTCTGCCTGGATTAGATATTAATTCAGGACTTCTTGCCTTCAAGGACTTGTCTTCCTGAGCAGTTGATAGAGTCTTTGCTTACCTGACATCATCATCAGTGGGCAAGAAATTTTGCAGTAGGTGATTACAACCCATGCACCAATGACGCACACTGAAGTGGCTCGAGAAGAGCAGACCAAAACTACGCAGTTTTCAAGGTAAAAAGGGCAGAAGAGTTAGGTACTAGGAATCCCAGAGCAAAAGTAGCTTCTGTAATGCACCATGATGTCTACTGCTGTGGTGCTCTGTCAGTGGATACTGGTCACATCTTTATGACATTTAATGAAAGTTTTCAAAGAAGCCTCTTAGTCTGATTACTAACAAAAGATCAGCACTTTTGCTAATGGTAACAGGCTTTCAGTGTAGCATCTATGCACTGCAAGAAGAAAAATGCATTGTTCGGTAGTCTGTGTTATAGATATATATAATTAGCTGTATTTCCATCTTTGGACAGAATTTGGATCTTTATTCTCTTTAATCCCTCTACCAGATATTTTTGCCAGTTACATTCTATGATGATTTACGATAAGCTTCTAGCATTTGTAGAAACTCTTTTCTTAAGCACCTAGTTATTGTCTATAGTCAAAATGTTTTGGTTTGGTTTGTTTTTGGTTGGATGTTTTTGCCATAAGCCATGAAAATCTGCTAGGACAGCTACTCAAAAACTGTGAAACAGAACTAAATTCAGGGGAAGAAATAGAGTAGTTTCTGTTTTTTGGGGTTTTTTTTAAGTTACATTTAATTTAAAGGCTAACATACCGAATCTCCAAGTGTAGGTGGAAATACTAAGGGCAAGTGACATGAAGTAATAGATCATTATCATCTATAATCTCTTCCAAGCATGTCTTCTGTCAGGTGAGTAATGAGTTTGCAAGAAGTCTGTCAAGTGCAGCATAAACTATGAACATGGTTCAGTTAAAAAGAGGTATATTGTATTAAAGAATACATTTCACATGGGTATTTATAAATATATTTATCAGATTATATTCCTTTAGTAAGCTATTTGTAATAATTCATCTTCTGTGTTATTGCTGTTTGTTTTATTAACAGACTGTCTCTACACCTGACCTCATACACTCTGTTAAACTGAATAAGAGTCTGCATTACTAGCAGCAGGAGTGGGATTGATAGTCCATTCTCTCTCTTCCCCTTTTTTTGACATTTACCACTAAAATTTATATGTTTGGTAAGCACCTCAGATATAAGTTTTTGACTGCCTTCTGGCCAGTCTACTTTCAAATAAGCCTCGCAGGATCTGTAATCCACATTACATAGACCATTAGTGGATGGAATTCTTTTCAGAAGCAGGAAATGGTAGCAGCTGAATAGGAACATATTTTTTCACTATACCAGAGGTTCAAAGCATACTTTCAATGCCCTAGCATGTTTTCCTGTTTGTATTTTTGTTTCTGTAATTTATTTACATGCTTTTGAAAATGAGCTTGTGCATGATTTTCTCCAAGAATTGAGCCACCAACTATTTGGGTCAAACTCTTACCTGTAGAAAGTATTTCATCATGGCTGCATCCTTTTCAGGATAGGTATATACAACTTAGCAGGCAAATGTTTTAAAACCCTTAATTTTATTGCATTTGGAAATATAAGTCTCTGTGAAGGAGACTTACAACCTTGAATGATTAGAAAGTGGCAATGGTAATCCACTGAAAGTAAGTGTAGCTCATTTTTTAAAATACATAGAAATTATATATATGTAGTATTTTGGTGACTCTGAATATCTTAAAATATCTGACAGCTGTGGAAATCTTGTGGTTTCTTTTGCCACATATGTTGGACAGTATCCCTAATGAGGATTGTAGTCATTGCAAATTCATGTTCTAAATAATTTAATCAGTCTCTGGCGGTGTGGCTTCATGAAGATCTTGACTTAGATTTTGAAAGATGCCTGTGGTTACTTTTCAGAAGTTGACTTAAATTTGGGAGCCTCAGGTTGCCTTTACAAATAGGAGTTAGAAGCCCCTATTGTGTCCTTTCTGTTAGGTGGTTTATAGGAAGCCATGCGTGGGTGTTCCAAGCTAACCTTATAAAAGAATTTTCTATGATATATTCCAACTATGTGCATAAGTTTGGACTGGGACACTTAGATGCAGGAAATCACTGATGTGTTTGCAGGATTGACATCTAGAGGAAACAAGAAAATTGGGAACATATGGTGAACATAGTTCTAGCTCTTTACTGGATCATTCCTGTGAAAGATTAATATGTCAGTGTTATTTACAGTGAAGAGAGTGTTGCCAATCTCTCTTGGTCATCCAGTAAAACAAAGCATGTCTGTCTCTGTACTATAGAGGTGAGTGAAGGAACTTTGCAGCCTGCACCACCAAACCCAATCCAACTGCAATACTACAAATCATTTCCACTGCTAAAGTCTTTGCTTCTTTCAAGGACTCTATTCCAGTGTCACCTTAAGCAGAATAAGGCCTGGAAAACATAACTGATTCTTTTCCAATAAAAATGTCTCGTTGTCCCTTTTTTGGGAATGCTATAAGGAAGTATGCTGTGTATAAAAGGACTTCCTTCCAAATTTAAGCAGGAAGAGAAGTACAAGTTTGTATACAAGGATGGAATTAACTGCAAACTTTCTTTTCCTTTCTTCCTCCCCTTTGTTTTTTGTTGGTTTGTTTTTTTTTTTTTAATTCTGTAGCTGGCATCAAAATGGCAGCAGGAGCAAACTCATGTTTCTGTGTATTAAGAAAAAGGGAATGGGAACTTGAGGCATCAGTGCACATTCTTCATAAGTTAACAAGACAAAGATCAAGGCAGTTTAAGATCTGTGTTCAGTCTTTAGTGCTCTTCATGAAGCTGCTTACAAAGGGCTTCCTTTTGTTTTACTGCAGTATAATTTTTAATGCTGCTGACACACTTGGATGCTGAAATTCAACCTCTGGTCATTCACAGAGCAGATAGACAGCTGCAGTTGTGTTTTCTTGAGACTGTTCCAGAAGTTATACTTCTCCCTGACCTTTGGGGACCACTTATTTAAGAATGTGGAGAACTTGGTGTCAGTATTTATACAGTCCTTGGACTCTTTTCTAAGGTTATGCAAAATGTCTTGGCAGCATTGTCATAGCAGCCACCTCTCACTTGAAACTGAACACTGATCATCAATTTTACACACAGCTGCTTTTTCTTTCAGACTTGTAGAGATTGGAACTGGTGACCCGTGGGTGACCTGTGGGTAGAAATGCTTTGTATGCCAGTATTGATGTGCTTATCTAAAAGGTAATTTTATTAGAGTATAGTCAGCAGTGGCAGTGTAGGGAGGTAATTTCATGCTTAATTTTGACAGTTAAGTTAGGTGCCTATTTCTTTCAAGTAAGGTGGGGGAGGGGAGCTGGGCTCATTAATTTAGTTTTCTGAATCGTAACAAAGAAGCTGAAAGTAGCTTAATCCTCTTAAATATGTACACTGTACAAGTCTGTAGTGCTTGTGAGTGAAAATGCAGCATAAAGAAGTCACTGAGTATCTATCTATGCCATCATCACTTTAACTCCTTTGCCATAAGTAAATGTGCAGTCACTTTGACTGTAAGTTCTCGAGGACTGGGAGACATTTAAATATTGGTATAAGTATTGGCATATTTTTATTCACTTTAGGCCATATTATTCCACTTTTGTTGAAATGCAGGATCTTAGAATCTGGTCTTAGATAGTGAACAGGTATGAATGCTTATGGTGCTCTGCAAACATTTGATTTATTTAGTAAAGGAATGCAATTGAACTGTTTTAGCAGTATTTATAGTTTTTAAGAGCTCCTGGAGAATAATAGGTGAAGACAGGAGAAATTAAGGTTTTACAGTAATCCTGTTCCTTCTTGAGCACTTTCCTTATAATCTATACTAGTATATTATAAGTAACCCTGTATGTATTCCAGCTCTTAATGAATCATCCTGAACATAAAAAGTAAAGCTTCCACTTATATAGAAAACTGAGTAATTTCTGAAACTTTTAAGGTTTGGAATTGTCCAACAGTGTGGTTAATTCCCATGTGGTGTATATTTCTATTCCTTTTTTTGGCGAATGAGTATATTTTGGTTCCTCCTTAACATTTACAGGAAAAGGAAGCAACAATGCTATTAGCGCCCTGAGTCTGGCTTTTTGTTTTGTTCCAGAGTTGCTAGCCATGAGAGTGAGTATGTCACTTGGCAATTTGAAAGGCTTTACCTCCTTGAAAAAGTACTTACTTGCAGCACCCTATAAGGACATGAGTTCTTTCTTGTTGAGCAACAAGTTTTTGCTAGTAGGGACAGTTATTTTTGTCTCTTGGAATTTTCAAGTTTTACAACTTTATACTTTTTTCACAGCACTTTTGTGTACAGAGAAGTTAGGCTCTTCCTAATCTGAAAATTTAGGGATCAAACTGCATCAGTAACAGAATAGGAAGCAGCTCAAACAACAGAAGTATTTTATCATTGCCTCTGTAAAACAAAACAGTCAAACTGGGATTAAGTTTCAAAGGTTCATTTCTAAGCTGTGTTAGGTTTTAATTAGTGAAAGAAACTAGTGATTTTCATTTTCGTTTATTTGTCTATAGTTATTTACTATACTAAACATGCATAGGTACATTTTAGGTTAGACTGTCACTTCAATTCTAATTCAGTGTTTACAGTTTTTCAAGTTTTATTTTATTTTAAAAATATATTTCAACTAGTATCAGTAATAAAAACACCTTGATAACTAAAGTTTTCTGTCTGAATTAATTGCATCAGTGTAATAAAAAAATATAGGGTTTATTTACTTAAATGCCATTCCATCCTTTAATACAGCAGTTTTTTAGTAACTTCTCAGCAACTATATTTCATTCTAGGGAGGTTCTGAAGTCCTTTTTCCCCCTCCGCCCTCGTAATATTTCTTCTTTCCCCTAAACTCAAAGGATATAAAAAAATAGATTAAAAAGATTTAAAACAATCCCTCTGAATCATCCTTTGTCGGACAGTGACTCCATAGTTCTGGTTTTCCCCATTTTAAAATTACTAAGGACCATATCATACTGTCCATTGCAAGGAACACTAATGAATTTTCAGAAACCGTGGCTAATTTGTGTTGTAAGAGGAAGGAAATAGCAACATGTGAAGCATTCTATCTTACTTAGAAATCATACCACATTTTCTCAATATAGAGAGTCCTGTGTGATTGAGGGGGGGGGAGGTAGATTTCTGCCTACTTATACAAGGAGCAGCATTGCCTTCCCTCTAAATTTTATTCCATGTTCTATAATGCCTGATGTAGTTACCTGTGCTCTGAGGTCCAGCTGTGCTGACTCGTGTGATTACCTCAGGAACCCCTGAGTTCACTGCTAAAAGAAGCTTCTGTCACAACAGTAAAGAAACACCTGAGAAATGCATCTCCTAAACACCCCTACAACAGAAGTCGGTTCATTCTTGCAACTGATTATTAAAAATGGCAGCTTCAAACAAACCTCTGATAGTTGCATGTTTGGGGCTGCCTAGGGCTGTCTGTTCTGAAACAAATAAATTAAACCCAACATAGAGGTTGAGATGGTTACTTAGAGACTTTAAAAGTCAGGTGGCCACAGAGCCTGTATTTCTTAAACAAAGTATCTTGCAGAGCCTAAATTCTGTCGTGCACGTCATATCCTGAGCTAGAGATTGGGTCTCAAACTCTGATTTCAGCATAGCTGGCTCAGAAAGTTAAAAGTCTGCAGAAACATGCTAAAGGGTGACTTACATGCTTTATAGCTCTGCATGCCTAGCATGTGGTGGTTTCAAAACAGTCTACATTGACAGGAATACCCTATAGAAACTAGTTTTCTAGCAATGCAATGAATTTTTGGAAGTTATCTTGTCCTTTTATATATCCTCAACCTCATACATTCCCTCACTCTCTTTCCCCATTAAAAGGAGACATAAAGTTTGTTGGTTCTTACTTACTCTTTTTTACATACTTTCTATTTTAATATGAACAAAGGTTTTTCCTCATGGTATATGATTCAAAAGAGCAGTCAACCGTTTCTTTAGCTCTAAAGTTGTTAAAATGGATTCTGGGTTAAAAAGAACTGGTTCCCAGCCTGTGTCTATAAACAGTTGCTTCAGGCTAAAACTTGAGTTTCCTTTCTTGAAGGAGCCCAGGGGAGGGATCCTTGTTGTGGCCAGATGTGTTACATGATTATCTAATGAGGCTCACCCTCTTCCCGTCTCAGTTGAGTTCAGTGCTACCTGGTCTCAAGACTCTCAGTACTCAACCACAGGCTGTCATGTTTTGAGAGTGACTGTGTTCCCCATAAATTATATATGGATCCCATTTTGATGTCTCAAAATGGGTTAAGTGGTTCCAGGCATTTAAATTGTTGCACAATGTGGATGCTCAGTTGTCCCCCTGATGATACGAATAAAATGAAAGCCATGCTAATGCCATAAGCCACTTTGTCTTGCTTTTCTTTTGTAGTCTGGTTGTTACTAAATGCTACGTATTTGGTGAAATGTCCTAATAGAACACATTGCTTTTTAATTTAAACAACTGAATTTTTTGTAAGTCCGTCAGTAGCTATTTTTATTTTTATATGCACACTGGATCAAGCAAATTGCAGCTTGAAGTGGTTGTTGAAGTCTCTATGATATCAGCAAATGACCTAAGTGTAACTTTGGGAAGTTTTTTGCACAAGTTCCAGGAGCTGAAGGGCAACTGAAGTAATAAGTGATGATGACTCATAAGGAATAAAAGGAGCTGAAGCAGGAAATTACGGGAAAGACTGTAAGCTATGGCTTTTCCCCTCTGTGATTTTAGGACTATTTTTGTTGGAGAGAAGGAAACTTTTGCATGCCTAGAGAGAAGGCGAAATGACCAGGCAAATAGATATCCTTAGAGAACAATGCAGGTGAATGAACCACTAATGACTCCCAAATTCTGGTGCAGAAAGAACCAGGAACTGGCCCTTTTATTTTCTTTTCTCTTTTTCTTTCTCTCCCCCTTCCAGTAATCAAATGCACTGAGATTAGAGTGCATCCATACTGCCTTCAATTGAAGTTATTGTTAGTCTGCCACCAGATTCTTCAAATTAGAGCTACTGAAGGAGTTCAAGCTACCCTCAGTATGACTGGACTGTGAAAGACTGTGAAATCTGGCTTTATAATTTACTGTATCTGGGGTGAAAGATGCAAAATGTTATGACCAGTGTCTTCCTGAGCCCTGTTACATATAGAGATATACAAAAGCTGTTCTTGAAATTAGGATAAAAGAAGACATTACTGCTTTCAACAAAACAGACATAGAAATAACAAAAGCAAGCTAGATGTAATTTCTCGTTAGTATAACATGTCTTCCCTTCCAATGTCTGTCAGATCTTCAGAAAGCTCTTTTTGAGATGGGCAGAATTGCTCTATATAGCTGGCTGAATTCGAGGTGGATGTCTGTGCTTGTGTATCTGCAGAGACCTAGCAGCCAAGAAAGATTTAATCATTTGAAAGACAGAATGAAAAAAAAAAGTATTTTGAGGACCCTCATAAGATAATCCTTGTATTACAAAAGCTCTCTTCCTGCTCCTCACTGTGAACGCAGCAAGAAAACATTTACCTGCACCTTCCCTGTGCGTAGCCTGTGTTAGCATAACTCATCCACGCCCGCAAAGGCACACAAAACTGTTTTGCTTTGTGCTGGAATAGTGCCATCCAGGAGTAACAGCCAAAAGAAAAAATTCCTTTCAGTGACATTCATTGCCCTAAGCCAAAAACAAAGCACAAAGATACACTTTTCTCTTTACCGCTTGTGAAGGTGGAGGCAGTGCCAATATAAACCATGACTGAGGCTCTGGAATGATGCAAGTCCATGTCACTACTACAATTCAGTGATGCAACCTGAGTTTACGTTACTAACTTAAGGATTCAACCAGTTTAAAGCTTTTGGATAATGAGAATTATCTTAAAGTATTCCTACTGGTTTATTTTCCTCATTAACATGTGTTTCCTACCCACATCTCATTCAAAGCAGACAGTCCTGGTTTGCTTCTGTTTGCTCTGTAAATTTGCATAAGGACCATTGTTTGAATCAGCACTCTGATCTAACACTATAATGAAACACGTTGCACTCCCCCTTAGAAACTGGGGAGGAAAATGCTGATATGTTCATATAATTTATATTGATATATACTAAATTAACTGATGTTAATCTTTTAAGGTGGGGAAAAGAAAAAGCTTATAAAAATGAAAAGCAATGGGTAATTTCTATGTCATCTTTGGGGAGAATGTGCTGTTCTGTATCTTGCTTCTCTACAAACTGCTCAAACTTTTAGAGTTATGATGTCAGTCATTAACCGATCGTTCATTGCATTGTGTGTTCCCCCCAAAATGGATTAAGTACTGACCATGAGACCAGACAGGGAAATAATGCTAACATGTCAAATTAACTTGTAAATAATTTTTTTTGGCTGTTTTGTATGTACTTTGTGAGCCCTGCTGTACTTCAGTGAGAGGAATATCTTTCAGCCTGGACTGGAAGACCTACTACAGCATCTCCCTTTTTCACAATACCTTATGGACACCAGAAGGAATTGCAGATTTGTAGTTAATACAAAGGCTCTCGTTCTACTCCATCTCCCCCCTTATTTTTTTTTTTTTTTTTTTTTTTTGCCATGCAGTCTTAAAGTGAAGATCACACTTTTCTGGCCTTTAGCAGCTTGCATGGTGTTCTGGGCAATTGGATATGGAGAGCATACTGGAACATCACTTGTGCTGTCATCTGGACAGGCTGGATTGATGGGTCGAGGCCAATGGTATGAGGTTCAACAAGACAAAGTTCCAGTTCCAGCACTTGGGTCACAATAACCCCATGCAGAGCTGCAGGCTTGGGGCAGAGTGGTTGGAAAGCGGCCCAGTGGAAAAGGACCTGTGGATGCTGGTTGACAGCTGGCTAAACATGAGCCAGCAGTGTGCCCAGGTAGCCGAGAGAGCCAAGGCATTCTGGCTTGTGTCAAAAATAACGTGGGCAATGAGAGCAGGCACTGGTGAGGCTGTACCTTGAGTCCTATGTTCAGTTCTGAGCTGCTCATTACAAGAAAGACACTGAGGTTCTGGAGCATGTTCAGAGAAGGGCAATAGAGCTGGTGAAGGGTCTGGAGCACAAGTTTCATGAGGAGAGGCTGAGGGAGATGGGTTTGTTTGGCCTGGAGGAAAGGAGGCTCTTTCGCTCTCTACAAGTACTTGAAGGGAGGTTGTAGCAAGGTGGAAGTTGACCTCTTCTCACAGGAACTTGCGACGGGACAAGAGGAAATGGCCTCAATCTGCACCAGGGGAGGTTCAGGTTGGACATCAGGAAGATTTTCTGCACTGAAAGGGTGGTTAAGTATTGGAACAGGTTGCCCAGGGAAGGGACGGAGTCACCACCCCTGGAAGTGTTCAAGAAATGACTGGACATGGCACTTAGTGCTATAGTGTAGTTGACATGATGGTGTTTGGTCAAAGGTTGGACTTGATAATCTTAGAGGTCTTTTCCAACCTTAATAATCCTATGATTTCACATTATGTATATTACACTACTTATAAATAATGTCATAATTATACTATGCTGCAGGCTCAGAGTAGCCTGTGCCTCAGGTACTATGTTTTATGCCTTTTTTGATTACTTCCTTGTAAAGCTTCAAAAGGGAAATGAGATTATGCTACAATGAAGGAACACTGCCTACCTCCAGATTTTAGAGTCTTGTACTTTTCACTCAAAACAAAGGTAAGAGTCTTACTGACTTGAAGAAAGGTGTTTTAATTTATCCCAGATGGTATAGCAATGAAGAAACATGAGATGCGTGTCCTTGTATCTGAAGAGAAGGCAAAAGAACAGTTAATTTGAGGAAAATGAAAATCGGTTGGGACAGAGAATTTTAAACTGTGTCTGAATTTGGAGACTCTGATCATCTCAACTTCCAGATCTGGATGAACAATAAACATTTTATCTGCAGTCTAAGAAACAGGTGCACACAAGCCAGCCAAACTTCCCATGGCTTGACATCAGAAATGCATGCACAAATTCAAAAAAAAGCCATAACTTTTATCCAGGTTCTTGACATGAATGATGAGTGAAACAGGAGCCAGAAGTTTATACGTTTGTATACGAACAACTGATATGCAACCTAAATAAATACTGTGGGTAGAGGTCATGGAGTCAGATTTTGAAAGGTTCATGATAGCATTTGTCAGCTGTGTTCATTCATCTAACTTGGAAATTAATGCACAGACACTGCTGAGAATGTGGACACCTTTAAACACCAATAAACTACAATTAGGGTAGCACACAGCAGGGGAATTTGATTAGGAATGCTGATGCAGGACAAACGGTTGCAGATCAGGAAAAGTAGCATTGACAGTCACTAACATGAAATAGTAACAAAAATTTAAGCTGATTTCAGAGAGGAATGAGAAAATATTTAAATTCATACATTTAGGAATTTAAAGTAGAACACTTCACAATGAGAACTATTAAATGTATTAAACCAGAGCTGGTCTGTGATTTATGTAATGCTTACTTAAAAAAAAAATAAAAAAAAAATTGGTCTCTCTCTTGACAAAATCAAAGCTACCTGCTTTTTCTTTGCAGAGTTGTCCACTTTTTGGCTAACTGCATTAAAGATAAAAGCCAAGAAACTCAAAAACTTATATTAATTCTCCAAGTAGTAATTATGTCACTGAGGGGAATGAAACTGCAGATGCCTTTGTTCATTATTTACAAATTTGGTTCAGCATTAAACCCCTATACTATTTCTAAGTACCTTGATATTCTTCTCTGAAAAAATATAAAATTGCATATGTAGCATTTTTCTATTGTTGAATTAATTCCTTTTGGTTGGATTTCTTGGATAATATTGATGCTGCATTTTTCTAAGACCTTCATCTTGTTTTAAAATTTATAAAAGCATCCACAGTTCAACACCAGTGAATGCAGCCTCTACAATAAGCATGTAATCTGAGAATCTGGCCTGTCCTTTTCAAACCAGACAGTACCTACTATCTCACAGCACATTTCTGTACATATTCGGCCAGCTCGTTATAAGCACCACAGCTTTTTTTAACACTGAAAGATTTATGGCCTAGAGGCCATAAAAAAACAGAGGCCACAATTGTGGCTTAAATCATGACTTCCACCTGGGGCCACTGCAGAAAGCAGAGGAAGAGTCAGATGCAGTCTTACTCCCCTTTTTGCTCTGGGTGGTTGTTCTGGAAGGTACCTACTAGACAAGGTATAAAGGCAAAGTATTAGATGATGTAACAGTAACAACAAAATTATCCTATGAGTTCTGGCCAGAAGGTAGAGAGGAAGACTTTCAGAGAGAGCTGAACCTAGAGAGTTTCTTCAACTCCCTCTTCCTAGCCATACATTCTAATTGTCTCTTATATTGAAATAGTCCAGGAGCAGTATGAGTTCTTGTCAAGTTCATGCAAATATTAATTATTCTCTTTGGAAATTAATTATTCTCTGTTTGGAAAAAATCCAAACAAAGGCTTATTGGTGGAGAGGATGCAAGCAAATTTTGTGTTTTAGAGGTATAGATCACCCCATGGTTCTACCTCTTGCTGATGTTATTCTAATGAAGACATATTCAAACTACTGTCTTTTCGGGTGCTTCAGCAGCTAAGTGAATTTTAGTATGTTTGATGATATACTCCACGCATCAGAGCTGCCAAACACTTAAACAAGGTGCTACATTGAGGAGGGGGTCAGTATTTTTTTCACAGGTGATGTAGAATACACCATATGTGCAGTAATCTGCCACCTGCACCTGTTTCTCTCAGTTGAATCTACCTCATGCTCAACTTTAGAAATTTATGTAAATAGATCAGTATCCTATTCCTACAGACTAGCTATTTGATCTTTCAGATTTTGTCTCGTTACTAACTTCAGTGAAATACTTTTCCTACTAACTTCACATTATTTCTTGCCGTTTCTGTCATTTTTCTCTAAGTAGATCTCTGGTTCTACGCTATAGGAATGCAAAGAATATTTCCAGTCTCAGAGCAGTAATTTCAGAAAAGCAAATCTAAATAACAGGAATTTCAGGAAAAGTAATTCTAATTGGTATCTTATTTATCTGTTATTTTAGCAAAGGAAAGTCTGTGATGATAATTTTGCCGTTCAGGTCTCTGATTTGCCATAGGCTCAGAGCTTAGGCTCAGTGCAAACTTTTGTTACCGAGTGACTAGCAGAAGTATGACTCTTGTGTACCTTTTTGTAGTGAAATGATTTTGTCAACTTTAACCAGTAAGCCCCTTCTCAGGTTTATTTCTGTTGGTGGCAAAAAGCAATCACTCAGCCTTGAATACTTTGAAGCTAAATAGATGAGCCCATTCCCAAGGTATCTTGGCCCCACCCTTGTTAAATGAAGTCTGCTGGGACTGGCTCATCTGACCTTTGCCACGTAGGAAGCTACATAGGAAATGTGAGAACATGGGGTTTGTTAACACTAGTGGAATTTGAAGCTTTAATTAATTGTTTTATGGGTTTCCTTCTGTGGTGAAATGATCTCAGTACTCTCTAGTGGTTTACTCTTTCCTCATGCTTTCTCTAGGTGCTGTGAAATGGTTTTTGAGTCTTCATTCCATTATACATGGAATGTTGGTGTCTTCCAAGTGCAGCAAGATGCTGTTGGTGCCACTTAACTCTATAAACTGTGAGCTTATTGGAACTGACAGATGTTTGAAAACTGATAAGTAAGTATTCTTATGCTCTGCAGTTGTTGTTGAGGAGTACAGGCTTCCTTCATCTTGTCTTGTTTTCAGGAAAATAACTTAGATTGATTCTGAACTCTGTCCCCTAGGTTTTCTTACCTCTGAACAAAAAGTTCCAGTGCATATGGGTAGACTTGATCCAGAAGAACACTGTTAAGTGTTTATTAAGACTTAACGACTCCCTCTGTGAAAAATATACCTTCATGTGAATTCAGTGTTTCCCTCGTGTCTGAACTGAATATTTGGACCCATCCTTGAGCTTGAATGCATTTTCAAAGTAATACCTTCTTATTTGAGACATGTTAATCCCCTCGTGCAGCTAGATTACTGTAGGGAATGAGGAGACAAATCGCATGTTGGGTTGAAGGAGGGGAGCTAAAGTGAGTGGGGAAAAATGTAGGGCAAATTCAACAGTTTACAAAATGCTGAATTTTTCTCACTGTTTTTGCAACTTGTTTTCTGAACTTACTGTTTAAGGGATTTAATTAAGTCATTGAACTTGTTTCCTTGTTGGACAAAAAATCTTAAGTGTATTTTTATTTTCCCTGTCTTTCTCTTTTTATATATCCAGTAGTACAGACTTATGAAGTACGGAATTTTTTCTTTTTTTTTGAGCAATGCCAAGTAGGATTATCACTTTTTCTTTTTGGTTTTGGCAATTATAAAATATTCTTCTTTGAAATAGTAAAGGAAGTTTAGAACATATGGTAAAAAAAAAAGGGGTCATTTGAAGTCATACCTTGAAAAGTGATGAGAGATGTGTCATTTTAGGATTTTTATCTTACATCATGTTCATTCTTAAAGGATCTAGGATTTAAATGCTGCTTTATCAGATTTTTTTGTCCCTTGCTAATTTTGGAATATGCTAGTTTGAAGTGACAAATCTTGAATTTTTTTCAAAAGTTTTTTTCAAAATTTGAATAAAAGATATTTGGTTCTGAAAGGAAAAAAGTCGCAGTCACTGTTATTGATGCTCTTGGCATTTTTAGTAGAATGTAGAAGAGAGAACATGCTAGAATTTATACTTAGTTTCAAAGTCTCAGATAACTGTATACTTATCAGTGTGAACTTCTCAGACCACAACAGTTATTTCCTTAGTAGTCAAACTGTTTTCACTATCTTTACAAGCTGTTTTCAAAGATTTGGGATAGGAGGGATACATCATCTGAAATATCTTAAATGCAAGCAAGAATCTCACCAACTGTTTTGAGCTGTGAGTAGCAATGCTTCTGGAACACTAGGTCGCTTTTGCTTAGCTGCTTAGTTGTGATAGAAGATCTAGTCTATGTTTACATTGTTTTTTGTTTGTATAACATTTTAAAAAAAAGTTGCCATTAAAAAAGTAATGTAAGGATAGTAACTGCAAGGGCCTAAAAATTACTGATTTCTGATGCGTTACAGTGACAAATCCTTTCTTTTGTTTGAGTGAATGAGTATAGACTTGGGGAAAAAGATTGTGTTGTTATTATATCAGACTGTGACAATGCACAATGGTTAGAGTGAATATTGCTTAATTAACATAATTTAAAGGGTAATAGTCCAAGTCTTTTATGTTTAGCTTGATCTGTTGTGTTAGTGTGTATTCAAGACATTGAAGTGTTTCTATTTTAAATTCCTTTACTTTGTAGAGTACTCGCCTCAAGGGGTGCTCATGCATAAAGAATTTGTGGTTAATTTCTAAAGTAGTTTTTTGGAATTACTGTGTGCATGCAAATCCTTGTAAGTAGAAAGGAAATTGTTGTTGTACTTTATTTAATGTTACTTTCTATGGGATATACT
The DNA here is from genome assembly GCF_003945595.2 of Pipra filicauda. NCBI lineage: Eukaryota > Metazoa > Chordata > Aves > Passeriformes > Pipridae > Pipra > Pipra filicauda. The sequence goes on from NW_024104699.1 coordinate 106,904, forward strand.
TCAGTAACAAGTTTCTGTGAGTCTGTGTATGTGGCCTTAGCTAAGATTTACCATTCTTGCCTTGCCCTAAGAGTCTTGTCAGACAGAAGGAGTCTTGGTAGAAAGGTGCCATTTAAGAGGATACCTTTTGTTGCCTTGCAGAAAAATAAAATGACCTAGTAGTATCAGTACAAATAAATGTTTCATAAATTTTGTCCTAGCAATGTGTATACAAAGGAAATCCTGTACAGAACTTGTCAGAAACTTGTCTTGGTTGCCCAAAGCTAATGATGGTAGAGCGATGCAAGCCCATGCACGGGGATAACTGTGGTCTTGTGTAGATTCTAGGACTGTGTGGATTTGCTTCTATTGTTGCCATCTACACAATTTGTTGAGCATGGAGTTTAGTTTTCGTATCTATAATATGGGAATAATCATCCTCCCCATTGGTAATGCACATCTTATGATAAGTAGCTGCTTGTTATGTTGAACACCAGCTGCAACCTATTTTCATTTGTTGTCTTTGGTGTGACTGATCACAGCAGAAGCAGATGTTAGGTCCTACGCAGAGGGGATAATTCAGGATGTGCATCCTTTAGAACACTTTTTGTTAAGCCTGGGAGAACTGGCAATAGTAAATTCAAGCAGAGTTGCAGACCAATAGCACACATTGTAATATGCTATTCTGTACTTAGAGCAAATAGGTGCATTAGTCCCAGGATATCGCATATTTTAAACCATTAAATAGCCATAATGGGGTGATGTATTTGTATAATTACAGCTAGTGGCAGGAACAGAATTTGGAACCTGTGCCTGGGCACTTATAAGGGCTGTGCCTGAGGCAGCTGAATAGAACCAGCTGCTTAAGACTGTGATAGGTACATCAACTATACTTTTAAGACGCCTCCAGCAGCTTCTGCCTTCTACTGCTGCTGTTCTGTCAAAAACTGCTCCTCTGGAGAGCAGTGGTTCCATATTATCTTGTTTCCAACTTCTTAAAACTCAGATTTAGTCTTTACCTTTGAAACTGGTAGTTGTGGTAGTCTGTAGTGTTATATTGTTGATCTACATTTTGGGTCTTTAAATATCAGACAACAAGATGTGTCTCTAATAAGCTGTTTGTTTTTTTTTTTCTTAAGAGAAAGAAATAAAATAACCCCAAACAACAAAATAAAACCCCCACAACTGAATACAGAACTTAGCAGCACAATTTTCCATTTATAAGTAAATAATGGATATCAAAAATACTATTGCATACTTATTCCTGACTTGGTGCTTTTCCACTCCCTGGCCTCTAAAACTGCTCACTGCATTTAGTCTTTGCTGAGTGTATACTTCCAGTCTCAGTCACAAACTGTATTTGGACAAGTGGGCTCAGAGTGTGCAGATCTGGTGGTGAAATACCAGGTGAAACCATAATTTCTAGACTAATTAGATGTCATTTCTAAACATTCTCTTTTGGTTTCTCATTCCCCTGTTGGTTTTAAACCTGGAAGGTGAACTGTCTTTTAGAGCTAGTAACTGATCTGTAGTGATTTTGTGAATGTCTATCTGGAGATTATTCTCTCATAGGAAATCCCCTCTTCTCCTTTAAAATTGAACTGTTTCCTTACACTAGATACAAATGGGTCGGTTTGGTATAAGACTCAAGGGGACATTAATTTTGCATGTGTATATGTATGTGTTCCTGTTGCAGAGAGGCTGGGAGGTTATTATTCATACTACTATTCTTTCTGCTGCCTTTGACAAAATAGCAGCTGGTTCTACTAATGAATGTTTAAGGTGCCCATTTTTTCTCTCCAGTCTCATCCGTGCTGCAGGGATATATATTCTGAAGGGAACATTTCATGACACAATTATTCATGAAATGACAAAATAGTTCCCCAGGTGTAGTATCTGCTTTATTTCTTTGACAGAGGTCTTTCACTCTTTCCTTCTCCTGTGGTCAGCCTCGTGAAAGATAGGGATGAATAATGATGGGAATCAAACCACCTTGAACTTTGGACAGATTCACATCTGAAAAAGAATAGTGTAGTTTCCTAAATGCAGAGGAGGGTTTGCAAAAATCATTTGGTATTCCTCTTAGCTTGCCAGTGGGAAAGTCAGAAGTAAAACTCCTAGAGTTTAAGGAAAACCTGGCTATTGCCAACATTTAACCTTTGTCATTCAGGTTAGAAATGGCTTATATAATAAATACATATCCATCCAGTATTGGCCATGATACCAAATTGTTTTCTTGATCAGTGCAGGCTGTTGAAATTTAAACTGTTTCTAAAAGCAGTTGACTGGCTGAAGTATTAAAAACTGAAATTAATTTCTTTAAAGTAATCTTATTGAAACTGTAACTTCTGGTAATTTATAGGCTTTTGATTTATATACTGTGAAAACAACTGTTAACAAACAGTACATTCACACACAATTTCACTTATTTTAATGAAAAAACCACAAAAACTCTACTGGAATAAATATAAAGAATAGATCACTGCTTTAAACTGCAATAATTATAACTTCACAAGTTCACAAAACTTAGGTTAAGAAATGAACAGTCCAATAAACGATGTTTTTTGACTTTTTTTTCTATTGCGTTCATGCTTTAACACTTTTTTCCAGAGGTCTTATAATTCCTTCTACTTTATTTATAAATATACAAAAATATTCAGTTCAGCTGTGTGATTTGGTCAAGATTTTCTGAATATTATGTTACTACTAATGAAGGTTAGAAAATCGGATGTGACCTGATACTTATACCTTCCATTACAAATTCATTCAGTATCTTTTGAACTTTTGTCCTGCTTGCTCTTATGAGTCATGTTATGGTAGCACCTGTAGGAAATCAAGTACTGTATTAGGACTTTGTACTGTAAGAGAACACCCTCTCTTAAACTGCCTGCCAATTCCAGTGTAGATTTACACGGTTAGTTATTGTTTTCTTCTCTCCTTCTCCCAGCTGTTACCAAGAGCTAAGAATTTAGGTATTGTTTGCTTATCTTTGGTGTAAAAAAAAAAACCCAACCAAACAACCAAACAGAACCCCCCCCAAAAATTAGTTTATCATAAGGGATAGTATGAATCAGGGAATCAGAGGGAGATATACTAATAAGGAGGTATTGGCACTTCTTTGTGTGGCATGTATCTCACAACAAAGCAGTGGGTGAAAGCAATGACACTACCACCGTTGGCCATCCATTTCTTGGATGTATCTAATGGTGATGTATAGTTTGAAACAGGCCTTACTGGCTGATAAGCTCCTGAACCACTGCAGGTGATGCAAATGATGCTTTTTATTTGAATGAATGCCTATGTACTTTTCAGGTATTTTTGGGTCATCTCTAATTACCTACAGCCCTTTCCCATTTTGCCTTCTTTAGTGCCTTGCTAAAACCAAAAGAGCTAGAGGATCCAGTTTCATGGTCTCTCCTGGAGTTTCTATGCAACAGAGACACTAGTAATGGAAGCTGCTTAGCATTATCCATCTCTTAACACTTTGGAAGCATTGGTTCTGGGTTTAGTTTCCTTCCCTCCTGTCCACCTTTCACCTTTTTAAAGGATATGGTATCAAAACTGATAATGTTCTTTTGAGTTAAAATCACTGATGGGATAGAACAACAATACAGATTTTTCATGATCCCTTCCCTGAAATGAAGAAGTAAAAGGAGACGAGGGGCTTATATTACCTATAATAAATCTGCAGGATCCATAGGCATCTGTACTGCTTTTATGAGCACATGTGCAATCACAAACTGAAATTAGAGAGAGTTAGTAACGCTGTGCTATACAAACACCTCTCTCCTTTATCATTTTCAAAGCACTGTGCAAACACTACATGTAGCTGCAATGGTCAGTGGTAATTTTACCCAGCTCTTTATTTTGCAGTTTGAACATGCATTTACCTATTTTATTGATCCATAAACGGAAGCTAAAAGTGGAAAAAAGCCCAAGCTATCTCTACTAAAGCCAATGGGGAGGGTCTCTACCTCTTTTAGAACAAATTGGGTCATATTCTGAGCATCTTGAGGCCATGTAATAAATAGTTTATACAGGTAGGAGTGGAACAAAGTCACCGTGTCATTCTATAATAATGTTCTAACTGCTCAAAATCAAAAGCATAGTGTTAAATGTGTCATTTTTTTAATGTCAACTGTGTATTTTTTTATGAAGCAATCATATTTTAATTTTTTTTCTTTTGGTTTTCTAATATTTAAGAGATTCTTAAAGATATATGGTCAAATTTTGTCCTTTGTGCAGCTGAAAATTAAGTGTGTCCATAAATGGAGTAATGTATCATGCATTTTCCCTGGTGTATCAGAGAGCAAAGTTTGGCTCTTTTGATGTTACAAAACCCTCAAGTTCTCTTAGATGGCCGTTAGACTTCATCCATTTGTTTATTAGTGGTTTTAATGCTGAGCTGTAGATTTGGAATAAAGAGTAAATTATTCCTGATTTCCATAGTGCCATAAAGTAAGTATTTAAGAAAAGATAAACAAAAAACAACACAACCCCCAAATTTTTTTTCTTCTTTGTATCTTTTTTTAATCTGCCTGTGAGTTTTAGAGGAAAGAACTTTTGATGGTAGGGATGATTTTGTGTTTGCTTGTGACAGCCAAAGTGGGTTGAGCTTTTGATTCCATCTTTAGACTCCAGTAACGTGCCTGAGGCAGCATGAGTAGGAGATGGAAAAAGAATCTCTTCAAAAAGATTCAGAAATCATTTTGATAAGTCTGTATTTCCTTGCTTGACTTGACAGTTTTATTTCTTTGTAGCGCCACTGGCTATTGCTGTCTTTGATTCTTCTAATTCAACATACTGCAGTAAAGCATTTAATACCTTACAGAATCTGAAATTGTTTTTACTAAGGCAAAGCCAGGGGGGTGAGGGTGGGGGAGTGGGCAGTGAGAAGCAGCAAAGATGGTGGGTTTAGTAACAGCTGCAAGTAGCTCATTACAGGGCTTTGAGTTTTGGTTCCTGTTGGATCCCTGTGGTAATTCAGCTTTAGGCATCAGAAGTCTTGGGAGATGGTGACATGGAAGCCTCAAGGAAGAACAGGAAAACAAGCTAAAGCATGTTAAACAGTAAGAAGAAGCATGATAATCCTTGTCTACATCAATATACTCATTGAGTGGGTTGGGTTTTTTCCCCTCCAAAACCACATATAATTATTTCAGGTATGATACGTGGCTTTTGATGCCATGTGTTCAATTTGAGCTGCTCTTTTTCCGATTGCATGGTAGTGTGGGAAGTAGTGTATCAGAGCGGCCAGACTGTGTCCCTCTCTTTTAAATAGTTTGCAAGTATGTGTAGAGTCCTGGTTTGTGCAAAGGAGCCGGAATGGAAAAAAGTGCTTCCATTGTTAGTTTCAGGATCTGTACCTTCTGACTTGCTCCTTATAAAACAAACCAACCAACCAACCAACAACCAAATCCTCCTCAGAAAAAAACCCAAACAACAAAACACAAACCAATAAAAAACCCTAAACAAATAAAAAACCCCAAACAAACAAACAACATACCCCCCAAAAAAACCAACCAAACATAGCAAAAACAAAAACACCCCAAAACAAACACTTGGAAGTCTTAGACCAAAAGGAGGTGGTTATGGTAGCCATGAAGCTGGTCATGAGCAAAAATAGTGGTAGTTCTTTGTTGCAATGGTAACTATTTGTACCTGGAACTGCTGTTTTCTGTATTAATAGAGGGATGGCCTCCTAAGTAGAGGTGGTGAAAGTAAATTATTAGTTGCTTTCTGGACTCTTACTGGAGTTTATGTATGGAAAAGTTTAATGGAAATGTGCTCACTAGGCTTTGGGTTTTTCTATTTTTATTGAAATAAGAGTGAAATTTTATTTTATTCTTCCATCAGCTCTATATTCCTCAAGGAATCAGGAGAAAGAGGAGGGGCACTAATTTGGACAGAACAGTGGCAGTGCTGGCTGTATGGATATTGCTCATGTGCTGCTTAAATTTGTACATCAGCAGTTTTGACAATGATAACTGGAATGGGAAAGGTCTTCACACATCACTGTGCTGGTGGGATGACAGTCAACAAAGGGTTGCAGTACCAGACCATTTTTATTTTCTTATTCTGTGTGTTGACGAGAGAACTACTGGGTGTGTCCAAAGCTTTCTGAGGAGCTACTCCTGTGTCTGACCCTGTTGTCTCATTTACATACTTTTTTAAGAGTTTTGGCGAAGCTCTTAATAAGGCTTATGGCAGGGTTGGAGAGGAAAGAAAGTGAAATTCATGAAACAGCAGAAAAGGCAGAGAGGCAAAGCCTAGAGGGAAGAAAAATATACCATTTGGGGATTTTTGAGACAAGTGGCCTTCCGAGGGAGGTTGTATTCATCACATGCTTTGCTCAGTTGCTTAAAACTGGGAGCTATTTTGAAACTACTAGCCTATGTCATATGCCTGTGCATACAACACGTCTGCCCTGCTGCACTTGCGTTTGCTTGAGGGTCTGATCATCTCCTAACTAAGCAAAACACATGAAAATAATGCAGCTAGTCACCACTGCCAAATAACTGTAAGTTTTGAAATCAGCCCATATCTTCTCTGTAAGTCACTCTGTTTTGATTTAAACCTCGTGCACCACACAAAGACATAGCAATGCTTCTCTTTGCGTAAATGAAGTAGTCCATTAAGTAGATCTAGCTATGGGTCTAAATCCAAGCCTACAGTACTGGGGCAGTAAATAGCTTTGGATTTCTCTACAACCTGGTAAAGCTTTATTTTGGGGGGGAGGGGTGTTTCCTCTCTTCCATGTGGGAATATGGACTTGCAAGTATGCTAGAAATCAAGATGACACAAACTTGCAATTGATTCCTGTTGTGTGGCCTCTCACCAATTCTCTTGGTGATATCCACAGACTCTTCTGCCAAAATCCTGACAATTACAAGCTGCTGAGACTTTCAAAAATGGAATTCCTGTAGTTAGTCCCTGAGTCATTAGGTACCTTAAATGCATGTAACAGCCAAACTTTAGATATGAGGGCATTAAAATTCATGCTGTTATTTATTGCTGTCAGTGTGTACATATGTGACACGGGATATTACTGAATAGCTAGAGCAAGATAATGAATTCTGAAAAGTGCTAGAATAAAAACATGGGTGCTTCCCTGTTATCTTAAAAGCAATCATAACTTTTGCCAAGAAAATAGACTTTTCTTTTAGAATATATCTCTGCTCTTGGAAGTAAGAAGAGAGAATATATAAACTATATAGCAGTCCAGGGGCTTAATAATCAGTTTTGGTACAACAGATTTGTAAGTGGAGGGGAGTGACTGGGGGGAACATTCTGCTGCTTTTGCTGTTTCAGAGTTATAACTTTGGAAAATGAAAAACTTTATTCTTTTTGCTGTAATGCTTTTGATGTTGGCACTGCTGGGCAAGAGTAATCTTCACTTACCTGCTTCATGCACCAGTGAAGTTTTTCATGGCACTGCGTGTGCAATTAGATAATACTTCTGAAATCTTCAGTGTCCATTGCTGGGACACAAGGGAGAACTTGTGAGCTTAAGAAGTGCAACAACAGGTAGAACCCCAGTAGATGATCTGTGAATTAGAGAAGCAGTTTGACATTCAGATCAAAGGGAAAAAACAGGCAGCAGAAATGTGAAAAGCTTTTCCTCTGAGACACTGAAGTGAATGAAAGCTAATTTGAATCTCTTCATTAATGATTTGCAGATGACATTCAGCCTCCTAGGCTGTGCAAAGCTTACCAAATGTAACCATGTTTGATTCTGAAGAGGTCTTGGATTAAAGGTCCTGCCCACAGGAAACTATCTGAACAAGAAGGCTTCAAGCTATTCAGAGGTGGTGATTGTCCTGCAGGCTACCCTGTCAAAATAGGACCAAGATAGAGACAGAAAGTGAATGCTTTGTGTCCTAGAGCAGGGGGAAGGAGAGAAAGAAAGGATGGGAAGAGATACAAAGGTTTGGAGAGGTGTTGATGCAATCACTGCTATAGGTACTTGTTTTTAAAATGAATGCCTTGGAAGGCTGGAGGGGGAACTAACAGAGAGTGGGTGGAGGAAGGAGGACTTGCTGTTTTCTGTGGACAATACATCAGTCCTTATTCCTCATGACCTCCACATTTCCTTGTCCTGCCACTTATTTTTTTTTAACTGAAATGACTGAATGGCAGTTACCCAACTGCTTCAGGAGTGAAATACTGCTAAAGCAGGGGAAAAAAGTATGGTTGTGACACTCTCACATCTATTCATCTGGCAAAAGAGTGTGACAGCCAGTCTCTCAGCTGCTTCAAAGCGGGGTGCTCATAAAGGCTGACTAATATAAATTTTCCAAAAACTTATGAATATGTCTGTACCCATAACATAAGTTAAAGATTCATTATGAGAGATCTGATATATTCTTTATGCAGTTATTTTTCCCCACCCACACTGGGACAGCTTCTGCTGCTTAGAAAATGAAAGTGAGAGTGGCAGGTCAGATGGAAGAGACATTTTATATATCTGACGCCTAGTTAATTTTTCACATCTGAAAGTCACATACATGTTTTGCGTGCTTTATTCCTTGAAAGGTAATTCATCAGCTAGGCTATTTTAATAACTGCTTCCCACTAGGAAGATTTAATAACTGGTGCTTCCCACCACCCCTACTCCCCACCTTTTGTACCCAGTGTACTTGGAGGTGACAAGTCACACTCTGTGCTCAGCCTAAAGTTTGAGTAGTAATACTTGGAAATGTCTGTTTTATATAAGGCGTGGAGACTGTCTGTGAACCACTGATAAAAGGTGCTTAGGATGTAAAGCAAAGAACCTTTTCAGTACTGAATACTACCCCGTGTGCCTGTCAATGAAAATGCTTGCATTTTCATCCAGGCAAGCAATCTAGAAGTAGGAAGAAGTAATAGAGGCCTTCTTGAGACAACTGAAACAAGCCTCCTGTTTCAGGCCTTAAACTTCATGGGAACTTTAACCATGCTGATATCTGCTGAAAGGTTAACCTAGAAGGGCACAAGCAGTCGAAAATGTTTCTGGAATGCACTGATGGCAACTTCCTGATGCAGCTGCTGAGGGCTCTAACAAAATGTGGCACTTTGCTGGGTCTGATACTTAAAAATGAGGAAGAACTTGTGAGAAATAAGAATGTCAGGGCAACCTTGGCTGCACTGAGCATGGGATGCTGGAATTCAAGCTCCTGAGAGAATGAAACAAGGCAGGATTACGATCCCTAGACTTTAGAAGAGCAGATTTTGGCCTTTTTAGGAGTCTCCTTGGAAGAATGCTGTGGGATACAGTCCAACAGAGCTGCTTGGGTGGTTTGTTGTTGTTTTCTTCTTAAGGATTGCCTCCTCTGAGTTCAAGAATAATCCATCCCAACATGAAAAATAATGAAGGAGACTTGTGTGGATGAACAACAATCTCCTGATGAAATTATACATAAACCAAAAGTGTACACAAGGTTCAAAAGGTCAGGTGGCCCAGGAGGAGCATAGAGACCAAATGTGCAGGGACAGGGTGAAATATGACCACCACAGGAACCAGAACCCCACTGAAGTCTCATGAAAATGTTACTAAATTATAGCATTTGAACATAAAGTTATAAATAAAACTAAGTGATGGGTTTTCCATACTTTTACAAATGAATAAGTGTTCTGATTTTTCAGTCAATAGCTGAGTCCCAGTGTGTGCCTGTGGATGGACTAGTGAACAGTTTGCAGAGCTAGCAACACTGCAACCACTTTGAAGACAAGAGAGAAAAATTCCCACCCCATCAGAGACATCCTACCTTTATCAGGGATTTTTTTAATCTAACTTGTAGCTACAAGGTAGAAATTCTCATTATAGGCTTTTTGAAGATAGTAAGAGAAGTTAAAATAAGAGTTAAAACAGTGTATCACATAACAGGCAATAAAATAACTTTTAAAATGTTAAACACTTGATTTTTTTGTCTGTGCATCATGGACCAAGAACTGTTTGATATGCACATGAAACTTTCATATGAACTGAAATGCTAACATTTTGGTCAGCATGGTCAAACTGGTGATGCTTGTCTTGGGTCTAGTCCCTGGGACTCTTTCTTGTGTGTATAGTTTTTCTGACAGAAGGTAGGAAATGGTTACTTGGGCAGCTAGCCCATACTGCTGGGTTTTAAATGCCTGGCCACATGTAGACAGAGATATTTCTACATCTGTGGGGTTTGAGAGGGGGGAAAAGAAGTGGTATTGTAGCCAAACCTCTTCTGTATGACTGCATGAAAACATTGTCTACAAAGAGAAGTGACTTTACTTGTCTAGATCCTTTTAGTCATGAGACTCTTCTGTGTGTTCTTCCACCTCTCACAATTATGATCTCTTCTGACATTCCCTTCCTGTGTATTTTCCTAACTCGAAAGCTCCTACAGGTGTAAGGTAAAAAGGGGTAACTGAATAGTGGACACCTCATGTCATGGGAAAAGTTCTACACTTTTCTTTTATACCTCTACCACTGTCACCAATACTTTGGCTCTAAACTATTTCATCCCCATATCAAGTTTAAATATTAATGCAAAGTTGGTTTTGCTTGTTACTGGCTCATCTGGCTATTGATTGGGTTGATTCTTACTGTTTTTTGCTCCGGCAAATCTGATCAGCTGGAAAGACAGGACACGTCTTCAAGTCTGAGAGGGGCACCTATCCTTTCCACATCTGGTTTTAGGGAACTGCTATATAAGACTGAACTCATATATTTAGTAACACTGTTTGTGTGGCTAATGCATGGTTACATATAGTAAATTCCCGGTTATCCAAACCTCCATTTATAAACAATCTCTGTAATTCCATCTTCTCTTGACTGCTGATCGTTTGACCTCAGCTTTATCCAAATACACTGGATAAACCAAATGTGGTTTGGCAACCAGGCTTCTATTATATTTAAGCTTGATTCATAATGTGGCAATAGTCTGGTAATGATACATATCCACTTTTCCATAACGTACTCACAAACCTGTGGATAAAACATGACTGCATAAATGCTAGGACTGTTTTGCTTCAAATTACAGTGGTGGGAGAAGAGAATGTATTTTTAAGATCACACAAAAACACATTTCCTGATTACTCAGTTACAAAGGACTGTAAGAAAGGAAGATGTCTCTTCCGCTAGTGTTCAGCAAACCTCTTTGGCACAGAAATGCACCTTTCAGGCATGAGGAGGAAAACTAAGAAAGGAAAGGTGTGCCTGCCTCTCATGCAAGTATACACAGCTCAGAGCAGGTATCAGGAACAGGGAGGCTGGTGGAGTAAAAACCAGGCCTCGGAGATGGGGGGGGAAAAAAAAAAAGATATTTTTCACAGAGTCCTCAGGAGGACTTTACAGAGTTTGCTACAGCAAAAAACACAAATGAACTGATGGCTGGAAAGGGAACACACCTGAAAAAAAGGGATCCTTCCTACCAGCAGACAGGCATATTTTATTACAGTATGTCTATACTGAGATTTTTTTTTTGCGTATATCTGTATCACGTTTTGAATATATTGTTCTATTAAAGACTTGTGGTGTATTTTGGGGAGTTCAACTTGTGGGAGAGGTTCAGGAGGATTCACTAAAGAATCCTCTCTGATGATAGTGATTTTGAATTTGAGTGGGTTTACAAAAATTCCTTCCCGAGGAAAGTAAAACTTTAAGAATTCATGGGATTTTTGTTTGTTGTAGAATTGGTTTTTCTCTTATCTAAGGCAGAGATACAAAATTCTGTGAGTATTTGAAATTTGAATACTTTCAGGCAAAAAACCTTGTGCAACTTCATCTGTAGCCTAGATTGAATTTCCACCAACAAAAAAATGATTGTGAACTTACTGGAAGTACCATTTTTCCATGGAATGTCACCATTGTCTCATTTAATGAGAAGATCCTGCCTTTCTAGAAGTTGTATTGGCTTACTGGATTTTATTTTTTCTGACTGCTAGAGAAATTCCTGCTGATGACAAATTGTCTTTGTATGAAGTGTGAACCAGACTCCCTCTGACCAGTTGTGGTTAGTGAAGTTCCCACACTATTTTTGCAATAACAGTGTTTGCCAGACTAGTCAGTCCAAAATTCTATTAACATTAAGTATGCTTTGCCTAATGAACCTACTCTCCCTACTTCCTCCCTTTTCTCAATGCAATTTTTAATGGAGTCTAATATAATTCCTTTTACCTTGTCTAAACCCTTGACATTTATTTTTCTTTAAGTAAAGCACACAGATTCAGAAAACTCAGATTCAAAGTGTAGTTTCACTGTAAGCCTTCATAACTATCACTTGATGTTCACATCACTTTGTGTTGTGGAGCCTCAAGTGTATCTTGACTTTAGGTAATTGGAATAGATAGAGCTGAGTCTTCTTCTATCCCTGCAGTTGAGAATGAACACTTTGGTTTGGATTTAATGTCAAGATTGCTGTTGAATTCAGAAGGGAATGGCTGAATATCTAGAATTGTCTGGTGGATCTTTGGTCTGTCAAAGATGTGGTTAGGGATATCTCTCGTTCTCTCACTCCATTAGCGTGTGACCTTCAACAAGTCCTTCCAATTCTGTTTTCTCCATTTTCAGTAAAGGATGATAATAGTTACCAAATCTCTTAGGTTTATTGTGAGAATTAATTGACTAATAATTCTAGAGCCCTTTAGCTCATCAAAAGATAGTTCAAATTCTTATTTTTTTCCCCTCTTATTAATGACCTAAGCTAGGTTTGAGCTAATGAATAAGAGGCGAAAATATATATCGCATTTATAGTTCCAAGAAACATCCAGCACTTCTAAATCATAGAAAGGAAGCACAGATTGTTTGGCAGGATTTCCAACTCTGGCCATGAATGATTCTTACTGAAATTGCTGACTCATTTTTCACAATGTTTTATGTTCTTTAAAAATCTGCATGTTCAGTAAATCACCCTGAAACTCCAATCTTACCTAAATTAACCAAGTGAGTTTTATCAGGCCATTAATTCAGGCTTTTAAATATTTTATACAGCTGCTATAGATTTGTGTGAAGTATTCAATATGGTTGGTCATCCTGCATTGATTTTAAAATTCAAAAGTATCAGCCTGAGCTTTAACAACACCTCATTGGTTTGAACCTCCTTTGGCTTAATGGCCTTAATTTGCTTTAACTGACACATGTTCAGTGAGGAAAATTTACAGACTCAAGTAAAAGTGGTGAAAGGCAACAGAATTGTACAACAGCTTTAGGAAACAAAGGATGTGGGATAAAGTGGATTTGGGCACAGTCCAGTTGGAAGAGATACAGATCAAAAGAAACAAGTATACATGATGCTCCCAAAAGCCACAGGTAACTTGTTGCCATTTGTGCCTTTGGAAATCTAAAACCTTGGTTCTTCTCCTCATGAATTCAACAGCAAATCTCCTGATGATTTTGTTGGAGTAAGATCCTCTGTTATCTTGGTCAGAAAGTCCATCTTTCCCAGTGATGGGCTGATGCCTGACAGGTTACTGTTATTCATGTTCCTAGAGTTGATTGATTGTGTCTTTTCAGGGATGGATACCTGTACTGTTTTCTGTTAGGGAACTATTGGTTTTGGAGAATGAGTAGTGTTTTGTCTGGCCCAAAACACAAGAGGGAAGACCAGTACCAAATAGAACTTGCAGCTTCTTTCAGACATTTCTCAGTCTCTTTAAAATACCTGCTTAGCAAACTTGTAATATTTTCTCTTTAAATCGCTCTGGAATTTACACATTCCAGGACTAACCTGTGCTTTCCACTCTTTACTTTTACACTTGTGGAAGAAGTAATATCAGGTATTAAATGTACTGATAGAGAATAGCATGGCCACAGAAATGGTACAGAATGGTTGGATCTTGGAATAATGTCTCTCATTGAATTTTGTTGTCCTTATTAATCACTATTATCTTTTGTTAGTTGAGAGCAGAATGATATCTTCCTAGCTGCAAACTGCTACATGTGATGAAATGCTCAACTAAGATCTCTGGAGGAATTAACTCGCCTTCTTTTCTGTCCATGACATGGTGCAATGCTGAATTTATGCACAAACATTTGGATAGAATCTGTTTCTTGTTTTGTTAGCATATCTCTGTAATTCGTGGTTCTGACAAAGGAATTAAATGTTTGTGGAAGCAGGTGCTTTTCACGATTGAGGAGGAGATTGATGTCTGGTCTTAAAGCACCATAAACATGATGGTGGGTCTTTAGAAGTTGCATTCTAAGAACAGGTGGGCTAATTGGCTCTTTCACAACTGACAGAGAAAGCTGACAGTGGTTGCTGCCCCTGTCATCTTTCACGTGTAAGGAAAATTCTGTGATCATACTGATATAAGCTAATGTCTCACTCTTATTATCTGGGAAATCAGGAACAATTTCTAATTATTTTTTCTGTTTTGTTTCATGGTGTCATTCTAGTGAAAAATTTCATAAATGCACTCAATTATGAGGTTTTCTTTAGTACAAAACTTGTTTGGGACAGAATAGAAATCCAGCACTTGAACAACCTGAGACCCTACTCTTGCTTACTCTGCAACTAGAGATGCAGATGGAAATTCTGTCTCTATAAAGGGACCATGCGGAAATACTTCTTCACTTTTATGGAGAATCCAGGTTGAAATCCCAGTCTGAATTTCCACTTTATGTATTCTCTCTGTTCTACTTTTTTTCCGTATTTTCCCAAGTAAACGTCCAAGCTTTCAAAACCTTTAAAATTCCCCCCGGTCCCTCCCATTATTTTGACAGAGTGGTCAAAATCTTTTGGTGTGGTTCTTGCAACAATAACTGGCATGTATGATCAAATTTCAGACTGATAATAGTAAAATATCACTTCATTTAATACTTTTCGTCTGTCAATATTTTTAGACCTTTTCATAAAAGTGAAAATCATTTCTACGCAGGCAAACCATGCAGTCTTGTGGTGGACCATTGTGTTTCATCAACCTGGGGGGGAAGGGGGGCAGAGTTTAAGAAAGGCAGTAGCTGTGTGATTGTTCTTAGGGGAAAAGAAGAATTTTAGTATTTTTTTTAAGTAAACATTCCTCTTGAGCTTTCTACACTTACAACTCTGAATGAGACTCCAGTCTGGGGTAGTGCTGAGTAAAGCTTGGCCTACAGACACACTGTGGACCAGTTTCCAATGGCATTTTGCAAGAAACACCATGGCAATAGACTGGCATGTTTGTCCCATGTTTGTCCCATTTGAGGGCTGTTGACCTATGGCCTTTAGGTCAAGGTCTGCTGCTGCTTGACTGTAACTGTTGAATTTGTGGGCAGCTTTTCAGGTGACCTGAGGTAGGGCGCTGTTTCTTTCCTGTTGGAGAGCAACAGTGAGAGCTGCTTTGTCCTTAGATCTGCAATGCTGAAGAATCAAAAAGTTCAACTTGCTTCCCCAGGGGAGGTTGTGAGGGTCAGACACCATCCCCAGTACTTTAGTCCTTATTATGATTCAAATGTCTAGAGAAAATCGTTACAGATTCATCTTCCTCAAGTCTCAGAATCCTGTCCACTCTTATCAGCAGAGTATGAACAAAACTTCCAAGTACTGAAGAAAGAAATAAATCTAGAAAGAAATAAATCTAAATGCCCGATAGGACTAGACTATCTTACAAGAGGCAATGGAAATGTACCTGCCAGGGGAAAAAGGTCATTTGCTCAGAGGTAGTGTTTCTGTGATGTACTTAATTGGGAGAAAATTGTTTCTTTTCATTGCCTTTTGTATTCAGGGTACTGCAGATTGCTGTGCAATAATGAATTAGGCTGCAACATGTCTGTAAGCAAATGTAGCTCTAATTATACATTCGGTAAAAACTTGCATCCTATCTAGAACAAGTTGAACATATTATAAAACACAAGCAGCCCACACTTCTACGATGTCTTGTGTATTCTTCCAAAAATGTTAATAATTTAATACATACTCTTAAGTAAGATACCTGGACAAATTAATTCAAAATCCTTAAGAGAATATTACTTATGCTCGACTTTGAGTAAATAGGTATTGTAGGAAAGAGTAAAATTTATTCAATGTTGAATCAGCTTCAAAACTATTCACTTGCCAATGAGGATTTCCCTCAAATTTGGCAAATGTGTTTGTTTGTTTGTTTGTTTGTTTTTTAATAAAAGATGAATTTTTAAAAGAATCTTCCAACCCACTGCTAGAGTAGGGTTAGCCAGGCCAGTTTATCCAGCTGGACATGAATATATCCATGGCTGGAGAGGAAAGAGACTCTGGAGCCTCTCTGAGCAACCTGTGCCAGTGCTTGATCACCCTCACAGAAAAAAAGAATTTCTTCTTTTGTTCATACATTTGGGGTTTTTTTAATTTCAATTTGTGCCATTTGCCTCTTGCACCAGTATTGCTGTACTTTCTCTGATAGCTATTACAGTTTGTATCTGTAAAAGTTATCAAAACAGTTATTTTCCAAGTTTTGATTTTGAAAATGTTCACTTCCTAACACCCCAGTTTCCTCAGGGAAAACAGATTCCATAAAATTGAAGACATTAAAAAAACCCTGTTGATTGCACCTGCATCAACAGGTGCAAAAAAGATCTTTTTCTAAGTAGACAAGAATGATTTAATTTGCTTCTGTTGTGATTGTGCCATAGTTATAACAGAGTTTGTGGTGTGGTGAAGGGGAGATAAAAGACTTCTGAAACAGGAAGAGCTTTATTCACATGATTCTAAGTTTTTTCACGTAGATGAAAAAACTGGTGGATCCTGTAAAATCATAACTTTAAGAAAGAATACCATAAGAATATTTGTGTGTGTGTGTGCCCTCAAAAATGAGGGTGTTACAAGGTTTGTCCTTCCCCCTTAGGGTGAGATGATTCAATTTTGCAGTCACAGCAAAGTCACTCTTCAAGGCAAGCACCCTTTCACTGTATGGCTCATGACACTGAAGCTCAAACTTGGCCCTCCAGAGATTCAGGGCAACAAGTTAAAACTGTATTTTTTTACACTGCCATATTTTCTGTGGCTCTGTCTTGCTGTGCCTCTACACTGTACCCTCTTCACGGCTCTACTGAAACTGTTTAGTGATGTTGGTGGGGAAAGAAATCTGGGGGAAAGTATGGCTGTGTTTTATCCACTGGTTATGATCCCCTCCCTCGTGGTTGGCAGAACCAAATGCAGAGTGGGGCCATGGTTTTTCTTATCTTTGAGAAATAAAATACAATTTTGTCTATAATGACAAAAGCTTGCACTAGTCCTAATCTTAACTATTAGCATGGAAAAGGCTTCTTCCCAGGCTATTGCAATAACAGCCAAAACTCAATGCATAACCTCAGTTGTTACTCCTGAGCACTTCAGAGAAATGCATTGGTTAATTACTAACTGTTATTACTGTCAGCTGGTACCTGTTTAAGTCTGCAGTTTATTTTACTGCAACCTGCTGTAAAATAATTCTTCTGTTCCATGATATGCAGATGTTTTTCTTAATTCTGAGCAACTCTAGGTGGAAGTAAAAACACTGGTTGTTTTTAATGGGAAATTCTTTTGTGAACCCTTATTTCTCAACTATGTTTCCCATCTATTCTGTCACCTACCCATTCTCACACTGTCTGTGAACTTACTGCTACGTTCTGTGCCTTCATTCTACTACCTACAGGCAGCAGAAGTTGTTTCATACTCTTGCAGAGGTGGCATCTCTAGGAATATCTCCATTTAGTGATCCCCTGTTGTTCATCCTCGCAGCAGTAAATGCTAAAAATGCAAAACCTGATTATTAGCTGTACTGCTATCGCATAGGAGCTCTGGTTTACTTATTTCAGTAACTTTAAAAACATCCATGCCTTTCATCTGAAGGATATCAGTATGATAATGAGCCTATATGAGTAATAAGTTATCCAGTTTTGTGGCCAAGTTGCTTTGGAATAAAATAATTTCAGATCTACCAAAGTCTACTATTTACCTCAATCTAAAATATTTTGGGGTTTTTTGGGTTTGTTTGTTTTTCTTTTTCCCTAGATTACATAAAATCTTTCTTCTTAATTAGGAATTTTACTTCTGCTTTTAGAACACAGCATTTACAGTTGTAGAATATTTTTTTCTGTTGTAATTCTCTGTGGGAATTGCTATGGTAAACTTCTAGTTGACAACTTCAAATGACATTTTTACTAATTTCCGTAATATGTCAAGTAAAGAATTTACTTGGTTTTATTATTTTGTCTTGTTGCAAGTCTTTATTTTGATCATCTCAGCCATATTTATGAACTATTTAGAAATCACTTGGACCTGACAGAGGTCTACTAAATGGATTCAGTGTAACAAAGGCCCTTCTCAATTTAAGAACTGCTTTTCACCTTTCTGTTGAGAACCTCAGAGAGGTATAGTTTATCATATCACATGATCCCTTAACCTTAGAGAAACTTATTCACCTTATATTTTATTCTTATTAAAATAAATGTTTTATAATGTAGCAGTTGCTAAATGAATTCTTCTAATGACATAACATGTTCATAGTGGCAATTTAAAAAACCCTGTAAGTATATTTCCTACAACAGTTCAGAGAAAGGTGGGGGGCAGAAGCAAAATAAATCCACAAGAGCTTCTAGAATGAGGTAGCAGAAATTTTGACTTCCAATTTTTTGTGAAGTATAAGAAACCAAGAACAATACCTTTTCTGTCTCCCTCACTTCTCTGCCTCCCCCCCAACTCCCCCCCTTTGACAACCCTCAAAGCATTAAATTGCTTTCTAGTTTTATGTAAACAAAGTCCTAATTTATTACACAGTGGCAAGTAGAACAGGGGATACAGTGAAGCTTTAACTTTAATACAAGACCCAACCAAACAAATCTTATCTCTATGGCTGTACAGTTTTGTGTGTGTGTGTCTGTGTTAGAGGATTCTGTGTTGGTATTGGATTGCTAAACTGTTCATAATTGAGCATTTATGAGCACTTGCTATATACAGAGTTTCTGATTTATTAAATAGGCCTAGTGGTCAAAAGATATATCATTCATATCAGTAATATATGTGTCTGGTGGCATATGATTTATTAATCAAGTGAATGATTTTCCAGTCAGGCAAGTGCTTTGTGAGTATGACTGATTTATAAGTGTAGAAAATAATGGATAGTTCATGTACCTGATTTATAAGTAGTGTTATTGTCATACAGATGGCTTGGAACTCAATACTTTATACTTTGGGTGTAAATATCTATTTTATTAATAAAAATAGACTGATTTATGTGACTGATTTGTAAATCTTGATTCTAGATTTTAGCAGAAGTCATGCTCTGATATGCTTTATTTCTCAAACAGGCTATTTTCCAAGGTCCAGATATTGTTATCACAGTTTAGTTTATTGGTATTTACTTTACATTCTTCTTATTTTATGTTCTTACCAAGATGAATTACTTTCTTTGTCCTTTCTAGGTACAGCCTTGATGAATGTTGTATATGGGTGATTTTCTATCACTTCACACCTTCCCTCCTAGTGATGCTTTCTGCACAGCCTTCATATTTACCAATAATTTCTCACCTCTGTTTTTGTCTAATGCCACTTCAAGAGCATGTAGTGCTTTTTCTTAGCAGCTGCTTATAAATTACCACAGCAAACAAACTAATGAATGGGTAGAAACTGTAGCCAAGTGTCGATAAAACTTCACAAATCTGTTAGAGGCTTGGGAATTGGAGCTATAAACCAAATACTTTGAGGTACTTTCAGTTGCATAATTAAATCAAATAGATTTATTCCATCTGAGATCAAAAGGAAAAGAAGATACCCGTAGGGTGGATCTTTCTGCAATTTTCAATCAGAATTGGATTATACCTAAAACTTATATTGCACTATTTAATCTTATTTTTTTCTCTCCATAATGTTTCTCTGTTGAAGACCCTTACTCAGTTTTTACTGAGGTCTGTACCCCCAACATATTCTTGTTACCAGTGGAAATCTTGAATAAAAAGCAAAAATCTTTAGCTTTTAATTAAAAGAAAATAAAAAAATTAAATCAAGCTTTTAATGGAAATGATGCAGCATATTTGAGTCCGTTTTTTGTATAACTTAAAAAATATTAGTAATTTGGAAGCTTACAACTAATACTTTACACAAACATTCTCTGATTGAGCTATTGATAGTGGGAACTTAGGTCATTATTGAAATGCTTGCTATTGGTCATCTGTTTTTGTTTGATGATTAGTGGTTTAATCATCATACAGTCTCAATAAACTGCTGCTAAATGAGTTGTGATTACAGTTACTACAAACATATGCAGTAACAACAACTCAAGCTTACTGATTTTTGGAGAAATCCTGTAGATGGGTCAGGAAGATGGTGGTAAGTGAGAATTTGCAGCCTGGTTATATATGTGGCATTGCAGCAGTTTCTAAGGCCCTGACTTAGCGTGTCCCTCATTTTTCAAGACAACTGTCAAGGAGAAGGAAGAACAGTTTATTTCACACTAAAGTTAGGGATATATCCCATTATGCTATAAATAGAATTGCAACATGCCATGAGAGAGGAAATGGGAACCATGACCCCTTTAGTCAACGGTTAAATCCTTGACTGTTTCAACAGACATTCCAGTAAGTACAGCAGCTTACTGAGAATTGATATCACAGTGGAGGTAGGACATGATCAAGCAAGATTGCCGTGGAATAAAAGCAAACAGAAAGGGTCAGAAATACACAACCTTGCAGGAGCAGTCAAATGTCACACAATCACATCCTCACTTGTCATATCCCTGATCTGTAGAGCTTAAGGTGGATAAGATAAATTGATGGGGATGGAGACGAATTCTGGAAGGCCACAGCAGTAAAGGCCAGAGACAGTGAGAATGAAACACAAATATCCCAGTCCTGTGATAAGTGGATGGTTACATATTCATGAATGAAACTTTACTCATATTCTCCTTTTCTAGTCTTCTGTCATTTCATTTCAAACAGCACAAACTGGAAAAAACTGTAAAGGGTTTTGCATGGCATAAACTTTAGCCAGATCTTGTGTTAATTAGAAAAAGCTTGAGTAGCTTCAGATCTTGTGAGTAGCATCATTTTTATTCATGTTGAAGATATTCCCTAACAGCACATTAACTCACTAAAATATCTGATAAGGTTTCGATGAGCTACAAAATTGACTATATTTCTTGCAACATTAATTATAATTTAAACTTTAATATGCTTACAACTGTTACTTTTGGAATAAAAGGACAATTGAAAATGACAGAAATGTTAGGTTTTTATGGATTATACTTCATTTAGACTACCATATTTTTAAGTTATTGTGAGATTAAATACTGTAACTTCAATTTATAGCTGCCTGGAAAATTTCTGAGAGTTTTTGTATAATGAAAATTTGCAGCTGGAGAAAATATTTAGCAATAATTTTCTCAAACACTTTGAGAAACTCACTCTGTGAGTTTTGCTGTTTTGCTGTGAAAACTGAAAAGAAATATTTTGATCTGAGTGAAGTCTGAACACGGCTTCACAAGTCGCAGAAAACTGGAGTTTGGTACTAAACTGGTCTCCAGCTTAAGACAGTGTTGGAGCTGTCTGCAGCACATAGAATTTTGTTTTCTTGAAAGTCCTGCTAAGCCCATGCTTGGGGCTTTCTCTCTGAACTACAATATTCATGACCCTTTGTTTCCTGCCTTGGCCTTGGTCCTATCTGCCCTTTCACGTGTACACCGAAGCCCTATCTATTGACTCTGAGTCAGTCAGAAGGAATGGGCAAATAACATCAAAATACGATTATCAGACCTAGTGCAGTAGATGTGGTGGAGGGAATTTTGTGTCCAGTTAGTTCAAAACATCTCTTCTCTGTTTAATTTGAAAAAAATTCTTTTAGTTAATTTTTAAATGCTAGAATAATTTTTATTTATGTATTTCTAAAGATATTCTGTATTTTCACCTTTTCTCTTACCTGTATTTCAAGTTTCCATTCCAATTTGTTAAAAAAATCTTAGAATTTCTTATAGGACAAAAGCAATTATTCACAGTGAATTTCACTTCTAGCTGTTTCACTAATGTTTGAATAGGCACAAGGCTATGAATTCATACATTCCTTTGAGGGTCTTGAGGATCTTAATCAGTACTTGTAGTAGGTTTCTTTGATTCCAAAACTGAAAGGACAACAGATTGTATTCGCAGCTGGTGTAAACTATTGCTGACTGGAGTCTCCCATCACCTACATCAGTTCTTTGTTAGTCCCACTGTTTTTGCCTTCTCATTCACCCTTTACATACATGAACACTTTTAATGGTGTTATGTAATAGCCTAAGCATTTTTGTTTACTTCCCACTTTTTACTT
Source organism: Pipra filicauda (assembly GCF_003945595.2). Lineage (NCBI taxonomy): Eukaryota > Metazoa > Chordata > Aves > Passeriformes > Pipridae > Pipra > Pipra filicauda. The sequence continues at coordinate 129,064 of NW_024104699.1, forward strand.
TTAATGTTTCTAGAAATAAATGCACACAGTACATGTGACTACCTTCTTTTCTATCCTTTTCCTTAAAAGGATTTGTTTACTTCCCATCATCAGGTTATGAATATGGCCTATGAATTTATCATGAGTTCCAGGATGTTCCTCACAGCTATAATTCCTGCATTCTGCTCCAGTACTTTTTGTCATGAGCCATTTTTAAGATTAAATTTAATGAAAAACATCCGTGGATGAATTACTCACTTCTGCGTGTGTGTGTCTGTGTGCGTCTTAGGACTTGGGAGGAGAGATCTTTTGGAAATATCTGTTATTGGCAAGCCATTAAATTTCCCACTAACACAAGGAATCCTACAAATGTGACTAACAAGTGAGCGTAATGTTTGTATAGTGCGTCATCAAGAGATATACACTCACGTCATGTGAACTTGCTTCCTCTGCCATAGAAATGTAGTGACTGTATTATTAACTCTTCTTCTTCTGACTAAAACTTTGTGTAGCTGGACTCCTGTGTTTAGGCTCTCTTTTTAAAGTAAAAGCCTGTTGCGGCTTCTGTGGTAACATACCAGCTTCGATAAAGAGCGCAGAGCCACTGGAAAGAAACAAAGCTGGCAACCAGGACATAACCCAGGCAGACTGGCAACCAGGACGTAACCCCCTATGTGTGTACTCTCTCATTTGAGGGCTTCACTTCCTTTCCCCTTTTGAATCAGCAGGTATAGAGATGCATGAAAGTAAACCATGAATGCTGTGATAGGAATGATCAGCAAAATTGTGCTTGAACCTCCAAGGTTCAGCTCCTATCTAAGACCAAACACAGAAACCAGATTTATTTCTGTATTTTACCGAAACTGTTTGCCCATTTTTCCTCTACACATTTGCTTGTATTTTGAACATCAAGCTGAGCATATAAGCAGCAGGATGCATTGCATTGTTAAACTGTATCACAGTTACTTGGATCCAAGCACCAAGCTCTGCAGTGGCCACCTAGGAAGTGCACGTTGCTGAATGAGCATAATGACTGATGGAGTTTAAATTACACGGCTGCTGGACTACAGTGTTACTGTGGTGTATGCAATTCCAAATTCATTTCCAACAAAACTGAACCCCAAACAGTGTTGAGATACTGAAATCTTACAGTGCAATGTGTTGAGCTGCAATGGAAGTCGTGTATTTAAATATTCGGATAAACATTATTTTTAGGAGCTTTCTTGGAAAATTCCGTGACTATAGCAGTTAAATAGCTGGCTTTAGCTGTGAGAGATAAAAATCTTAAAGCAATACTTAGCACTTGAAGGAATATAATGTACAGTAATGGTACTAATTTGTTATTGTCTGATCAATATTACCCAATTGTTTCTATTGGACAATGTAGTGCTACCTGAGACAGCTGAAGTTTGGGGTGGCAAGTTTCTTATTTAATTAGTTAAGTTTGTGTGGGAGTTCCTGATAATGATTTACTCATGCTAAGAATGCAGGGTGGACAGCAGCACAAGCAAGAAGATGAAAGATCAACAGTGAGGCAAAATCACATTTGCTTTCTGTGGCTTTGAACCACTCCTGTGATGATATCAGAGGCTGGTGGCTTGCTACTGTCCTTAAAGCCAGTGAGATTTCGTACGGATTTCAGGAATCATTGGAATGGGTCACTGAGTAGACCTCGAAATTGTGAACTGTTACTGCAGCTGAAGATGCCTTAGAGCTTTCATGTAGGGTTCTGGAAGAGGTCACCAGGAGGCTTTAGCTTCAGGTGCTTACACTAGTCCTTTGTGACAGACTATCAACCCCAGGGTATGTTTAGCACAATATCCTCATGCACAACTCTGGCAGCTTAAAAATGATGAGTTCAACCTAAGATGCCAAAGCATGAAGTGAAACCATTGAGATGCATGTATTTCTTCCTATTGTTCTCTAAGGATGGGTAGACTGCTCGTAAAATGATGTTGTAAACTGCAAGAGCATGATTTGCTAGAGCTCATCTGTTAAATCCATCCATTTCATTTTAGTTACAACTCCCTGGCTTAATTCAGAACGCAGTCTGAACTGAGAGCAGGTTGGATGCTAAGTCTGTAAGATGGCAAACCAGGGACGAGCTTGAATAAGATCGTTTCTTTAAGTATTCTAGGTTATATTTGTAGCTGCACTTTTGTTGTTTCTGCAAACAAAGCTGCATATTTTGTTTGTTTGATATAAATTTGTTTGTTTGTTATCAAATATAAAAAGGACTGTTCACTTGTTAGCATAGTATTTAGAAGGCACTGTGGGCCTTTTAATGACCTCGGTTCCACATTTGGGTTACTAAGAGTTGCATTGCTATGAATTTATTATAGATACATGTTTCTTTACTGTTGTAAACCACCAGAATGTATCTGATTAGAGGTAAACGTTATAATTTTTTGAGAGTTGAAGGTCCAACTGATGTTCATGTTTATTTGCATGTGCCAGTCAATGAAATAAGGAGCGTGTCCAGCAGATCTGTTTGGGACCAAATGTTGTGCCTGATGCTTCCTTTGTTAAAATTGTGCGGGGAATTGAAAAGGGGGAAGGGCTTGGACCATTACTCATAGAATTTCTAGTGATGTCTGTGATCGTTAAGCAGCAGTGTTCTGGAGAAATCAGCTTTATCCTCCCTACTTTGAAATATTAAAATTGGTAAAAGTCAAATACCTGGCTTGCATCATACCTTTAGTATTTGATTAGACTACTGTCTGTAATAAAATTCAGCTTAAAACATGAGTCATAGTTTATAGAAGAATGATGAACTTTAGTAACCACTGTAATAATCCTCATGCTTTTTTTGCCCTCAAGTATACATATGTAGGTTTGATTTCTTGTCCCTTGGTATCCAGGAACATGAGCTTGGATGAACATTGTATAGCTTCTGTGGTCCTGAAAAGATTTATGTGTTTGCTCACCTTTACTTATACGATTTTGATGATTTTGCTGAATTTATTTAGATAGACATGCTCTTCATTCAAGGAAATGAAGCAGCAGCTGTTGTTTGTATAAAAATTTTATTCAGCTAAGGAGGTGTAAGGCCAAAGCAACATCCCAAAATAGTGGAATACCTTCAATTGTTAATACAACAATAACCTTTCAAAGCTGGTAACACAGTTTTGTGATTTGCAGTGTATTTTAGTGTTATACATTTTTTCCTGTGCCAAAAACTGAGAGCAGATGCTCTGGATTACTGAAGCTGGCAGAAAATGGTGAGTGGTTGACTAGTGCCAAGATAAAACATCTGTAGGACAAAAACTCACCACTGAAATCTGTGCTTTTGGGGAGTAATTTGCTTAAACAGCTCATATTTATGTCAGCAAAACCCTCAAGAATGTTTATCGTTAATTGCAACAACATAAATGTTGATAATCAAGGACTTCAGGAAGCATTTACAGAGATGACAGTGTTCTCTAACTAAATTATTAAACATCATATTACTTTCACATACGAATCCCAATGAGCTTCTGTACTAATGTGCCTAGGAATTACTTGGCACTGATTACAGGAAAAATAATTCTTTGTGAGAAGGTGATGAGTGAGGTTTTGAAATTCAGACTTCTGAAAAATTAGTGACTTTCTTTCCTGGTGTTTGCTTAAAGGGAAAATGAGGCAAAAATAGTGTTGCTGAAAACATTTTACAGTAGAGCGAGTTTAAAGGCAACAGGATACCACTACAGTAATAATGGGGGAGGAGGGCGGGTCTGGGGACCTGAGTGGGGACATTCTTTATTATGTTCTTTATTACATGAGCCAGATTGTGCTCTGCTGCAGGGGTGTGCCGTAGAGTCTCCTTGTAAAATCCATGGTATCCGTAAATAACAGGAGAGAGAGAATTAAATGTCTACTGGTTAATGCTTAATATTTTACCAGCCCATCTTTCCAAGAACAAGATTTAGGGCATGCATGTGGTATGAGCTGCTTTTCCTGGAGCAAGGGGGGAGAGAGGGAGGGGTTAAATTAGTCTTTCATGTGTTATGTGGTGCTGAGGTATGGGAGAAGGGAAGAGAAATGACATCTGGCACTGATCTCAAACACCCACACAATGAGATGAATAGATCATCACTCCATCCTTAATTCGTGTTTACTAGGAATTCCAGTTCTTTGCTGGAATTGTGTCACCATACAGAATAAATCAGTATGCAAGTCAGGTTATGGTACTTATGGTACATTTCTTCAATGCAGAAAGTGAAGAAACAAAAATGCTTGTATTTTTAACTTATTTTAAACTGAGTTAGAAGAAAGAAAATTAAACTCACCATCCTTAAGCAGCACCTCATCTTTTTATCACATGCTCAGCTGTCTTAGTAGATTCAGATCTAGAAGAGGATTTGTCTTTGCTGGCCATCATTTCCTTATTCCTGCTACATAACTTAGAATTTTCTGTTATGGCAGCTCTGTGGGGATTAGGTTTTAATTGCTATTTGAAGTCTTGGTCGCTAGGTGAATGTTTTTGAAAATGGCAGGCTTTGCAGTGTATTTCTAAGGAAACCAAGAACAACCATATTTTAACCTCTGAATGTTTCACAACTAAAAACTGTAACTTAAGAGTTTCACATACCTGGTCTGGTTCATAACCTAATGCTTTAAGGTATAATTGAGCAAGTAGTGGTGACTACTGATCTACCTCGCATTACTTCTTGAGGTTTAGTTTGTTTCTGCCGGTTTATGGCAATATGGGGGAGAATGTTAGGTGTTCTGAGACATCTGGAGCTTGAGATCCTTTTACTCAGAAACATGTATCAGTGCCCTTTTACCCCATTTATTCTCACTGGGGTTTTTTTAGTTGTTTTTCTTAGCCTCAGCATGCTAACCTGCATTTTACCAGCTGAATTTGCATCCTCCTTTTTTTCAGACTCCTCTTTTGCTTTTTTTTAGGATAATTTTAAATTCTATTTGTATCCTCAGCATACTGGCAATTACTCCCAGCTTGATGTACCTGCAAAATTAGTAATCTTACTGTCTTTTTCATCAGCCAGTTGATTAAGGAAAGCATCAAATAGTCCTGTACTTAGAATAGGTCCCTATGGAGCCTTGTGGCATGTATTCCAAAGATGGTTTCAAAATCAGTTCCCATAATGAACTATACATATTGACTAATAAACCTTTTGAAATTACTTTTTATATTGCTTTGGGAGCTCTAATGTGTGGTTTTCTCATAAATTTTGTGGCATAATATACTACCTTAACAATTAGTTCTTGAATTTGCTTGAGTGAAGAAGTTTACTTTGACTTGTTTTGTTTTTTTTTTCCTTCTGAGAACACAACCAGCTGTAAGATTGATAGCAAGGCCCTTTTGGTCATAGGGCACTCTAAGTGAAGGGAACACTTGAAGAAGCATGCTGCTATCTGTAAGAGTGACAATGAAATTAGAAAATTCCCTAATATCTGCAATTATACATGCTGCATCCCAGATGGTAAGAAGATTAGTCTGATTTATGGTCATCTGGTCCCATAGGCTGCTCATAATAAAAGTGTTCATGACCCTTCTTTGATGGCTTGGAAGTGCTCTGAACTTGGAATAGCTGTTTTACAGAGGGATCTTCCTCTTACCTTAGCAGGGGTCCTTATGCTAATAAAATTTCTTCAGTAAGTTCCAGTAGTTGTTATGGATAGGAAGGATGTTATATTTTCCATTTTTTTACTGCTGTGCTCAGAGAAACTCAAGGGAATGTGTTTTCAGGGGCCACAGAGAAGCAGATAGGGAAATAATCACCTTGCAGAACTCGTGCAAGGGGCCAAGTTATTGACTGCCAGAAGTCATACAGATACTGTAAAAGGTGGCATAGCATATTCTTCAAGGTAGAGAACATTTGATGTAGTAAGTCCATCCAGTACTGTGCAATATAGAGTTACCAGTAAGGGTCTGAAAGCAGTGCTGTAAATTTTATCTATTTAGCTGGGCATGGTGCCATATGACTGTCAATATCTGGACCCAGGCTGGTCGTTTCCAACCAGTTTGGATGTGTACAGTGTGCTTTATTCATGCTACTGTTTCCAAGGTTTCCAGAGCAGTCCACAGTACTCTGGTTTGTCTGTAGTCAGCAGCATACACGTGCCCGTAGCCCATTTGTGCTGACACTGTCACATCAGTTCAGCCCAAGGCAGACTTCAAAGTTTACCTTCGTTTGCTGCTAACATCTCACTTCTTAACTGAAAGCTGATATTTTGGTACAATCACAGTTTTGGCACCCTAGATGGTTTCTATGTACAAATCAGAAGAAATGCTGGAAAAGCAGAGATTTGTTTTATCTTCTAGGCATTTCTGAGTATGGTGTCAGGGCGCAGAACAAGCTCTATGTGTGGATTCAACCATATACCAGTCTGAGCCTCAAAATATACAGAAAATAACTTAAGGGGGTGCTTTTCTGCATTTTATTAAATGTCCTGCAACCCCTGTTAATGAAAACTGGTATCTGCTGCTATCTGCAAGTGGTGTTGTCATGAAGAAGGGAGTCCATTAACCTCACCCAAGCTGGTAGGTCTTTGCAAAAAGACTTGCATAGGTTTGGATGGATTGAGAGAAAGAAGTGTCATGTGCTTTAAGCAAATAGCAAACGTCCCAAGCGTATGAAGTACCAATGGCCAACAACCAGGTGTTGTGCTCACAGGCTGAAATATTTTGCACCTCTTGGATCACTGTCCTTAGTGGACCCTAAGTCCTGCTGAGCATGCATCAGGGCCTTTGGAGGCCTTCTCTTGATGAAATTTCCTGTTGCCACTAGAATGAGGACTTAGCTTCCAAACTGGTTACAGGATATCAGACAAGCAACAATCTCTTATGGTTGCATGAATTTTTTTGTGTGTTTTTTAGCGATCTGCATCGCTATCACATTTGTGTTTAATAAGTGCCTTAACAAATAAATATTTGATAACCAAGAAGCATCTTTGGCACCAACAGTGAAAAAGCACCAGTACAGGCATAATGATACATTCTTGCTTTTGAAAAATGTCCTCCTCTGTGCAGTTTAAGATTGACATTTAGTGAAGGTAGTTTTCATAGCTGGAGACCACCATGGCTATAAGGGAAATTTAGTACCTCTAATTAGAGAAAATACTGCCTTTCACTGCAAACCTGTCCTTAGTAATTGAAGAATAATGTGTTAAACCATTATGATCATTAAATATGTGAAGAGGAGGGTACACATTTCAGTTCATCTTCTAAAAAATGGCTCATTAATAATTTAAAACCCTTTGCTCCAGGGTTTTTAAACACCTAACTAAAAATTAGACTCCTAATTACACGTTAATAGTACAGTGGCAAAATGGGAGGGAAGAAGAGAATCATAATTACTCATTCTCCCTGGCCTTATTTCAGCAAGTCATTTAAACACATGGTTTGAAACCTGTAGTCAGAGAAGAAAAGGACTACAGGCACTAAGAAGCGTAAAGAAAGCAATCACAGGAAACATGAAACTGCGGTGTGCAAATGTTGTTCTGTAGCGCTTGCTCTTAGAAATGTGTGAAGGGTTGAGGTTCTGTTTGAAGAGAGGTTCTGAATTTGGAATGAAACCAATATTGGAGTGAACTGTCTTTTCCAAAGCAAAATAGAAACAAGCATACTATTCTGTATGGGTAGAGATTTATTATCAACAGAGTGAAAATAGTTCATTTTGAAAGGTGACAGGAGAAGGCTGTCTGGTGCACTGGCTTATTTCCGTCGTAGATATCCATATGTGCTTTTTGGGAAAGGGAATGACTTGTGTTCCTGAGATTTAGTCTTGGATAAATATGTGTACTGAATTGCCTAAGATGTGGTCATTGACAGATAGAAGTGGAAAGGGTTCTTGCTTTTTTAAGAAGGTTTCTTAATGCAGTGCTCTTTTCTATGAAAAAGTGGCAGCTTTTGCTGTTATATTTCTAATGAATGATGTATGTGCTAAGTACTGGTGAAGTAGTTTACTGCACTAGTGAAGTAGTTTACTGCTTTGACTTACTCCTGCTTGCAAAATACAGCATTTTATTAGCTTGTAAAGACCTAGAGAAACCTTTTAATTGACTTAGACAAATCAGCATCCCCAACTTTTTTTTTGTCATTAATGTTCAGATTTCTGGTCAGTTTTCTTCATTGTGTCCAGGTGGCCAGAAGAAAAGTGAAGTATAAGATCAAAGGTAGCAGAAAATAAGAGCACATCCACCTGTATTTTGAGTCCTCCTCTGACATGTTCTTTTTTCGTCAGATCATCTTAGTGATGCCCTTGCATGTGAAGGATAATACAGACTTGTGATGTGTCTGCATATTGCTAGTCTCTTGATGAATGTTAATCGACCAGCTCACCTTAGAGTTGCTGAAAAATATTGTAGGCTTTTGCAGGCTTTAGAATTTGCATTGATGAATCTGTGATGGAATCAGGAGATTCAGACACACTGTCTTTTGTCTCAGAAACTAGCATGTCTCAGCTCCCTACTTTAGGAGAGATCTTTTCTTACTATTGTTCTACGAACTCTAGATGGATCGAATGTTCTTCATCTTGTTCCCCATAAATTCTTTGGCTAGTTTCAGGAAGACAAGTCTTTAGCTTTTTTATGGTCTTTTGACCGTAGAAGCAAAATGACAATATGTTCTATATTGTTCTACAGCAATAGAACATTTGTAGGCTTGTACTGTTTTTCATGTGAAAGGGAGATCTAACAGCAGATTCTCCATCTATAATGTTACATATTTTGGTCTCCGAAGGTTAGAATTTTCCCCTGGCTCATGAAATTTGTGTGTGACCTTGTTCCATCTTTGTGACATGTTCTTCTTTCAACAACATTGAAAGCAGAATACCATCATTTTCTGTAATTCAAAGAGGTATTAGCAGATTAAAGCTTTCAGCCATACAGGCAACATTTAATTTTACTGCCACAAAGAGAAAGCTCCTCTTGCAACAGAAGACATGGCAAATGAGAAACAGAAGAAGGGAAACAGAGAGGAAGACTTGCTGCTCTAGTCTTTAGGGTGGTATGGTGAAGTTATTAAGTGGTGCTGGAGGGAGAAAAGCTCGTTACCCCAGCAGTTTTCATTGCCTCACGTACAGTGTGTTCTTGGAGGGACGATGCCCATAAGTTCGGTGTTTTATACAAGTAAAGGCCATGGAAGCATGACCGTGTCACAGTCCACAACAGTTTATGGTCCTAGACTGCAGCATATTTCATCAATTTTAGGGCTGATCTTGCTTGTAAATTAAATTAATGCCTCTTTCACTAGAAGTGTTGGGACTAAGGTAATAACTAAAAATGAGAGCCTTTTTCTTTGTCCATATGTGTTGGTTTTGGTGGGGATTTTTGTTTTGTTTTGGGTTCATTTTTCATTTGTTTGTTTTGTTTGGTTGGTTTTTTCCCCTTAGTCTTCCAAAAGATACTGTCATCATTTAAGCTGAATTTGACTTTGTGGACTTTCATGGGTTTGGGCCTACATCATCTGTGATGTGTTCAGAGTGGGACTGAAGGGATGTATCAGGATGCTCAGTAACGTAGAGAGATCATCTTTGCCAGCTGTTTCCTGTGTGCTGCAGGCCTGTATGAGCCGTGTGATTTGCCACACGCTCCCCCTGGGGACAAAGCACGCTGATAACGCTGTGTGCCTTCCGGTCTCACCTGATATTCTCTGCTGTAGAGCAGCAAGGCAGTGACTGAGAAGCAATTGCCAAGTAATTCAGAGTGCTACAGAGTAATTGGACTGGATCCCAAGACTTACTTAGTGAATACACAGCACAGCTACTCAAAGGATTTCTGAACAGTCTACGTGATTTATCACAATATCCTCTTTTAAGGTTTTTTGTGTTTAAAGTAAATACAATGAAAAAAATGGCATTTCTGGGGGAAGCCAAGTCATCTTATATCCATACTGTATTCAGTCAAATAAGTGCAGATCCTGTATTTTAATATCTTGAATGAAGCGGGGAGCTCCTCTCTGATCATGCCTAGGGAGAGGAACAATGGGGAGAGTTAATCGTTACCAAAGGCAAGTTATTGCTTTCCTTCAGCTTTCTTCCTTCCTTGGTTGCCCAGACTGAGCTGAGACTTTCTTACACATTACATGCACTTTCATAACAAATAAGTTCAGCAGAGAAAGAAATAAGATATGCTGTAATTTGGGGAAAAAAGTGAAATAACTCTTTAGGGAGAAGAGAAAATACTCTCCACATCTAGTTACCCTTCTGGCACATAAAAATGTTAACCTAATTTTATACATACATTTATCTATACTTTTTACTAGCCAATCTTTATAAACAAGGGCTTGAGTCTGCCAAAAAGCTGAGGCTGAATACACACTGAATACTTATGTTTATTGTCATGAAGGCTGCAAAAGTAAATTTTAGTCAAAAAGAATAAAATCTCTTTTCTTGGGATTCAAAGGAGCTTTGATTTTCACTAAAATTACAGGAGACCTTGATTTTTTTTTTACCTGTGGTTTCTAGAATAATAGTATTTTGTACTTCTACAGCTTTGAAAGCACTGTAAAAAGGTGAATAGGAATAAATAGAGAAGTCTTAGAGGTGGAAGAAAGCAGGAACACATAGACGAAGAACTGCATGCCACATCTTAGGGATTAAATTGCAGAGCAGAGAACTGAGACCAAGTGTTTTGATTTCCCAGCTGATACTTGCCCTGGAGTATATCCCACTGGTGGAACTATTAAACTCATCTGTTGCTTTGCCAAAAGAATAATCAGCTGCTTCCCTAGTGTTTGCCCTTCTATAAATGACCTAGGTGAGAAAGAATTCTTGCCATGAAGAATTTAAACATAGACTAAACTCTGTGAAGAGACTCAGGTGATGGATGTAACTAGTTTTAGGACTTGGTGATTTGAGAAGTTTTTATAGGAATTGGAAGTGTAGTACACTTTTATTTGCAATAGGATTTACAAGCCACTTCAAGGACACTGTGGAGCCCTCTGATATAGAGAACTGTGAACTAAAACAGTACAAACAGCTATAGAAAGTCTTTAAAGTTTCTTCTCTTTTTAATCTTTACATTAATACTGGAAGTAGAGATGCAGACAACCTATTTTCAAACAGTTCCAGTTATTTATGTATCTCTCATTAACCTTTATTATCATAGGTATTTATGTATTCGGAATTCTATAATCCCACCAAAAAAGTTAAGTGATTAACAGCAACAAGTTTTACTACAGATCCTATAGTTTATGATGTCAAACACAGACTCTCCATCCTATATTGGTTGTGCAACGTGGCCTTGAGCCTTGTATATCTCTGAAGAGATTACTCCAGAAAAGAGAGGCTATCCAGTGTCATATGGCAGGCTGTAGGCAAATCATGGCTGAAAAAGGAGCATGAGCAATGTGTGTGTGCTATATCAGCCAACAGCTTGCACTAAGAGAAACTGGGTTGGAATGGAAGCCCTTCCAGTCTTATGAATGTTTGTAGCAACTTCTGCTGACCAGCACTCCCCCAGCCCAACTAAGACTAACGTGTATCTCATTGATATGCTATGGGGATATAGATGAAGAAACAGACTTTATCTAATAGATGAAACATAAAGTGTTAGAGAGAAGGGAGGGAATTAGGGAAAACACCAAACTGTTCTCTCCTCAACCAGAGGGAGAAATGTGATGCACTGACTTCAATTCCTACAGTAGTAAAACTTGAGACATCTACAGTTTCCATTTATTTATCTCTCCTGTTTCTGAAATAACTTAAAAACAAACAAACAAACAAAACCAAGTCTGTCTTGGGCATAGAAGAGTAAGCTCTTTGCACTCTTCATGAATGCATCCTCGTGGAAGTTACCAGTACCTCTGCTGAAGGTGAACACAAACATTTTTAAGCACCATTAGGCATATGGAGCAGCAATATTGTCAGGTCTTCAGATTTTTGTGGTGGTTTGAATGAAGTCTCAGGTCTCAAAACTGTTGTTATAATCTGAAAATCTCTTTCATCTTTTGAGAAACTGATATTCCAGTCCACAGGTGAAGTAGTGACAAAGGTTTCTGTCATTCTCCAGCATTCAAAAGCTAAAAGGAAAATAAGAATGCCAAAGTCATGACTTAGAAATCCAACAGCTTAACTTGAGTGTTTGGGCTTTGGCAATAATGAAACAACTTTACAGCAAGATGACTGAAGCAGATTACATCTGAATACAGGAAGTTCCTCCTTCTGCTTTCTGTAAGAGGACTTCTTCTTGAGGGTTGTTGTTTAAGAGCACCCATAGATTTTGTGTGCTACAAGGATGGGCTGTGCTTTGTTTGGAAGGGATCCGGTGAAATGAACAGTATACTTGAATGCAGATGGAAGTTAGATGGTGTGTCCTGTATGATTTCTTGCACAATGAACAGACAAGCTAATTTTAATCTTGATTGACTGAAGGATCTCTGAGAGAAATCTCAAGGAGTGGAAAGAGCTGTTAGTCTTGCAGTTTGCATATTTTGGCCATGTATTACTTTTTAGTTTTCCTGGAGAAAACATCTGCTGTCAGATCAGCCCAGGACTTTGACAGTTTTTAGAAAATAAGCCATTTCCAAAGGCTGACTTTGGAGAAAGGCTGACTTTGGAGAAAGGCTGGCTTTGGCTCTGAGAACAGGCAGTAGTTTGCTTGAGGGGAAGGGAAAGAATGCACTTGCTGTCTCCTTAATATCATGACTTACAACTGACTCCACTCTCCTTTACATGAGATGATAATCCTCTGAAAGCCCTCTGAGTTCACTGGGATCAAGGTCACCTGCAAGAGGTTTCTTTAGGCTGCAGGCTGTCAAAATGAAAATCAGTGAGGTCTCCTGTTACGGCTGAACGGAGAGACCAGCCTCTCTTTTGCCTCAGGCAAAAGATAATAAGTCTGTGCTGGAAAGCAAGTATAATCTGCTTTTCTGATATTTAGTGGTGATAATGTCCAGGGATAAGGGCTTCACTGTGCTAGACACTGTTAAGTTTATCTCTGCCCTGCAGAGGCCCCGTTCGTAAAGACTGCAAGACACAGCAAGTGTTAGTACGGAGCCATAAGTACAGGAAAGCTGAGTTTGTCTTTGCATAAATTAATAATCATAATGATCTTAATTGACATAAGGGAGGCACTGATCTAACCAGTGCCAACCAGCAGTAATCTACCAGCATCAAAGCAGCTGTGACTCTGGTTCAGCTATGGTAGGGTGCAGACATATTGTCTGCTCTGCCAATGTAGAACCTCAGGAAGAATAGCAGTTGCTGCTGTCTCAAACTCCTTTTTCTCCTCCCTTCCTCCCCTCTTTCTTCTCTTTCTCTTTGCTTTCTCTCGCAGCTGCAGTCTGCTACCACTTTTGTACGATTGGACAGAAAGGCTTGAGGCAGAGAATTGGTCCTCTTACAAATGGAAAATTCCCATTGGTGTGTGGCTGAGGGAGGGGTCAAGGCCAGCCAGCTCACTTTTAGCCTTTCCTACCTGTCTCTTCAGGCAGAACAACACTCCGCACAAGCAGCTTCCCAGTGGCATCGGACCCTATAAGGACACTTAGTCTGATGATCTAAATTATCTTTGCCCTTTAAGTTCACTAAATTGCAGAAAGAGCAGGCAAGCTAACCAGCTCCTTATGGCTTCTCAGCTTGCCCAGATTTCAGAGTGACTTTGGTGTGGCTGAGAACTTTCCACTTCTCCAGACATTTCACTCTTTTCTTCCACTCCTCTGCTATACTTTATTCTGCCTCAGTGCAATCCATGTATCTAGGTTTTCAGGGAGAGAACTTTTCAAATGGGACACTTGTATCTTTATTCTTACTTCGAGAGGGGCCTGATAAAGCAATAAGTCAGACAATGTTACAGCCTGAAGTCCAGTTGCTGGAGGAACTTTCAAGCTGTGTCAACTTTCTGTGGACTGGCTCTCCTGAGAAACTCGGGAGAAACACTTGTTTGCTCAGCATTTAAAGCAACAGATTCTAATCCAGTACCAAGGCATTGCCTTAGCAATACAGAGGAAAAAATTCTTTCCCTTACTGGGGGGAGTGTGGAGAGAGGGAATAAGAGACAGGTAGGTGCTGGGACATGTAGCCAGGCAGAAAAAAAGGGTAATGGCTTGTGAGCAAGGGATTTTGAAACATAAAAAAAAAAAAAAGAAAGAAAGTATTGATCAAAATCAGAATCACTTAAAAATGTTCATTGCAGAACTGCTTTCTGCTAAAATCTAGTGTCAGGCAGTGTTGCATTCAGATGAAAGCTGAAGTCACTTTGGAGTGTTGTTGCTTCACTAGCCCATTCGTGAGAGGAAGGTCAGGGCTGGGTATTGTTCTGATGGGTTTGACACCTGTTTGTTCTAATCCACTTCCAAAGAGTTTAGGTGGCAAAACCCCATCTTCTTCCCTTCAACAAGGGAAGCCTTTTTTTTTTTTTTATTTTGTTAACAGTAAGCTAAATTTATCAACCTGAAAATAAGGAGAACTTGCTGAATATTTTAAGTTCTCCTTAAAGTCTGCAAATTCTGGTAACCTGTTCCTCCCTCTTATTGGTTTCATGGCCTCCATTCCCTCACCTCCTTCAAACACCTGTAAAAACTCTTGATGGGGAAGGTAAGAATTGATTTGAGCCCACTGACGTTGAAAGTCAAATTTATCCATCTTGTTTTTTCTCCTGCTTTGACCAACTGGTGGAAAATTGCTTTTTGCTCCTATCAAAGACTCAGAACTACACTTTTTTGAAAAAAATAAAAATAAGGAGTCCATGCTTATTGGAGGGACCACAGAGCTGTTAGCTATTTGGTTGTTGTAACTTTTATTTGTAGGAGTCGCTCCCCTCAGAAGCACATGAATTGAATCGACTCATAAACTCAATTGATAATGTAAGTTTTGTGTGTGTGTCCTGTGAATAGGAATTTTCCATGTCCCCTTATAGGAATCTTTTGTGACTTGTGCAAGGCCTATTTTCAGTTAGTCTTCCTACCACTTCAAACATGGGCAGAGGCAAGAGAGGTTTTTAAAATCTGAGCTGAAACATTGCCAATTTTCTCTGTAGTTTTCACAGGGAATTTAAATCTCAGGTCTTAACCAATTGTAATATTTTTTTCATCATGAGGTCAACCCAATGACTTGCCTCGTCTATGCATACATCTTGCTGACTGTGTAGACTTCTTTTGGCATCTCATTTCAAGGTGGCATTTCTCATCATTTCCTTTACTGTGTTATAATGTTTCTTTGAGGGGTTAAATACCTACTGCTTTACCATAACAGGGGCTGAATTTCACTGGTGCTTTGACAATGCGATCACAGGACATAGGAGAACATGAGAATATTTGATCCATTTGGGACAGTGAGTTTAGTGTGAGATGTTTGCCTGTGAAGAGAGCCCCGTGGAAACACTAGAGAGGTCAAGGAGCCAGGGTATAGAGAACACAGGACAGAATTAAATTAGATGCTGTGATGAAGGGTAGAAATACAAACTACAGGCAGATCAGAGACTCCTCTGGGGACCAGTATGAAAGAAAAAACCAAAGGGGACAACTGCTTTTTAAACTGAATGATGCTGCAAAAGGTGTCTGATTGTATTATAGGGTACAGATACAAAGAAATTTCTTCAGGGCAAAGAGGTTATTTTTGCCACTTTATAATGTATTGAAGAGACCATATCAGAGCATTTTCAGAGTATAGATGAACTACATTTTTAAGGTAAGAGTGCTTGGTTTGCCATATGTGTGAAGATATGGGGATAATGAAAACACTCTTTCTTGGGTGCATGAGTTAGACACTTTCAAAAAGTAAAATATGTACTTTGAGTCTCATCCCTTTAAACTTAGCTGCTTCTATAAAAGCTTAGCAACAGAGACAAGCAGCAGATTTGAAAAAGTTTCTATAATAATTTTTAAGAGAGGTTTGGTAAATAAACAAGAATTGGGGCTGACATCTATCTTTATTCTGAGGAAGCTGAACTTTATTTATTTTCACTTTGTGTAAGCTACCACACCACCCAAAAATCATTAGAAGATGCAAACATATTCCTTTGGGGCTCTGTGAGCTATCTTGAAAGAAAAGAAACTAAGCATATGAATTTATGATCCTTTGTTTTCTGGGTTTTCTGTGAAATCAAAATACTGCTGTATGTTTATATGTGCACACTAAAGATGAGGAGGTGTATAATGCAGATTTGTGGATTTTTTTTTTCTGCCCAGATGCAAGCATGAGAGGAGGAACAATGCTGTGGGCAGGCTTTGCATGCAAATCTCAGTTCCTTAACTCAGTCCACACATCTGTATTACAGCTGTCCTCTACTTTTTAGGAAGCTCTCACTTAGTTTGAGAAGCCAGATATGAAAATGAACTGAACACCTACATCTGAGAGCTTGAAAGTCCAAAATTTCTTTTCCTTTTTTTTTACTCCACAGGAAGCTTGTGGTCTTAAAGGGTTGCTGGATATGCATTCATAAAAAGCAGAACTTGTTTTGTAAAGTTCAGGATCAAAACTATCATTCTGACTTAAATTAGCTAAAGTTATGGGAGTCTGATTTTGGATGTCATAGAAACGCAGACACTGACTATAATTTTAAATCCAGTTTCATAATCTCCATTCTAGTGGGATGATTGAGTAGCAGCAAGTTTATTGTAAAGTCATCTTTAGTGACTGGTTGATTAAGTTCATCATCCTTTTCTTTAGTGTAAAGATGCAAACCCCTGCACAGTGCTTTGGAAGGTGGGAGCTCTGTCTGGTGGAGAGCAGAGTCTTGGAAAGCCTCACTAAACTGTTGGAAATGAAGGCAGATGGGGTATACACACAGCCTGTGAGCATGATTGGAAGTGTTTTGGAGTGTCACTGTTCATTTGTGTGCTCTCACCTAGGTAATATGATCATTCCCAAACGCCTGAGAGACTTTACAGTTCCATCCTTTGTGTGCCGTCATGGCTGCCGTAAGCAGTGATGTCACCTAGACTCATGTACTGTGCACCGATGTAAGAGAGGCCCTGGAGATACATTTTCAAGTCTGCTTTAAAGTTTTTGAAATCAGCTGGTCTTGTTTTATGTCTTCTAAACACCCAGTATCTGTAGATAATTAACTCATTGTAAAAAGACAGTTGTTATGGAAAAGCTAGAAGGCACATTCCTCCCTCAGGCTAGGTCTGACATGAGGTCTGCTGAAGTCGCATCAGGCCATCACGTAATTTATTTTTAATTTACTGAATATGTTGCCTTGGGGTCACATTATTGCGAGGAAATCTGAGGTAATTTATGTCACGTCTGTGCAATTTCCACACACAAACTTGGGGCAGAAGCATTGTGGTGTTGTGATCATCGGTAATAAAAAGGGAGACCCTTCATAAGACAGTGTGTCTCTCAAGCTTCCTGTGCTGAGTGATGAATTACAGGGACACAGAAGAACTGAGGATTCTCTTCAAGTAATTTGTAGAGATTTTCCTTTCAAAGCCATCTCCTGAAATGTCAGGCCGTAAAACTTGCCTTACAAGAGTGCTGGCAATTTTCCTGAACCCTAGGGGTCTTAGTCTGTGGTCACAGGTATTATCTTTAAACAGGGGGTAGGAATGACAAAACCAATGAGGTTGAACACCCAGAGTGGAGCTCTGCCTGAAGGAAGCCAGAAAGTACCACAGCACAGAACAAGGTTCAAGATTCAATTACTTGTGTCTCATTTGTGGGATACTCTAGTGATCCCAGGGCACCAAGTGTTGCTGGCAGGTGCTGTCCTGGAGTGACCTCCCCTCATTTATTTCAGCTTTAGGCTGAAATTTTAGAATCAAAATCAAAGCAAAACAAAACCCCTCACCCTTACCAAAACAAGAGGAAACATTCTTAAAAATGTCTTGTGGGTGTTTAAGGAGAAAAAATTATCTTGGGAATTATGAATTTGCAGAAGGCAAACACAGGTGGAGGTGATCATAGCAGGTATGAAGATCCTATTAGATCAGGAAAACCTTAGTGACCAAGTAAGCCTGTGTTAATCAAAGACAATACTACAGTGAGAAGACTTTGGGTGAGTTGGGGGCAACAGAGAACTTGTATCTAATTTTGCATCAGAAATGAATTTGTGCGTGGAAATGGGAATAGATGCGAAACTGAGCTACCCTAATTGCAGGTACAGTTGTTGAATTTACCAGAAACGTTCTTACCCTTTCATCTTTTGCTGGTTCATCTATTTTGTACCCTTTGACCAAAGCAAAAAGGTCCTCAACGACAGCAGGAAGCCAACTACCTTTTCTCATTTTTTTTTGTTTACTGGATTATGAAAGAACATAACCAGACCATAAGTAATGATAATCTCTTCCTGGAACATCCTGAGACATTAACAAACAAATACTGTGGGGTGCTAGGAGATTCCTAATGAATGCAAGGACTTCCTGATGGCTTTCCTTGGAAAGGAGAACACGATGAGGGAAGTGGCTTGTGCATGATTTTAATCGCATTAAAGACCATTAGCAAATATCTTGAAGTAGACTCATTTGAGTTTTATTTTGAAGGTTTTGTCTCCCTCATCTGTAGCAAAACTCATTCAGTCGGGCAGTTATGACAGGAAGGATATGTAACAGACTTTGTGCAATAAGTGTTTAATGTTCACATCTGTATTTCCTCAGCATCACTCTGACGCTCAATCTGTAAAAGAAATACTGGCTTTACAAGGACCTAGAGTCATAATGCCCTGAGAGTTTATTTTTTCAGTTTCAACAAACACAGACACAAAATTTAAGAGACAGAACACTCATATTTCCATGCTTTTTGCATGTAAGGAGGACAAGAAAGTATCCAGACAATGATTTTAGTATTGACAAGATCCAGCAGATGGGTACATTATTCCTATTATGTTCTTCTGGCGGACTTTCATGGTGATAGTTCTCAGGGTACAGACAATAGCAGGGTCAACGCATGGCCGTGTTTCTGTGAAGTAGTGGTGCCTATGAGGTATTGGCTTTAAGCCTGCTTTATTAAGTTTCTTCTCCTGAGTCAGACTCTCAGATGTTGAAAATAATTGTATCCTTGGCAGAGCATCTGCCCCTTGTTATAAATTTTTTAAGTGAGAAAAGAAAATCAAAGCTAGTTGGATGCAGCCATGTGTGTATTCCTTGATATAAATTACTGACTTGCGCGCTCCTCTGCTTTCACTTTGCCACTTTGGACAACTGATACGTGACAATTTCTAACCATACTTGACTAGATAACAGCCAAGTGTGGCCCAATCCGGGTGCACCATGTACGTACAAAAAGAATTGTTGCTGCCTGAGAAAGATACCAATGTAAGCATCACTGAGGAAGCAATGAAAGGTGATATTACTATAACTAGGTAACAGTGCAAAAGTAAATTATTTCAGCAAGTTACCACTGTATTATAGTCTACTTGGCTGGAAATTTATAGTATTATTGTCACAGAAAGTCAAGGTGAATAAAACACAGCAGTGAAAAAAGACTAACTTAGCTACTGCTAAAGGTTTTCGGTAGGAGTTGTATCATGGAAATAGACTCAGGCCGTCCATATCAGAACGGATTATTTTCTTGTCTGCCTTGCTAAGGTAATTGCACATTTTCGTGCCGAGTTATTAGTAATTTGGGCTCCATGTTCCAGTTTGCAAGTGTTATGTGATGACCAGAAAGTATTCATGCATGTGTGTGACAGATGAAGGGCACAGGCCTGACCTCTGGGAGGATGAGTTCTGAAGGATGCTGCTGGTGACAGGATGTTAAGTGAGTCGATGAGCAACAGGCTGAGAAGTTTGGACTAGAGCCTAGGTCACTTCACTCCCCCTCCCTGGTGCTTCCTGTTTGAGGGTTTGCTTTTCCAAGGGTTCAGATCCCAAATGCCTTGGTTGAAGTGCATCTTGTAGTAGAGAGCTTTCAAACAGGCCAGTCACTGTGACCTGGACTGTTGTTTAGCTGTGCTTCAGGGGGATCAAAAAGATGAGTAGGAGGGGATGCAGCTAATGTGCTGGGTGACCTTCACGGAGTGACTTAGTGTCATCACATTTCCATTTCCAGTAATATGAAATGAAGATTGCCACACACGTCTAAAACTGCTGTTTAAGTTTCTGGATATGACCCATTATTTAAATGTAGATGATAACTCTAAATGTTTCTGACTTTCTGAGACAGTCTCTCAGATTTACACTACGCACCTACTCCTGGGAAAGGAAGTCAAAGCATGCTTAGTAAAATGGTAGCCCCAATTTGATGCAAAGTAAGAAACTCCATTCAAAACTGATAAAGCATTTAAATCCCCTACTCTTAGAACTGATTGAACACTTGTTTGTAACTTCATACTTTAAATAGCAAAACTGAGTTTTACAGTTCTGTGTATAAAGAATTACAATGAGCTTATTCACACTATCAAAAGCAGAAAATATATATAACATACATCTCAGCTTCTTCTTCAGCATAGTGTGAGATTCAAAATGATGGGACCAAGGATGATTAAATCTTTCTCACCTCTCAATTGCCTCCCCCAAGTACATTTTTGTTAAATTAACAACGTTGCTTTTAGTCAAATGAAGCATGTAATAAAGGTGGAGAGTGCTATAGGAAAGGCAAAAGGATTGGTCAGCAATACAGTACAGGTACAGATCCAAACTCTAGCATCTGATTTGTTTTGCTTTTCAAATTCCATTTACTGCTTTAGAAGCAGATGGTGGATTCAGGAAGCCAGCAGCTAAACAGGCAGGGTCATGGAAGAGAAATGTATGAAGTAAACCTCAGGAATATGGAAGCCCAGTTGTCTTGAAATCTTTGAAAATCAGTGGCTTTTTAAGTGCCTGTCTTAATGGAGCAGGGTGTGTTCAGCTCTACTGAAGCACTTTTATATTAGGATATTGCTTATTTTGAAGATTAAATATTGCCTTATATATCCTTTTCTTCTTTACAGCTTTTGTCAAATTCTATATAGTCTTATTTACACTTGCAGGAGGCTTACCTCTGGATGAACCTTGTTGGGCTGGGTGCTTCACTTGGCACAAAAGCTATGCTATCTCTGAAAGAGCTTGTGATCTAAATAACTGTGGTAGGAAGATCTTCATTTTCTGCAGCTTTGTGTATCTGTTGACATTTGCACAGAGTGGATAGATAGAAAATGCCAACAGCTTTCAGTTAATTAGCAAATTCTGATCTTTTAGTGAGATTTTTCCCCAGCTTCTTGGAAATAAGAAGGGCAGCAGGAGCAGGGGAGCAAGGTTTCATATCTAAAGTGCAGGGTGAGATTTTAGTTTTGCAGCATGCTTACAACACGGGAAACAAGAAATGTGAGGATGCAATCATACCATGTTATCCTGCTATTTAGTTACCCAGTGGCACTGCAGCCTAACTACTGCAGGCTGTGAGTTTTGTCAGCTGTTAAGCTGAATTTACCTTCATCTGTTTTGGGTGATGGATCACACAAGGAAACACAGAGTAAAGATAGTAGTGAGTCTCTGACAGGAAATGTTCTTCTCCTTCAGGACTGACCCAACTTGGTGACACTAGTGACAAAGGCCATTTAACACAAGTTGTGGGATCTGGCATGGCAGTGAGCTGTGTGTGACTTGCAGGGATCTGACTGCAGAGGTGGGCACCTGTGTGGATGAAGAGAGCAGACTGGACTCTCTCAGCTCTGCTGTCTGTATTCCCAATGACCTACAGGGAATCCTGAAGGAAGCCAAATCCCTACTTCCACCATGTGCCTTCCATTATGCCCAGGACCATTATGGCAGAGGCAGGGCTGTCTGCTACAGGGGCAATTTTCACCCAACTTTACTGTCGGCTTTCCTCCCACCCCCTGTAAAGGAATTTTCCGTCTGCCGCTCGTGCCAGGAGTCAGACACTCTCCTGTTAAACATTGAACTCCAGCAGAACCTCAGGCAATGAAATGAGTTTTGCACATGGGATTTCCCATTAGGTAAATCTCCCTTATCACTACCTAAAAGCTTCACCCTAATAGAGTGGTGCTGGCTGCCCTTTGAGAAACCTCTCTGTGGCTTTGACGTGTTGAGGCCTGAGGCTCAAGTGGAAATGAAGGAGAGGCAAAGGACCATGGATGAAAGCAGCGTTTTCTGCTTTTCAAGTAATTAAGATAGACAGGGAGGCCTGTAACTAACTCTTTTCCATTGAAATACTTTGTGTGCAGCTGTGTGCTATTCTGATTTTCAGGGTAAATATCAAATGGAAAACATTTTTCAGGAGCTGACCCTGTATAAATGGCCAGCATGTGATGGTACTCCCCTAGATAGTATTACTTTGCATACTTCTGCTCTTCCAGTGTGTACTCAGATTTTGTCAGGGGGAAGTCCTTTCCTTGTCCAAGTCCACTTGTCTTTTCAGGTGTCCTATTTTTCTTCATCTAGTTTTGTCTCAGACACTTTTTTCAGAGGATACAGCTCAGTTGTCAGGGCTCATTTTCATCAGGGTTGAATTCATTTATGAAGGAATAATCTGTGGAGCACTTATTCATTATACAAAATTCTCACACTGTCCTAATAAATTTCTCCCTAATAGTAAGCATAGTTTAAAAGGATCTGAACATAAGCTGAAAAAAATTCCTTCCTAATGGACTGTGAACATATTCATTATTGCTGTAGGTTGTGTTTGCCATTCATGCTCCAGTAAAAGTGTCCATTAAATGTAAGACCTGCAAGCTCATTTTTTAGGAATTAATAGTAAACTTTGTCTTGTACAGTCTGTAGCAGCATTTTACTTAATGGCAGATTTTTCCTTGGACTATGGGGGATTGTCTACCAACCTGTTCCTTTCTACCCTATTCGTAGCCTTGTTCATAGGCTATGGTAGAAATGGATGTCTAAAGCAATAGAAGTGAAAAGGCCAAGGCAGACATTGTGAATGGTGTGTGTTGCAGACATGCACTTGTCTGTGCTTGGAATTTTAAAAAATATATTTGAGAGGCATTACCTTTTGAAAAGAAATACATTTGAGAAGAAAAATGCTGTAGTGTCTATTATCTACATTCTATAGTAGCACACTAAATCAGACTGACAAAACTATGCACCTAATTTCTAATTTGGCCTCAAAATTTGCCTGCTGGCTGGAGGTCAGCTGCTGGTTATGGGGTTGGTCAGCTTAGATGACAGATCAAATCCATATGCCTACCAAAGCGGGTGAGAGGGGGAAGCACAACTCTTTAGTTTCCTAAGCAGCAAGGACCCAGAAATTTCATTTCCAACACTGTCATTGATTCAGCATATGTTCTTAGTACAGTCATAAGGTTAACACTTCAAAGAATATCCATTCATTTTGGAGGTCTCAACATCTGAAAAATCTTGGTCTTTTTTTTCTTGGAGGTGCTATGGACTTTTAAAACCACTATTGGAGCAAAGTTATCAGAGCAGCTTGTACTTTACATATGGAGAGATTTGCAGTTAGTAAGCCCCACAGTTTCCAAAATTAATAGACATTTCTGAGAAGGCTGACTTTATCTTCTAAAGATCTGGTTTTATCCTGTACGATGGACATAGTCATGCCTTACAGTTTACATAGATATTGCAATGCATGATTAGTGTACGGAATGCTTCATGAACCTTGAATGATGAATTTTCAAGATAAAATTCAAGATGTTTTTTACTCTATCAATAACTTTGATGAATTTGCTCTTCAGAGATTGCTCCAGTCTCCATTCTCAAGAATAATCGTGCAACTGCTTTTTTCAAGGAAGGTGCATATGTTAGGTGGTGCTTATACCAGGACAGTACCCCTGGCTCATACTCACTGGGAAGTACTCACTGTCATGTGGGAAGGCACTGGAAGTTGGGGTATCACAGAGTTCCATGGTGAACAGTAATTCCTGGCTCTGCCCTGACACTGAGTGTAGCTTGAAGACCCTCTAATGCTGGGCCAATGCCATGAGCTCCTGTTCCCTGGGTGCTTCAGGGGAGCTATTTGCTTTTGGTAGATGAAGCTATTGGTGGATCATAATCCTTTCCAATTGTGATATCACAGGTGTTGGTATTCCAACTACAGAGTTGGAAAGAGAAAAGTATCTTGCCATTGTTTTTCAGTCTGTTTCAATGGCATTTCTCCAATTTGCAGTATCAACAGTGAATGCATTATACAAAAATGTACTAATGATAAAAATGCATTATATTTGTTTAGACTCTGAAAAAGAAAAAAAAATTGTCCTGTTCCTTCGCTTGTAACTTTAAGCATAGTCTTGATAACTAACTAGCTCTCAGTTTGTCAAATTAGTGGCACAAGCCAGAGGACAGTGTCTGACTGGACATCTTTCTCTTGTTTTGCACTGGAGCAACATCACTGTGTTTGATTATTCTCTTAGGCTTGATTTTGTATGTTATGAATGCTATCTTTCAGTCTAAAGTTTGTTTTCCTAAGGATAACACCTGTGACTAGAATCTGACTTGTGCAAAAGGTAGATGTTTGTATGAATATAAACCCAAATGCAACTGTGGAAATGGAAGGGATAGAAAGACCACTGTTACATTTAGCAGATGCTTGTGTCTGCTAAGCTGTTAGTATTCATGCAAGTTGCAACTATTTTTTGCTGCCTTTTTTTCTTTTTTTTTTTTTTTTGTAAAGCTGTAGTGGAAAAAAGTGGTGTCTGGAGTCATTCTACTTTTTATCACTATGCAGATCAAAGGGCACAAATTAGGTTTGTGTTTTCACAGAGAAGATTGATGCTGACACACAGCTGTCCTTTCCTCCTTCTCAGCACTTCAAGGCTGAATGTTTTGCAGATTGTAAGCTTGGCCCTGGTGAGGAGTCTGAAATAAAACTTCTATTGTCTCAAGCATTTTGGTGTTTGCTCTAAAGAAATCATCAAACTTGGTTGTTTATTTTTTCTTCTGCAGGAAAGGAGGGGGGATGGGGTAGTTGTCCATGCATCTGTTTGCAATCTTAGCTTTAAAAGTCTAAAAAAACCAGGCCCCACAGTCCACCTGTGTTCACTGGCAGTCTTCAAGGGACAATATATACTTTGCAATCAGTTTATCTTAAAAAAATTGTACAGATTGGAAAAAAAAAAATCAATGGTGGTGTTTACCACTTTAAAGTTAAAAAATGTATTTTCAGACACCTGCATGAACACAAATACTTACTTCTAACAAGGCCAGAACACTGCTATTTAAAGTTGTCTTTGTATTCCACTCTTTCTTTCATCTTTTGGATTGTGTTGGACATGAGGAGCTACTGAAATACTGCTGTGCTGATATGAAAGGTTAAGGTTATCTCAGAGACAGGGTGTATGGTCAGTTTTTTTGCACACAAGGCAAAATTACCTTAAAGCATGACAAATCTTTTGCAGCACAACTCAATGAGTGTGGTCTACATATTGTATCAGTTAAGCTTTCTACCATGGTGTCTACATGGAAATATTGATGGCTAAGGGGCAATGGTAGAGGTGTCTTCAGGACAGAGTAGATGCTGTGCTGTCTGTGACCCGAAAGTATTGCTAATCTAGGATGTTGCTATTATGAATTATCTAGTGATAGAGCAACAGCAGAGACCTGTAATGGGGTGTTTATGTGTATATGTGTGTGTGTCTGTGTATGTCTGTGTCTGTGGCCCCCCTTAAACTTCCAGGGATTTATTTCTATTTCCTCTGGTGTGTAGATGTATTTGCACAGCTATAAAGATACAATACTTCCTAATACTAGTTCTTCCTAAAATAATGAAGGCCAATATTAAGAGCTGATGAGAGAGCTTTAGAACATGAATAGACACTTGTTGGCATGTATTTATCTGCATGCATATACATAAAACAAACAAAAGTCAACATTGTACTCATCATTGAATTGGAGAGATATTTGGTGTTAAGATTCCCACAGTGTCAACTTGTAGGCATGAAAAAGCTCATTTTTCTCTGCAACTGCTCATCACCTTTTTTCTCTTGTTTTGCTCTTTATTTTAGGCCTTTTGAAGCTTCCTTCTACAGGAGAATCAAAGCATAAAAGGCAGGATTGCCTATCTGGAAAAGTCATAGTATTGTTATCTCTAGTTAATTTGGTTTTAGGTGGAAAAGCTGCTACAGAGGAGTATTGCTATCAGGAGTTGATTTGATTTCTGTAGGTTGTGATGGGATCCCTGTCCAAAGCATGCAGGTTGCAGAGTCTCTTAATTCCCCTAGTTTATGAAGATACAGTGGTCTCTTGTGGAGAACAGAGTTGTTCCCATCATCTCTAAAGACAGCAGCTGGTTCAGCTGGGCAAAGCAGTAAGAGGCCTACATGAAGACAGGGAGAACTTTAAACTCTGGAGAGGAGGGAAGGCTCTTCTGGTGTTACGCACCAGAGGAAATCCCTGGTGTGGAGTCAGTAGGCTGTCTTTACGACGTTTCATTCTTTGGAGTTCTCTCATGAGCCTCACTGGATTAGTTGCTCTTTGCTAAAATTCCTGTGTCACGTTTCAGTCTGTTCTTTCTTAATTTCCTCAAGCAGGCTGATGCATTTTCTTGTTTACTTAAATCTTTGTCTCTCCGTCTCAGGACAGTTTTTTCCCTCTGTAACTATTAAGTTACACACAAGGTCAGATGATTACTCAGAACTTCCTGGAAAGCCTCTTGTTTGTTTTAGACAAAAGTACTCAGGAAGTTTCTCAGCTCTTCCAGTGGAGCTGTCCTGGCAGAAGCCTGCCAATCCTCAAACTGCACTCAGTGCATTTTTTGGAAGACGAACTAAAATAATTTTTAGTCCATCACTAAAACCAGGGCATGTCAGCATTGTCCCATATATTTCAAACACTGAGACTATTTTAAAGATCTTCTGCATTTCAGTTAATACAAAAATGTCCCCTCATTCACTGTGATGGCAATGTGACAGGCTTTTTGGTGTTCCCCACCTGCCATCTTCAGACTAGCATGTTCCAGCTCCAGGCACAAATTTGATGCCTTTGCAGCTCATCTCCCCTTTCCACACTCAGGCTTTCAGTCTTACCCAGTTGGCAAGGCTTCACCCTGCTTTAGACACTTTCTGCAAGGCACAGACTCAGGGAGCTAAATGTATGTACTTTAAAGAAGATAAAAGAAGAGGAAAAAATAAACCAAGCACAAACTCAAAACGGCTTCTCACATGGATTCTCTTTAGGTTCACAGCCCCTGGTGGCTCATTTCAAAGCACTTGAATCTATACAATTAGGCTGAATGCTTCCTGTGATTTTGGGTGATGGAGCAATCATTTTAATGTATTTATATCTTGATGCTATATGCTTCTCTTACAGCCCTCTCTGAGCAGAAACACGCTGATAGGAGCAATGGAGTTCCAAGGGGCTGTTGTGTGTAGTTTGTGTGTAAAGCTTTAATTCTCCAAACAGCCATCAAGCTGTGGGAGAATTAAAGGCAGAAGGCAGCTCCTTCCTGCTTCTGCACCTCCAAGTCCTCCACACATAAGCGATGAGAAGCTTGTGGGAGGGAGGTCTACAAGCTGTTGAATTCAGCTGTTGCCTTAGAAATGATAACTCTCTGTAAACAAGGCCAGCCACTACCAATATGAAAGTGCTACTGATGTGGCTAAATTAGTTTAGAGACTACTGGTGCATGAGAGCACTTGCAATACTGTAAGTTCTGTTGGCATCTTAGCTTCAGCCTCCATCATTTGTGACACTTTAAAAATGGATTATGAGAGCTACACAGAAGGGGCCTGTACTGACTTGATTTCCATGAGTTGGTCAAATATTGCTGTAGTAGACTAAATAATTTTGCAGTCAAGTCTTTAGTTTGCAGTCTGTGTGAAAAAAGGTGGAAGGGAAGGAAGCTGGGACCTGTGCTCAGCTTCAACAGCAGGACTGGGAGGTCTGATGGACTCTGAGCTGTTGCCTTTCTGGCAACCCTGAACCTCACAGAAGTCTTATGCATCTGAAGGAGGAGGGTGAATCTCAAAATGGAGTGTAATGATTTCCATGGAAAAACCCCCCCGAAATAAAATAAACCCACAAACCCCCCAAACACCCCAGAGTACCTGTGCCTCTGCTACATTGCTTTTCAGCCAGGTGAATCTTGCTACTAAAAAACATTTGGTGGAACCTAATCCAAACGCTTTGGGGCTGATTTGCTTTCCAAATTATCAAGACTTTGTATTGCTGCTTTTTGGAAGCTGTTCAGGCGTGTATATTCTGTAGATACACCACTGATTTGTTTGGGTCTTTTCCTCCACAGAAAAGAGGGTACTGCCAGAAGACAGAGCAAGAAAAAATAACTTTGTGTTCAGCTCAATGAATTCAGTTCAGCTGGTGCTGGAAGAGTGAGGTTTTTCTGTTTTTCCTCCTGGCATGCCAGGAAGGCCTTTGCAATAAGGTAGGATTAGACAGAATGTAAGTGCAATTTATCATTCTGGTTGTTTTATTGTATCAGGAAACCAGGAAACTTGGTTTAGCAAGTGACTTTTGCTAATTCTAGATCCCTGTCTTTTCTCTTTGAAAGCAGATCTTTGAAATTTGTTCCAAAGTGTCATGAAATACTGAGTTATATTGAAACTGTGGTTTACTGCCTCTGACAAAGTATTAGTCAAGACAGAAATTATGAAAACTGGTAGTACTAAGTGTGCTCTTCTCTTTAGTATTCGAAGGTCATCAAAACTGGGTCATAACTGGTGCTCATGTAGAACTTTCCTAGCTCATGAAGTCAAATTCAGACTCTACTTGGCAGGAGTCTTTAACCTGGAACCTGCAGGCTTTAGATTATAGTTGCCATTTAAATAAAATAATCTTGTATTATTATTGCAGCAACCAAAATTTGTACATGTCTTCTGTCTTTATGAAAGGTTGGTGCCAAATTGTAGTAATTTATAGCTATTTTAAAACTGGATCCAAATCCCATAAATACATTCACAAAGCTTACGATAACTGTAGCTAGTTAACACTTTATCTACATGAGGGGAAAAGAAAAAAGCTCATTTCAACGTTTGAGCGCAAAATTTATAGCTTTCTTTTTGTTGGACAAGTTCTAAATATTTCTAATGTTAGATATCACAACTTCTTATTCATTTTTATGTGTGGAAGGGCATGGCATCTTTCTCTAGTCCAGCTTTTTACCCTTAATGCTTCTGAAATTGAGAGATTAATATTATTTTGGATCCTTAATCAGAAACTGGCCAGACATTAGCATTCAAAGCATGACAGTAATTCTGTAATAACAGGAAAATGATAGTCAGACCAGGCAAGTAAACTCTGTAGTAAAGAACAGATTGCATCCTTGAGGAAAATATACAGTGGTTGTGTATTTTTGCTGTGCTGATTCTTATTCTTGTGTTTGTGATGTCTAAGAAGTCAGAAGTCAGTTATGTACTGGCATTTACAGGTTTTGGTATTTAGTAGGGCAGGAGAAGTCTGCCAACTCATTTCACATGGGCCAGTTCACAGTGAGACGCTGGAAGGTTACAACTTCATGTCTGCTAATATGGATTTGTTTCAAACCAGTAGACCAGAGATGAAGTGATTTGCTTTCCTTTACTAGTTACCTTAATTCTCTCAACTCTTGCATTCTCTCTTTCCTAGACTTGATTATATTTGTCACGCAATGCATTTGTGGCTGAATGAATATGTATGAAGTGTGCACCACTTGTTTAGCAACTGAGCAAATTGGTTATGAAAATTGCCTGCTGGAAACATTTTCTACTTAGGCAGCTCTGCTTATGCTGTGGTTTTTTTGTTTTTAACTTGCACCCCCAGAATTTAATTCTGAGTAAGTGATCTTGCTAATAGGTATCCACTCAATTTGTAGGAAGCAATTTGTTTATTGTGCCTCCAAATTGATAAGGATGGATTGTTTGTTCAATAAATCTTTTGGTTATCCACCCTGTGGTTTACTCGCCTAACAAACGCTGGGCTGAGCCTCTTCCTTACCTGGATGTATTTTTAATATTTCTTGAAATTATTAGCATATATTGCCTTCCTTAGGCACAACTTTCCACACACAGTCTATGAGTATTCCTGCAAATAGTGGAAGTTCAGTATTTCCATGTGTAGTAATCACTCATCTTCAAGTTCCTGGAAAAATAACAAGAGGGGAATAAAGGAGACCAGAATAAATTACGATGGGAATGCATGACTATATCTTTGTATATTATTTCCTTGCTATTCTGCCATTTGTTGAGTTTCACACAGTCTTATGCTTTTTAAGACAGGAAAAACTCAATAAGACTGAAGAGCAATGGAAAATGTTTAACTGCTTTAGCGATAGAAGCATGATCTTTAATTCAGATTTCAAGTGATTTGTTGGGCTTATATTTGAACTATCATTTAATTTGTTTCTTTAGAAGACTAAGGTTATGAAAGAGGAGTTGCTGAATGTTTTACTTGTAATGAATAGGCTAAAGCTTCCCAGAAAGTCTTGAAAGCACAAGAGTTCAGTACTAATAGCAATAACTATGTGTTTTATAAGCTTTCAGAGGCATTATGTCAATCTAGGGTGAAAGGAATTCATTACCTGTATCTCAAGGAACGGCCATCCAAGTCTTGCTTTTCCAGCAGAGGCTTGGTAGTATTTCCTTAATAGCAATTCACCTTAGGGGACTCCATTTTGTATTTTCAAACTTAGGGTTTGCTGTATCAATAACCTTCAGGATAAACACAGAATAACATTTCTCTTATTGCTCTTCTCTGCTTCTGGGGGAGCTCTGCCAGTAATGCAGAAGGGTAGTTAGGACCCTATGGCTCAGGTGGCTCAGCTAACCAGTACCATTTGTGATGTCTGTGTCAGGTCTCTGAGCACTCAACAGAGTTATTTTATACTCACTATGAAACCCTCTGTCAGAAATATATTATTTTGAATTACCACCAATCAGAGCTGAACTACTGATTAAAGAGGATATGGTTTTGTATGCCGTAACCTCACATTTGAAATGAGGAATGTGGCACTTCTAAGCAGGTGGAGTACCAGGCTTGCTTCTGATATGCATGCAAAAGTTGATAAAAACCCCTCCCCGCAATACTAGATTTTATTTGGAGAGGCAGGTGTGCAGAGATATGTGCCTATTCCTAAAATTTAAGCTTACCTTCCTTTCAGGTTGACATTCTTTATGCCTTACTCTGTCTGGTACTGTGCAAGGACTAGATTTTTCAAAACCATAGGTAAGGTTCAAGGAATAGCTTCTACAGTCCTTTCCTGTGTGAAGCTGAGTTTTGGAAATCTAGCAGCTGCTTAATACTTTCTAAAATAATTATTTACAGCTCCCTGTACATTTTCATCTCTGTATTCATTTTTTTCCTGTGAAACTTCAGATCTCATGGCAGTCCTTTCTTCTTGGACTATTCTGGCACAGACATTATGCTGTCAAACAGCTGATTTCATTAGTAGGGGAAAAGACAAGCTCTAAATTTACTGTATGGGCTTTTCAACAGAGACTTGCCAGCCTAATCCTGTGAAACTAAGACATTTGATTCATTCTGCCATTCAGTGGAACTGCCTTATCTTTACTGTGTTTGACATTTAACAGCTCAGTTGAATTTGCCCAAAAGAGTGGGAGGGAAAAAAAAAGGCAACTAAAATTGACTTTCTTGGTAGATTAAAAGACAACTTTAGCTGGAACAAGTCACTGCCAAGATGCAGCAGCCACTACTACTTGCACTGCTAAGGAGAGCAAGGAGCAGAGACCACTGATATCATTCAGGTAAAGAAAGAGGGGTGACATGGCCTGTAGCCCTTACTGCGCTCACCAAAGACAAATCCAGAGCAAGCCTGAAATGGCATTTGTTTTAGTGATGTTGCCTTGGAGAGTCATTGAGTATGACAAAAGCAACAGAGGGACCTTGTAGCTGAATTCAGATCCTCGCTGTGGAGCCACTTCTCAGCCAGAGATGCTGGTATATGCTCTGCTAGATTGTGGCTTTCCAAACACTTCCTCAGCCATGTTTTTATTTTTTCCTGTTGCAAGTGTCTCAAACTGACCCTGTTAAAGTTTCATGTTGGCTTTTTGAGGTTGATTTATTTCCAGAGAGGTTTTCTTGTTAGCCTTCTCTTTCTAAGGGGATAAGGAATTCCTAAAGCTCTTTTCCATCTGTATGGTAGTTGTTTGAATCACCAATTGTTACCTAGTTACCTACCCTCTGGAAAAGCGTCTTATTATTTCCATTACCTCGACTTGAAGCTCAGTTCTGTTTGGCATACTTATAATTATTACCAAACACTTTTATGGTAGAAGAAGAAACGGAAACTTTGCATTTCTACAGAAAGACATTTTCTGTGTGTTTGACTCCACATCCAGTAATTGGGGTTATCTCAACAAAGAACAAAACTATCAATTTGCTAATTACCTTTTCCATCAAACCAATTCTACCTGCTTTTGAGAAAAACCCTAACTTTTGGTTTTCTGTTTTTCAAGAAAAAACGTTTTTCTTAAGTGAAAGTCTTGCGATTTTTTTCACTTTTTTTCAAAAAGCCATAGCAAATCTAGATGACACAACTCCTTGTGGATTTTTGTTTGTTTAGCCAAAGGTAGAGGACCAAGGTAGAAAAAGAAGCATCATTATTTGTTTACATTTGTTTTAAGAAATGCAAGCTAAACTTCAAGATTAACAGGATCAGTGGAGGCTGTCCTGGTTATAGACTCTGTTTGTATTCCCCTCCTTAACTATTCTGACATCACAGGTGTTACTGTTTCTTGAACAAATATGGATATTAATGTAATTTAATTACTTGTTATAGATCCTAAGAATAAGGAATGCCATCCTTAGAGGAAGTATAACCTGGCAGTAAGCCAACATGCCTTAGATTGAAGTGTTCTGGAGGGTTGGGCAGTGTCCCAACCCGCCTCAGTAATTTTTTGTAATGTTTTATACCAACACTACCACCTACAGGAGTTCAGCAAAAGGGATACTTCATTTTATAAAAATGTAAAATAGAACAGAAGTAAAGGTTCTTTCAGTATGGTCTGACCTTCCTCAGTATCCAGCATTTGGGGGTAAATCCAGGAGCTATTAAGACGCAATTCTTGCCTCATGAATCCAGACATTTCTATGGAGAACCATACTTTGAGAAAGGCAGTTCTTGTTGCATTGTAACTCACTGTGCTAGAAATTTCAACTCTCTTGCTCTTCAGGTCTTAAGTGTGAGTAAGCATGTGTGATTTAAATTAAAACCTCACAAACAACCATAGATCAGAGGCACATCTGCATTAAAAACTTGGCTTAGGTTAATGTGTACATGACTATTTTTGGTTTATGTATAGACATACAACAGTACCAGTATTTTAGTCTGTGTGGAAGTTTTATTACCCACACAGATGTTGTATATACTTCTTTGCTTCTTAGTAAGCTGCCGTTAGGCCAGCACAAACAGAACTGTCTGAAAATAGATGAAGGGGATTTAAAAGAAAATACGTCATTACTTGTGGTATCTTTCAGTCTTACAGGACTTTGAAGGATTCTGTTTCCATCCACCATCATTGCTTACACTATTTCATATTATTTCAAATTATTTATCTGAAGAAAGGAAATTGTGAAGCTATAGCTTTACAAACTACACAGAATGAATGACAAATTACATTTCCTCATTTTATCACTTTCTTGTCGGTCATTGCCAAGCTGAGAGAGATGATCCATAAATAGAAGAGAAATATAAATTGCATCTTTAAAAGAAAGAAGTGCTAAGCATTGTTGTCCTGTGCAGCAGTGCACTTGAAATTGTGCTCAAGCTCAGTGGATTTCAGTGAAGCTTAGCTAGAGAAAAGCACTAGGCATAGTTGCTTAGCACCCTGTGGAATCTCCTTTCAATAAAAAGCACCAAAATGGCAATTAGATCATGCCTATCTAAATTGTCAATGAGAAATAAATGTATTGAGCGTTGTTGTGATGGCTTCTATACTGTTGTCCTAGTTAGGACAGCTGAGACCAGTTCATCATGATATGGGTGTAACCCAAAACTGTGTATTCTATAGCCTTCCATGCCATTTCCCAGAAATTGTTAGCAGTAGAGGCCTGTAGATGTTCCTGTCCTCGACTGGACTGCAATCACCATTTTGACTGGACTGCAACAGCTCTCCCACGAGCAGGCTTTTCTGCTCTCCCTTTACTTTGGACTCAGGGAGGGCCCGGGGAACACTGTTTTGTTCATGTCCCAGGGTGCTGGGTTGTACATTTGGGGTTTTGTGGATTGAAGCCGGTTGTTTGTCTGTATAATCATACTTGTTGTGTTATTAAATTATTATTCTGACTTGTGGTCTGTCTTTTGAGTTGAGTTCATTTCCCCTGCTGGTTTACCTTTAAACCAGCACAACTGTGCTGTCCCATATCCTCACTGGCATTTTAATTTCCTCTGACAGCTAGCAAAAGCTTAAATCTCTAAGGTGATACCTATGGGATTTTCTCCAAATGCTCTGTTTGTGTATTTATATCCCCCAAACTTGCTTCGAAGTTTGTTCTTGCTTTTACAAGAATATTTCAAGCTTAGTCCACTGATGGTGTCATCTCTAGAGGTAGTTAAATCATGTCTGTAAACCTGACTTCCAAACTTTTGGCCTGAGTAGGAGAACATTTAGTACGGGGTTCCTGGTTAGCGTGTTGACCATGAAGTGGAGAGGGCAACCTGAGGAGATTTACTTGCTCAACCACTGTTGAAGTAGGTGCCTGCACTTCCCAGGTGGCTGGGGTGTTTTCAAGTGTGGGTATTGCTCAGAAAGAACATTCTTTGTTTATTAAAAAGAAGTTAAAGGCACCCAGGGAAACAGGGTAAGAAGATAATTGATTTCAATATTTAATCCATAACTTCACCGCTCTCTTTTCTTTAGCTCTTCTAAGCTATGATGCTTTCTGATATTTTCTAGTTAAAGAGGTAAAATGAGAACTTTCAAACCTTTTTAAAAGCATGTGAACTGTGGAAGGAGGCAGCAAAACTCTGTTCATGGGGGGGGTTGGGCAGCAAGACTCGGAGGCTGAGCTTAAATACATAGACAAAACGCATAATAAAACATTAAAATAGAGAAGTAAAACTGACTTTGCCCAGAACTGTTGAACAATACTTCCTGTCAGCTCTGAGAAAAGCATTTTTACCAAGCAATACAATGTAAGGTTACTGATGGTCATCTTATCTATAAAGAGTCTTGAATAGCTGCAGTTCACTGCAGGACGTTGTAGAAGCCTGTTTTCAAGCTACACATAAAACTATTGCTCTGAGATATCGGAGGAGTTCTCAGGAATCTCTGCTATGAGCTCCAAGCAGTAGCATTTGGGAAGCTTGTCTTAATTAAATTTCAGACATAAGCAGACAAAAAAAACCCCAAAACCCTGAACAACCAAAAACCAAAGGCGTGAAAGAGAAAGAAAACCACTGAAACAATTGTTGTCTGCAAAGTCAGACATCCAAAAGGTCACAGTTCTTGGTTCTTCCCCAAGGTCCCTTGGGTGTTTAACCCTAGTATTTTCACAATCTTCTCTATATTAAACCTTGTAAACCACTTAAGACGCTTAAAATGAACAGTGCCAATGTCAATTTATCTGTCCTTGGTGTGGGAGGTTAAACTTCATGTTGACATAATACTTTGTGTTAAAAAGTTCTGATATAAAAAGATTAATTATTTTGAGTAAGCATATTATTTTTAAAATTAACACTAGAATAGTAATAATTATAACCTTGAAAAGTCATAATGAAAGTTGACCATTCTCTGAAAATTACCTCCTCCTTTTCTTTTCCCATGATAGGGAAAGTATGGCTTTTCAGGCAAGAGGTAAAAAGCTTGCCCTCTTGGGCCTTTGGCCAAATAGTACGTTGTAAACCTTAAATACCCGCATGCAGACAACACACATGGCATGATGGTACTGAAATATTTTTAATACCTTATTTTTGAGAGTAGTTGACTTGAGCAAGTTTTTCTATTGGTATTTTACAGGTTTGCAAAGCACACAAGGACCTCTGTGTTTTTAGCAGTACTTAACAAAACTAGAATGTTTTGCTTTGGGGAAGACAGCTGACACATTCTGCTCCTGGTCAGATGTTTGCAGAATCAGGGCTGAGTAAGCTTCTTTTCTTTTGTTTTGTTTTATTCATATATTACCATAATTTTAGTAGGTGAAAGGATGGAATACCAGCTCTATGCATGCTTCGCCTTTTCATAAAAAAAGAAATACAGCTGTCAGTCCTTCTCATTCTACCTCTATTTGGATTGTAAGAATGAGTTAGTCAAACATATGGTTTCCTTAATGTCTCTAAAACTATCTTTAAAATCAAGTATCAAACCACCACCATTCCCAAACTCATTGTGTGTTATTTAGTCTATTTGCAAATACAAATGTGCTATAATTATTTTGTTAACCTCTAAACTTGCACGGGGCTTTGTAGATAGGACCTTACAAAGTATGATTCTCTTCCTGTGCTGATGAAAAACTCATCCATTGGCCAGCCTTAATACCTCAGCATGATTTTGCAGATGAATCTCAGCTACTAACTGGGGACTTCTGTCTGAGGGATGCCCAGTGTCCCTCTTAGAAGCCCCATTATACTGAAGTGTCCCAAATGTGACACTGTTGTCCCTCCTTGTGCCACTTTGTCTGCAGGCCTGCCTCTTAGCTAAGCAGTGCCAGAACTTTGAGTTGACTTCCTAATGATGTAAGAGAGAGTCTGAGTGATAGTAGTGTGTTTTTTGTATGTGTACTAAGAGAGTGATCCTAGAAATGGGGTGGTCACAAAAAAAATGCAAGCACTTTCTCAGAAACATGAGCTCCAAATCGTTCATAGGAAGCAAGTCTAGTTCAAGACCTGACTCTAAACTGTGAATTTAGAGAGTAATTCTCAAGCAGCTGGCACATCTACTTCTCCAAAGCCCACTGTTTCTGTGTAAAGCTTTGTAGAATATAGGTGAGCAGCAAAATACCAGCTTTTCCTAAGTTTTCCCAGCAAGGACACCTTTCATACAGTTGACGTCGACATTAATGAAGCAATATGACACATGACTCAGTAGGCACAGGGTAAGACCTTGTCATCATTTGCTCCACAGAAAAAGACTCTGTGCATGCCCTGATTCTCAACAACCACCAGTAAGTGAAAGAAAGCTGAGGCAGTCTGGCTCTACCGGGACAGAAGTCAGGGGGGACCCTTGACTTGCTAAACCAAAAACTTCCATGTGGTCACTTGCTAACCAGCTGCTGGTGCACGGGACCTTGTGCACATGGCAGAGATCTAATGAATCTGTAGCCTGAATTTCGTACCTGGCAATGCAAAAGTGCATCTATGAAACTGCTTGATGAAAGACTTAAAAGGTGGCTCATGAACACTGCATTTGGTTTTATGAAATTACTGACTTTTGATTGCTTCATTGTTAAATGGTGAACAGCATTAACTAGTGGTGTGGGTTTGCCGAGTGTGTTGTTTCCACCAGCTTTACGTTGCTGTGAGGCCAATTATGTCTACATGGTAGGTTAATTCCTAATTTGCACAGAATCAGGTAGCCTCCCTGAGGTTAAATGGGTATATAGTAACTGTGCTATCTTAAGTCACATGTATATACTGATTCTGCTGCTGTATGTGGCAATTAGTGAGATCTTTAGCCTTGCTTATCTGTTGATGCTAAGAGAATATAAAAAGCATTAAAAGGTATTTTGGAATAGTACTGATTTTGGAATAGTACTGATTTGTTTGTTCCTCATTGCAGCTCATAAGGATGTTGATTTGCATACTGGCTGTATTCCTGATTTGTATTTTAAAGTTATTTCATTTCCTGTTATACTTGTAATGCAAATTACCTTTGTATGTAGAGGAATGCTCTGTCCTCTGAAAAAATGCTAGAAGGGTAGGTTTCAAAAGGGTAGGTTGCAGGTAACATTTTACAATAGCTTTGTTTTTTCTGTTCTCATTTTTTATTATTGGTGAAAGCGAAAGCTCTTCTTAAACCCCAGTGTGTAGCTCTCTGCTGCACCCACCACAGCAAACTCCTCCTAACAGCAGCTGAATTCTTTAATTGAGTCTTTTACAAGATCAGCTCCAGGCAGACAGCAGGGGGAAATACATTGCATCAGTGGTCTCACTGAAGTGAACTTCACCCAGAGGAAAGCGAGTAGGATTGGACTAAGTTGAGTTAGGAGTGTTTAAGGAAAAAATAATAATCCCCAAACTGGGACTGAAAGTATTCAGGCAATCTCAGCTGTAATTACTACTCTGTTCTTAGCTAAAATGATGTTAGGATATATGTAATATTTTTCATGTGTGAATTGCTCATCAGATTGCTAATTGTCTCATAACATAGACAGCTCCTTGCCTGAATGAGGCTGCAAAAGGGTGCAAGGCTCTTTCCAATAATCACACATACAGGCAGCTATTGCAATTTTCTTTTTATCTTGTGTCCTTAAGAGATGATGCTTTTGTGACCATACTATATATCTCTACTTGTGTGCCTGCCTAATGTTAGAGCACTTTCAGCAAAATATGACATGGCACTAGAGGTCCAAAAGATTCAAATTTCCCCAAAATTTTATGAAAATAGAGACTAAATTCAGGAAAGAAACTCAGTTATGATTTCCACTGAGGGAAAGCCTGTAATTTTTCCCATTTTCTGTGGGATGACAGGGACTTTACATGATACAGGCAGGGAGACATCAGGAAAATCTTCAGGCAGTTTTTACCCCCTTACATGTGAAAGCATCCAATCAGAAGACAGAGAGTGATAGGAAACCAGATTTCATTGCTTGTGATATGCTGTAGGAAGAGTTAATCCTGGCTCTTAAAAGCACAGTGATTCTGAGGCAGCTCCCCTCCAGTGAACAAGCAGAAAGGGGAGAGACAAGACATAATTCAGAGAGTTTTTCTGTACAAATACATTCTTGTTTTCTTCCTTTAGATTCTCCTAACAGAGTTGTAGCAGTGATGAACTCTTATGTATAGAGTAAGAGAGCAAAAACATTGACATGGCAATTTTTAATTATTTTTCTTTCTTTTATTTTTTTTTTAATTTCAAAGGTCTGTTGCAATTTGGAGATTTTGATGGCAGAAACAACAGTTACCAAGTCCATGTTAAAAACAATTTTAAAGCTGCAAAATCTTGAAGAGAGTGAAATTTTATTTGATTTGGGCCTGTGTGCACATCACAAAGTAGAAATGGTAACACTGCAAGTCACTGTAATCTCCTAAAAATCAAGCACTTTCAAAACAGTGGTTTTCTTTCTTGAAGCTTTAGAAACAAGTACAATGATATCAACTTGCTCAATTTTTGTAGTGTTGCTTGAAAACTGAAATAACAAAGATGCCCTGAATTTCTTTACTAGAGAAGGAAGCACTGGAAAATGGTTAAGCTCAGTTCAATATTTTTAGCATTGAAGGAATAAAATATGCTATTAAGGGGATATAATCCTAATTTTGGCTAAAGAGAAAATATATTAAAACCAAGTGGAAGCTTATTATTTCATGAGCCTGTGGTTGTGGATTTTCTCCTCCTGGGAGATAGTGTGAGGACGGAAAGAGAAAAGTAATAACCTGTAGAACTGTAAAGTGTCCAAGGGATTTCATTCTCACAGGCACCACGTAAGTGACAGAGGCTCTGCTTTTCTCCTTTCTGTTTCACTAGGCTATTCCTGTCAAAATCTCTGGGTTACCCAGTTTTGGGGGAGAAATCAAACTAAAATAAAACTAGAAGATGCTGAGACAAGGCAGTAATTTGGCACACTAAACCATAGTTATTTAGAAATTACCGAGTCAGTTGCATGAGAATTAGTTCTGGCAAAGCTGCTCCCAGCAGTTTGCCATGTACCTGGCAGTGCAGCAGCAGTCACTGGCACTGGAGAGCCAGTTTGTGGCATGGGTATGAAGGGAGCTGGTTCATTTTTTCCACTTGTGAGTTGTGTAGTCTTGTGTGGGACACTGCCAGGTCTGGCCTGAACTGAGTAACGATGGCTGGAAACTGTGAGATCTGATTTGGTACAAAACCCACACTCGCCTCCACTGTCACTTCATTTCTTTATTAGTCACCCAGGGCTGGATTGCTCATGGGAGCCTTGTGTGATGGTAGGCTGGAGGTACTTTGTGGTGCATGTTGAGTTGACCCTAAAAGGTGCCAAGTGCTGTGGCCTTAATTCAGCTTAACAAATCAGCATGTGTGTGAAGTTAAATTTTCAACTCTGCTCACTGCTGGAGGAGGAGTTAAGGACTTTGTACACTACGTAAAACTTCAGTAGATCCCCTTGTAAA
The DNA here is from genome assembly GCF_003945595.2 of Pipra filicauda. Lineage (NCBI taxonomy): Eukaryota > Metazoa > Chordata > Aves > Passeriformes > Pipridae > Pipra > Pipra filicauda. Next base: position 168,963 of record NW_024104699.1, read on the forward strand.
TACAGAGGAAAACTTGAATTCTTCTTGTTATACATCTGAGAGGAGCTGGAGTTCTAGGTGTCTTTCTGAACCAGAAGCCTAGAGTAATAAAATGCATTGCACCTGCATATTTAGTCTTGACCTTTACCTACCTTCAAGCTTTTCTCACATCCCTGTCCTGGCATTTTTAATCTAAGAAGAAATATTAGTCTGTTGCAGCTTCCTACTTCACCCTAGAAGTGTGAAAGAAGTGTGAGTTTTACATGTGAAAACACATTACACCAGTGGTAGGACAAGTGTGAGTGGTGGTAGCGTGAGGGAGGTGAGGTAAAGTGGCTTATTGCCTGCCTGAAGAGGTGGACAGCTTGTGAATTGTTATTGAAGATTCATCACCCCACCATTAGACAGGCATGCTCTGTGCAAATCTCTCCTCATAAATAATTATTAATAGTAATCCACTGTAGCTACAGAGTTCAGATGTCAATATTAATGAAGTGAAACCAGCAGCGGCTTTCAGTGTGAATTAAGTGTTGACCATGGCAGTTGATGTTAATCACTTGTGAATACCAGTGAGGTCAGATGCATGCAAATGAAAAAGATCTTTCTCAAACTATTGCCTATGGCTTTTTTGCCAGCTATCTCATTCCTTTCTAACGTTTACCTTTTGTCACCATCCCATTGGTAGGTAGAATGGTACAGATGGATCTGTGTAAGAGCTCATGTGCCATAAATAGCTGCTCCTGCCTGCTTTTGGAAAAGGATCAGTGTCACCAAGAGTGTGCTGTGGAGTGAAGCAAGAGTGCAGGGTGGCATATTGGTGAGGCAGAAATTGCATATAAATTAGTTGAAGCGGGTTGTTTTCTGGGAAGTTTGAACGTGTGAAAATCTAGATCTATGTGGATATACAGTTCGAGAAGCATAGGGAAACCCTGTAATAAAAACAGAAATGATCTAACCCATTTCGAGTAGGCGTTTGTCAAAATCCGCAACAATCTGGGGCAAGACAAAAAATTTATGTCAGAAGTCAAGCATTTCCTTGCATGTAATCCTGGTTGCTTGCAACGAATATTCATGGTGGCTTTGTTCATAATGCGATATTTTTTCTAGCCAGCCCTTATCAGAGTGTGTTTTGGTTTTTTCTACTCATAGGCTTTTCTCAGGGCCACGTTTCCTGAGAGTGTGCTAACTATCTTCCTGAGGACTAGAGAGAGTCATGGCTTGGACCAGGCTGCTGCTGCGGGGAGCAGCAGTAGAAGTAATGGTGAGGGCTGAGAAATGGGGACCAGAGCTGCATCTTTCTTATTTCCTCATGTAAATTATGTCGTCCTCTGTGGCTTTCTGCAGCTTTGTTCTCTGCTCCTTTGGTGATTTTCTGTTTCATTTTCTACCCTCTTTTATGAACCACGTACAGCTTTGTCTCAGGTAGTGGTGGGCCTTATGGGTTGTAGTATGGCTACATGAACACAGGGAGAGGAGTCTTAAATGGAAAACGAGACTCTTGGTGAGCATTGTTACAATCCTACAAAAGCATCCTACTTTTGTAAAAAATCCTACTTTTGTGAGACAGCAGCCCCAGCAAGGTCAGCTCGCCCAGAGAATGCAAATGCAACAAGAAACAGAAGGGGAAAAAAAAAAAATCAAACAAGTGGGTGATTCTCACAGGTTAACTGTTGTGTGGGTGAGTGTGTGCCTGTATGGTTTGAAGAACTACTGGTGTCAACTAGGGTTTTAAGGGTCTGGAAAGTTGTATTTTGCTGTCCTTTAGCCTGTGCTCACCTTCACAAGGGCACAGTGGAACTATCTAACCTGTCATTATTGCATATAGAAGCTTTGGTTTCAAAGACATACATTTCCATTACCATCTGCTAGCAATATCTCAGTTTTCTGATTGCAGGTGTGTTCAATGAATATAAAATTCATCCCTTCTAGATGTGCTGCAATGAGCAGTGACTTACCAGTGTATTGATGTTTTGGTTTTTCCCATGGTGAAATTCTAGAAGCAAATGCAGAGCAAACAACACCACTACCTACCCAAGTTTGTTATTGAAATGTGAGTGAAATCCGTGTTCTCTGCAACAATCTTTCCCAGAATCTCTTTTGTTCCCTCTATGGAGAGCTTGACAAGCTGTAAGGAAGGCTTACTGGCCTTCCACCCTTTGGGGGAAGTGGGTTCTACAGTAGAGTTTGCCTTTTGTTCCTCAGGAGTTTTGTGCTTGTGTTTCTTGCATGTGTCTGTGTGTGGACGGAAGGAAAATGTTCTCTTTTGTGGCTGTCCCTGTACCAGAAGGCACTAGTGCTCACTGTGGACAAGAACCTTCAGTCAGGCTAAACTTGGAAACAAGAAAACATCAGTGTTTTTTGAAAGCACTGTGTTTTGAAGAACCTCCCTCCTGCGCTGGGAGGAGCAAAACCTGGAGAGGGCATAATGCAGAGTGGTTACACCTGAGGGTTTGTATTCTGTCCCCAGCCTTAAGGTAGGACTGCCGTCAGTGCTTGGGATACACAGACACCAACATTGGCAAGGTTTTTCTGTTAAATAGTGACAGAAATGCCCATTCAAGTCTAGAAAATTTCCCTCCCCTCAGAAAAAAAAAAAAAATCAAACACAGACTGCAGTCTTCTTAATCATCCTTGCTATTGATCTTTAGAACGTGGCTTTGAATGCCACCATCAAAGGGATCATAGACAAAAGCACAAGTCTCCTTTTCTCACACAGAGATTCTTTAGGCCTTATGATACAAAAAAGTTGAAAGCGTAGAAGAAATGTTTTAAGATACTGTCATTTCATTTCAATTGTCTCAGTTATGGGAAAAGGCTCTTCATTTTACGAGAGTAATTCTAATTTCTATTTTAAGGATCAATTGAGCTTTTAAGACTTTGGCCCTTGTTGAAGAAAGCATCACCACAGGAAGCATTGTTCAAGGCTACGTACCTTACAAAAGCTTTGTGATCCCTATGGCCACAAATCGCCTGTCCACCTAAAATGACACTACCTGTTAAATTGATGATTTCCCAGTTTTAGTGAAGTCAGATACATCACGACATACCTGCATTTTCTGTCTGGAATTTCCCACCTAGACCTAAAGCCAAATCCCATGGTTCATGAAGCACTGTACAGGAGTCGGTGTGGTACAGAAAGGGGCTATCCTTCTGTTCTCCTCTTCCCGGGACAGTTTGGAAATTGCATCTGTTCTTGGCATATTTTAGAGCATCCAAAAGGTAATGTTTACCTCACATCAGCTATAACAATGCCCTGTGCTCTCCTCTCAAATACTCCATGTTCAAACTATTCTCCATGTCCTACCACAACCAATGCCCCTGTTCCTAGGTAGGAACTTTGTTGGTTTTATACTGCTTGGGGACCCAGGAAATCTCTGCCCTTGTGCTAGGACACAGGAGTAGCACAGAGGAGAAAGAGTGTGGGATTAGGTTCTGATCCTTCAGGTATAGTTTTAAGTTGTAGTTCTCTGAGTAGGTGTACCAACCTTTATGTGGTGCATTGAAATCAGGACAGTTTTGTCTCATCTCTCTTCCTAAAATTTAATATGTTCTTAATTTTATTATTTGAATTTTATAGATTTATTTTTTCAATAAATAGAATGATGATTGAACTAGGTAACACCTGTGCTTTGAGATCTTGCTTGATGGCTGGCATGGACCTTTGTCTTTGCATAAAGCATCTTTTTCCAAGGTCTTTTGAATTGGACTATTTACTAGTGGCTACAAGAACTCGGGATTCCGCCAGTTGGTTCCCCTGCCTTAGTCTTGTTTCTGAGTGTTTCAATTAATGTTTGAACAGTTTTTTCATTGTGAATTGTTTCAAATGAGTCTGTTGAGTCCCCCAGCCTTGCAAATCACTTTCATTTAGAACCACAAATTTGTAAGAGCTTGCCCAGAGAACACAAGAGCAAACAAGGGGGAGACCCTTTCCTTCTGAGCTTTCCCAGGTTGAGTCGAGTGTTAGCTGCCAAAGCATGTAATTTTAAGAACTTACAGAAACAATCAAAGCCTAGCTTAACTTTACAGTTAAATCCCAACCTTGCTAACAGCAGACTCAGACATGAATGCCACATGTTGTTATGCTAAAGAGTTTGCTCAGGAGCTGCATTTCCATGCAGTGACCCCTAAAAAATTCACTAGAGATTCCATCTGCTTCCTGCTGTGACAACATAACATTGTCTGAGGGAGTGAGAAGATGAGCTTACATCCCCTTGCCAGCACTTGAAAGCTGTTAGAGGAGACATGTGGAGAGATATACGGGTCACATCTTGTAGTTCCATTCTCCTACACAAGATCAAGAAATATATTTATATATGTAGAAAAGCCTGAAAACCCCCACCGTTAAATTATTAACTGAGATTTCTCATCAGCGCTACTGAAAAGAAGTGCTTGGGTTCTGTATGACCTCCATGGATATGTAATTAAAATATAAATTTTATGCTCTCCAGTCTTCTTAAAGGACTATATGTTTGGAAACAATTAAGACTAGTCCAGAATATGTCAAAACTATCCTAATAAGTTTGAAAGCAGTGTAGACCTACTCAAAAAACAGCTTTCTGTTACCACACCACGTGTTTAATGCAGCAGCATGGAACGCTGCAAAGGTTAATTGAACTTGGGTGCCAGACCATGGCTACAGTGGTAGGATCCTAAGCTAATTATTGTACTGCAGTCACTGAAGTGCAGGCTCACCTTGAGAAAAACTTGGCCAGAAGATAGATATGTAATAAAGAATTTGTTAAGCAACTTTTGGTCCATTTGGTTACAAATTCTAATAGCTGTAATGCAGAGAAATAAGGTTCACTACAAGCTGATTTCATTTAGGATACAAGTAAGCTGGAGATCTGGGGCCTTACAGTTCCAAGACAACATAGTCCTGTGAAGGGAGAAACATGATCATCTGTTGTGCCCTGTTTTGGTCCTTATTAAATTCTCAAGCTCACAAAGAAAAGGGGCATTTTAAATCATATAAAGTATAATTTATAGGCATTTCAATAAGTTTTATTAATAGAAAAGATGTAACAAAATATATAACTAAAAATCTTCCTGTGCATAATATGTTTATTTGTGCTAGTCTTACTTATACAGCTATGTTTTTCCATTACCATAGCTATGCTGGTAATCCTAGGAACAGGAGTCTTGGTCTGTTGTGAAGTGTTTTACGTGCTGATGGACTGTTATAATTGATTGCTATACTGTAATTGAAAAAAGCAACCTTTTCACAAATGAAAACTTTCTTTTGTAGCCTTCTATAATAGGAGATGATAAGCTCTTTTTTTTTTTTTTATGTGGACCTCGAGAGAACATAGAGCCAGAGGCTGGTTAACTTTGTATTGGAATAATGACCCCAAAGGGTAAAATAGGAAATGTCTTACCAAACTTTGCCAGTAACACTGTGATCCACGAGAGACTTGCCAGGGAAGAAGAAGAGGTACTAGGAGCATTTCCTTTTCTGTTCCAAACGGACCTATAGGAGGTGCAATATTAGATGTATTAACTGTTTGTTTTTGCTGGGCTTTTGCCTGTCAAGCCAACCCTGCCAACCACAAATTTCCTGTGGTGCCTGGGAAATATAAGTGCTTATACAGGGCTGAAAGTCACTTTATGGACCCTGAACATCTTCCACTTCTTGATCTTGATGAGTGTTAAAGAGCCCAAATTGTGTTTTGAAGTGCAACTATCAACTATAGGACTGATAGCTTTTTCATAATCCAAGCATTATAACTTCAGGTATTCTTTAAGCCACAGGAGCAGATGATTGCATTTCAGAAAAGACTTGGGGTTTTTCATGGCAGAGAAGGAAATAAGAGAAACTCAGGAAAAATATAGTAGAACTGTAATTGTTCTAACCCAGAATATTTTCCAAGAGGCATCAGTGTTTTCTGAGGCATGCTCAAGCTTAGCAGAACCCTTTGGAATGTGCTTCATTGAGAGATTGCAGTTTTATTAAAGTCTTTGTCCAAAAATTAAGATAAACCAGAGTATTTTTTCCCTTTAGTTTCCTTTAGATTAGTTTCCAGTATTCTTCACTCAGATTGGCTTATTAGGCAGGTTGCTTTGTCATAAACTCTTGCTTCAGGAGGATTTCAGCAGCAAAGTTGGAGGTTCCTGCAGGAAGAAACTAGGTAAAATAAATGGTTTTTTTCTTATTTTGCCCCTGTCGTTTATTCTGTAGCAAAAGGAGCAATTCAGAAGTCCAAGTTTAAGACATAACTTAAAATGGAAATAACCAATAATTGCACCTTATTAAAAGACATACTGTTTTAAAACTTCATAGCTAGGAACTCACTTGTGCAATTTGTGGATCAAAATATTATGGTATGTTAATTTCCAAAAGAAGAAACCATACAGTACTCACCCTGTGTGACTATCGAAGAGGAGGAGTGAAGGGTATTTATGATGATTGCCATGGGAAGATGAGGGTGCAAAATTACCCCCACTGCTGCTCTAAAGGATTGCAATTATATGTGGAGACATCCTGAAACAGGGGAGATCATAAATGTGCTTGCTAGGAGGCTGATAAAAGTACATGCAGAGAAAATTATTCACTCCAAAAGTCACTGACTGATATAAGCTGGGAAGAGTGGTGGGTTATTTTTCTCCTCAGAGTCACTACAGCCTATTGAAGGCACAGTGTCCATGTGTGCACAAACATATAAGAATGCCCAGTTTTCCTGTACCTATTGTTTTTCTCCATCTTTCATCTAAAATTGCCAAGGCAATTGCCAGTGCCAATGGATCACTTTGAAGATAATGAAGGAAACGCTGAACTTGGTGCAGCTCCCCGGGGCAGTGCATTGAAGGTTTGATGCAACTGCATCATTGGAGAGACTCGAGATGTTCTTCTCTTAGCTGGAGTTTCTCAAGGGCTGTGGCTTCATGCCAGGTCACTGTGCTGGAGTGTTGATAAGAAGAGACAAAGCCAGATCAGCATTTGTCCAGATGGGATTGAGTCTCCAGCCAACTGGAGATTGTAGAAAACAGTATTCATGCATGCTGCCAAGATCAAACTTATTGTTTTCTGAAAAATCCAGGATTATTTCTAACCTAGAGATTGATCTAGTATTGGGATATTTATACTCTAAAAACTCTTGCTTTCTTCATGTTGTAGAGCTATTGCTGAGACGTAATCAAAGTCAAGCAGTAACATAGCTATGCTTAGTCACTGGCAAAGAAAGATGCCAAATCTAACAGGCTGAGCAAGTCTAAAAGCTGTGTCTTTGTTTTGATTTTATTTTGAAAACTGAATTACTGATAAGTGCAAGAAATCTGTGGATAAAGAGTGCATTCTGAAACTGTTTTTCCTGAAAAAAGATAGAGTAACTAATTCAACCATGTTCTTGCCAATGAAGACTTTATATTTCCATGTGGGAATTCCAACATCTTTTCTTCTTGAAGAAATGAGCCATGTGAAGAGTTTGAAATAATGGAATAACTTAGCCTAGAGAAAAAAGTACTGTGTCAGGAAGGATGGGGACAAAGTAACTTTTCATGTATGTTGCTGTGAAGTGAAAAGGAATATTTTTCTCACAAAGTGTAGACTAGGTAGAGCAGGAAATAATGTGCTTCAATTGCAGTATGAGAAATTAATTTATCTGTTGAGAAAAAACTTCTTATAACAAGTAAATCATCAGAATAAATCAACTGCAAAAGTTATAGAGTCTCTATATAGTTAGAGAGTTTTAAGAACAGGTCAGGTAAGCATCAGAGAAAAGTGAAGTCAAGCTGCACTTGGGACTGATTAGTTGCCTTTAAGTTCACTTCCAGTACTTTTTCAATGGCTTATTACTTGCTATGGCAAAAAGGGGATTAAAATGAAGGTTTTTGTTACATCAAAGGGCCATGACAGCAATTTTCCAGCCAAAAAAAATCACTGTGAGAGATACTATCTTAATCTAATTAATGCTGTTTAATAAATAACTAAACCAAGCCACAGATATGTTTGTGGGAGCAGGGAGAGGAGAGGAGTGGAGCAGAGAAGCATGTTGGAAGGCAAGAGAACAGAGCCTGTGATGTGCTTAGCCCGTGGTTCCAGTTTAGAGAAAAGTTGCATCTTGTCTGCTTTTCCTCTTAAGTTATAGGAGGGAAAACACCACCACCACACACCGAAATGATCTAACAAACTCCCACTTCTGCTCCACAGTAGATACAGAACAAAAGTGAATGACAGAGCTTTGCCCTGTCACAAACTGGCTGGAGGGAAACAGATCTGCTGTGTCCACAAGAGATGCCACAAGGACTCTTTAATTTTTAATCACATGTTAATCTAGAGAAAGGTTTAACCGGTGCCTTTCAGATCCCATCTGCTCCGGCAGACCCACAGACAGGCCTGAAGACCAAATTATCATAACCTCTACAAATAACAGAATGGGTTTTATGTAACTATAATTGCCATGTCGCTGCTACAGCCATGTTCATACAACATACAAGGGAGTGTTCAGAATAAAGCCATTTATCCTTGATCCACATTGCTGGTGTAATATTTTGCAATAGGGATGGAGGCTCTTTGGGGCCCTTTTGCGTTAGTGGGATCTACCTCTTCTAAAAAATTCTCATTGATCTTTTGGGGTTTTTTTTGTGCAATTTCCTGAAATACATACTTTTAAATGTAGAATATTCAGCAGTGACATTTTGCTCATTTGCCTTTAAAGCTTTCTCTGCAAATCTCATTGGCATTTATCCCAAAAATATGTTAAAATTATATCCTTGAAGAAACTGGTTTAAAGCTTACTGGAAAAGAGCTGATCTCTTTTGTTTAATTTTGGTATATGCCTAAGTAAGCACAATCTGTTGGTTACAAGATTAAAGTATGTCCTTAGAAAACTATCTTCACTAAAATATGTACAAGGCATCATAACCAACCCAATGCCCTACCCAACACTTGAGCTAATATTTTCCTGTTGATGTTGAGGAAACCCTATTGGGAAAATGGGGAGAAAAAAATGTGTTTTGGTATTTCTGGTGACAAAATATACTACTGCATTTTTTTTTGTCTTGAAATTTCTGTTAGGAACAACCACATCTCATAACTGCTGCAGCCAGGGCCCCATACTGTAAGTGATCCTGATAGTAAACAGCTGGTGTGATCTTATCACATGTATTTATGTAACAAAAAGACAATACCTCCCTTGATATTCATATTGATATTCCCTTTGACTTCCACTGCCTCCACAGAACAACTCATGCAACCTTGATGTGCCTTGAACCAACAGCAATACCCAGTAAAGCAAAAATTACCATCATTAAATTCTTAGCTAATAACATGTAAACTCATTAGTTTACATTTAGTTCTGAGAGAAGAGCTGTATAGCCAGAAATATTGCCAATAAATTGAACCATGCTGTCTTCAGATTCGGAGACTGAAATGTGACCTTTTTTGCATGCAGGAGTTTTGGGACAGCGTCTGCTGAGGGAGGTCTGGCAGCTGGACCTACCATTGTTTCCACTGCCTGAGAGCTTTCCACTTATAGACTAAGTAACCTCAGCCTTGAACTTTGTTTATACCACAGGAGTCATGTTCTCTATGACTCACAGAGCCTTTGGCAAACAAAAATATTTAACTTTTTTTGAAGGGTGAAGAGGCTTCAGAGCAATGCTGGACTGAGGAGACACTGAGGAGAAAAGGAGAGGAAAAATCTTTGGGAGAAGATTTCTGGTTAGAGTCTTAGATATTGCTCAGCAGCAGGATGAAGTGAAGAAAAATAGAGGGAAGCTTCGGAGCAGGAGTGAAAATTCATAAATAAAAATCTATGGCTGACAGGGCAGAAGAGAGTTGCCAGGTGCCTGATCCCTGAACACTGAGCATCCACATCAAACATCAGGTCTCCGGATATGGCCTACCCTCAGAGGCCACAATAGGATGCTGAAATTCCTCAGACTCTTTCCACTTTTTCAAGTCTCCTCATTAGATGCTGGACAGGCCCCAATGAATAATGTAGGACAGATTTTAAGTGTAAGAGTCACCCCTAATCAGAAATTGTTTGTTCTCTACCCCATCCCCTCCCTCCAAAAAATAGTAAGAACCCTAGAAAATTCATAGGAAAACCATAAAACATCTTTTAAAATCATTCTGCTATTGTCTATGTGACCCCAATAATAAAATTTGTGAAAATTGGTAATTTGCCCTAATCAGGCTGCCAAGTGAATAGTGAGAAGAGAGGGTGAAAGGTAAGTACTGAGAAGATAAAACAAGTGCTGGGGAAACAGACAGGAATGGAAAGCAATAATTAAGAAAGCACTACTGTATCATCTCAGACACCTAAATTCTTAATCAAAGTTTGTTGCCAGCTGATGTGGAAAGAGAGGGGAGGACATAGGGGAAGAGCCAGGCAGTGAGAGGCAGCCTGTGGTTTCCCTGAATGAGGTGTGTCTGTATAAATCATATGTGTTTTGTGCCTCCTTACCCAGAGAAGGACTCGAGGGATATTCCCCTTCCACCTTCCCAGGCCTAAGGTGTCCGTGGGGGTTGTCACAGAGCCATGTAGCCCAGGTCCCTCAACACAACTGCTGCAAATCCTAGGGAAGCTTATCTCCAGTACAGAGGGACAACCAGGCAGGAAAAAAGCTATCCATGGCAAAAGTGTTACAGTCCTTGACAGTTATCTTCCCCTCGCAGGCCTCTGGAGAGCAGAGAGGCTGGAAGAGGTGCCTTCTCTGCTTGGGGTGTCCTCAATATCCACACCTCCTTCCTGGGCCTGCAAGTATCATTTTGCCTTCAGAGGAGTGTAGAGTGTACAGAGGACAGTAAATCTAGTTGTGGGGGAAAAGATGGAGATAAGATAGAGGAGGAGGTAAGAGGCTGACAAAGGTCATGTTAAGAAGACTGTGTTAAAGGTCCTGTGGATGTGTATGCTGGAGACATCATAGTACTCTGATGGAAATGGTGAGGTGGGTCAACTTTCCATTGTATCTTGGCTATCTTTCAGCTGATAGAAAATGTTTCCATTGGGCAGTGTCCCAGAATTACTATGACAGTTTAGCAGGCCCTGCACAAAGTTCATGCCGTTTTTCTCTTTTGCAAGAAAAATGCAAGAAATGGCATTACAGTCCTATGTGGTAATGTTGGAATATTTTGATACAGAGTAGGTCTGGGATAAGGCTAACTCAAAATAGACTAGAATTGGTGTTAACTGTCAAATTCATGTGCTCATGCAGCCAATAAACAGAATATGACATTGGTAATAGTATTGTCAGATTAGTTTCAGTCTAGCTTATATCTTGATCCTTTCTTTGGTGGTATAGCAATTCCAGCCAGAGCTGTATAAACCTGGTGTTCCTTGTGGTGCCATTGAATAATAAGCACTAAGTGGTTGACATGTGTTAGTATGCTTACTGTGCTTCATGCAGATAAGCTTTTTCCGCAGGTAGGGAAAATAGAGTCCCATATTAACCAGGGCTTTAGAGGGGCTCTGTGGCAGAGCCCTGTAAGGCATAATAGAAAGTAATTTACTGACAGATACCTATTCTCAGTCACAGCAGTTGGTTGAAGTGTTGGTTTATATTCACCGAGGATCTGGCTGTGAGACCTGGTTTGGCACTGTTATCCCATATTTACACTAGCATAAGCCAGCTGGAAATCACCACGGGTGTGGGGTGTGGTTCCTCACAGGGAACACTCTGACACTCATGTTGGTTTAGTGTTTTCTTGGGAGAAGTGAACAAATTCACAAATGGAATAGAACAGAAAATTAAGAGTCACTTTTTGGCAAGAAAGCTGCTATTACCATAAAACAAAAAGATTTATATGACAGTTCTTTTTTTTTATTGGCATATCTGAGCTGCAGTGACATTATTTGAGCAGTGCATTTCCTGAGGACATCATGTAAATGCTCACAACTACAAGATTCCTTTCCTTTTGTGTTCAGTTTAAGCAGGTTTAAAAAAATTATTTTTAGTCTTGAGAGAGGGAAAGTATTCTCAGTGTACGTACATGCCTTTCATCATACACCAGCTAAGATGCTCTTTTATTCTCAGTAATTCAGTGACATAATTTCACTATCATTAACCAAAGTAATTATTTGTCTTCGAATGAGAGCAAAAAAAAAGGCTGGAGATAGGGTTTGCTCGTAGGAGGAGATTCAGTCATTTTCTTCTGAGCTGTGGACTTTAAAGAATGAGCCATGCTTTTACTATGCCCACTCTGCCTTGCTGAAATGTAGTTGGAGACATCTTCCCCCCACCTTCTACCTAAGCCTTACTAGAAGCATCACTTAAAGGACACAAAATAGCCTACTTGCAGCATTGTGTCTATTACAAGGTGAAGATGCTGGAGCGCCTCATATTTGGATTAAGCTCCAGTTCATTTAAAAGTCCAGCTCAAAGGCTGACGGTCCGGCAGCAGCTGAGATCTGTTGGTGTGTCAGAGCTTACAGATATTTATTTGTTGGTCTTTAAAAGGACCTCTTGACCCTGATATTCCCTGAGCCTATAGCACTCTGTTGCACTGATCATTTCCATCTTCAGCTCTCAAAGGGTAGTTTGGGTTCAGATGCTCATGTTGTGGTGGTGGAATTGTGAGGACCTTGAATGCAGCTGCTGAAGTAATTGGCCATTTTAAATTTAAATTGCATCTTTCCCTGTTCCATACTTTGCCCAAGTGCAGTTCAAAAACCTGCATAGGATTACTATGCAGTTTCAGATACTGTTTCTGGAAGCTCCTGATGCTCAGATACAGGAAAATCAGAGGAAATTCAGCACTCAGCAACACAGAGGGGCTGACATGATTGCTTACGAGGAAACACGAAAATGTGTAATGCACCTAACTTGGCTAAGCAGCAGCTGGTTCAAGTGCCAGATGAAGACAAAGGAGAGGAATAAATGTGGGCATGTGAAATGAGACAAATACGGAGGTAGGAAGCACTTAGACTGAATAGCGGCCAGTGTTATGAAGAGAAAGATCGAGGTGATCAGCAAGTACTAACTTTTTTCATACCAGAAATTCCTAGCATCTGAATCTCCTCTCCTGGGAAGAACAGGCTGGAAAAAGAGAACAGACCAAATAAGAAGGGCAGACAGGTTGCAACCCAACTTGTTCCAGGTTGTATAATTTATGTATTAGATGTAGGATAATTCTCAAAGAAAATGGTGGAAACTCCATGAACACAAAGACAGGCTAGTGTACCAGGGAATGCTCCACAGGGGTCCATTAGGAAACTGTAGAAGAATGTATTTGATGGTTTATTAAGACTTGTTCCATTTCTAAACTGTGAAATTTATGCCAAGTACACTCAGCAAAGAAAAAGAAGTTAAAAAAAAATCATAAGGCATAATGATTTCCAGTTGTATTTACTTCCCATTTTGTTCCAATGATTAGACAATAAAGTTGGCAGCTTTTATCCCTCTTAATCCATGGGTCACTGAATGTACCAGTCTCAAATTCTAGGGCTCAGTTTGTGCCATATGGATTTCTCTCTGATGAGCAGCTCCAATGACAAGAGTTTGCAAGTTTTCTAACTTTTCTTTCTGATTTTTTAATTATTTTGGGTGTGTGCAGCCAATACATCTTTCCAAGGCAATCAAATTATCATTGTATTTGGATTATAGGAAAAGAGGTAAGAGTACTATTAACAACAGCCCAATAGTTGTTCTCAGTCTGTGCAGTCATACAACACTGTGACACTTTGTGTAAAAGTATGTCCTACTGCCATATACCGTACCTTCTAGTATCTTTTATCTTTGGTCTAGTACCTAGGGATATTAACAGTCTAGCAATGTCTGTACTTACTCTTTTCAGCCTCTCTGAAGCTCAACCTGCTGCAAAGGTACAGGTAATTTACATACCACATAAACGGCTGTATAGAAGTCTAATACAAAATTCTTATTGTGCTTGACAAGTTGTGATAAAGTGATTATGTGCTCAAGAAACAAGGACCTGGACATGTTTTTACCTTTTGTACACTTACAAAATCTGGTACTACTTACCTCATTTTCCTAATTATAATCCAATGAGATTAGGAGAGGCATACTTTCCCCACCACCACCACTCCTACGATGCTTTTTGGGAAACCCTACTTCATTAATGATTCATGCTGACTAACAGAGTAACAATTTTTGATGAGTTCAAGAAAGCACTTGTTTCTTTTCCTGGAATTTTGTGGATTCTGTTAACACAGTCATTGAAAAGTTAAACAAATAAATTTAGCAGCAGGAACATTACCTCTAGGGCTCTGTCTGGCTAGCATCAGTGACACGAGTCTGGAGAGAATCTGTCAACAGAAGAGCAAAGAGTTAAGTTCTGTTGTAACTTTGTGTGTTTGTTCCTACTGAAAACAGTAGCTATATGGAAGTAATAGAGTAGTACTTGGCCTTAAGCCTTTCTCAACAGCCAAAAAGTGCTGCGTTATCTGGATATTCTTTTGCGGACTTTCTCCCTCCAGGAGAAAACTCCATATACTGGATGTTCTTGAAATGAATGGATAACACTGTGAACAGCCTCACAATTAGCTAATCTTGTCTAAAATGAGTGTATTCCTAAAGTGTGCTTAACCTTGCTGGTATGATGGTGTTTAAAACCCAGCTATGGTAGACAGCTCTGAACTGAACCACTGTAATAAGGAGATAATTTGTAAGAGGAGACCTATGAGATTTAAAAAAAAAAAAGTGATCAATGAGATCGATGCGAGAGTGAGTGGAGCCTAAAATCAGAATAATGCAGTTCATTTCTTCTCTCTGTCTTTCTGTCTGTACTTGTCTTTCTTGGGTGAGGTGGGGAGGTACAGGTAGGGCTCAATTGCAAATCTAACATCCCTAAATAAATGTCTTAGGAATTGATCCAGGAATTGTCAAAGAATTGATCCTTGCCTGGAAAAGAGTGCCAAAGCCATTCATCAGAGGGGCAGGTGAAAAAACTAGAGTCGTTTTGTTGTATTTTGTGGGGTTTTTTTAACATCCTATGAGCAGTCTGACTGGGGACTTTATTATTAATATTTTCCACCCCATCCACTTGCACATGTTTTTGAAATAAGGGAGATGAAGTAAAATTTTTTAATCTTTTCCTTTTCTGCAGTCTATTTAGATGAAAGAGTCTGCAGTAATCACCATCAGGCATCTGGTTACCCCCACAGAGTGGGCATATGCCTGATTTTGCATGTTCTCCATAAATGTTCTTGGATTTTTCCCTTTGCCTTTAAAGATGTTAAGCTTACAGCACTGTGCCTCAAGCTCTGTTTATTGAATTTCATGCTAGGATGAGTGAGAGGGGGTTAATAAACCCATGCTTGTTGTTTCTCTCTCTCCATGTGCTCTTCCCTGACCCTGGAGCTGTTTGGTACATCTGGCACAGCTGGTAGTAGCTGGAATGTCCAGCACTGCTGGTGCTCATTCAAATATCTGACAGGGTAAGTGGAAACAGGTATACTTGGAGAACACTGACCACTCTCTCCTTATATTTTATCTGTGTTCCCAACAGCTAACAAGGAGGACATGCAAATTTACAAATTGAATTTAAAGGGCCTGTTTTAAAATAGAGAAAGGGGCAAGTTCTGCTCTCTTTTCAATAGATGTGTGCACACAGAAGAGTTAAGCCATCTTACCTGAAAGCAGGACATGCCATAGATTTGGTTTTAGCAAAGTAATTTTCTGTGTGGAAGTCCTCTTGTCTGTCTAATCATGATCTCTTTTGTCTGAATTTAGTTCTGTATAATTTTAAAACTCTGGTGAGAACGTTCAAGGACCTTTGCCCTGATCTATTATTCCCTTTAAATTGTTTAGATTTAAATGCGTTAGGAGATTAAGAGCATACTTAGAGGGGGTTAATCATGGCCTGTGGGATTTCCCATTGCTGGCTCTTATCTGGCTATACAGACTGGCTATAATTTGGACTCAGAATGATCAGACTGTGCTTGGGAAGAGCTTAGGATAGCATAAGATGAGCCTTCTTGGTCATGGGTATGGAAGATTTGCCCACATCACCAGGAACAGAAAGGTCAACCTGTAATACTTTGCTGTCAGTTTTCAGGCTCCACCTCAGGGAGTTCCTGAGATTGCTTGTCCTCGGTCTGTACTTGGGTGTATGTTTGCGTATAAACAACAAAGAGAGTAAGCAGGTTTGACCTGGAGAACAACTTCAGATTTGGGCTTGACTTGGAGTGTAAACATACCTTTAAAGGCATTTGAAGAAACAGCAACTTGTACTTAGGATGGCTTGAGAAGCTGCAGAAACTTGTATCGCCCTTAGATACAAATCTTAACAAATACTTCCTAAACACTTACAGAGTCATTGACAGGAAGAGTGTGGTATGTGAGGGATGTGTTTCAGTTGAGGTTAGACTAATTAAGAGTGATTTAAGAACAACAGCTATGTATTCAAGCCACAGAATCACATAGAATCACAGAATATGCCAAAGCTGGAAGGGACCCACAAGGATCATGGAGTCCAACTCTTAGCCCTGCTCAGGACCATCCCCATGTGTCGCACCATGTGCCTGAGGGTATTGCCCAGACACTTCTTGAACTCTGGCAGGATTGGTTCTGTGACCACTTCCCTGGGGAGTCTGTTCCAGTGCCCAGCCACCCTTTGGGTGATGAATCTTTCTCTAATATCCAGCAACCACTCCTGACCCAACTTCAGGCCATTCCCTCGGGTCCTGTCACTGGTCACGACAGAGAAGAGATCAGTGTCTGCCCCTCCTCACGAGGAATCATTAAACCATAAAATATTCAGGACTGTATACAAACATACTGAAGTGCCTAAAGGTGCAAATATAAATTTATTTAGATATTTAAGACATCGCAAAAAAATATCCAACCCCCTAACACCCTAACTCCATCTATATTAGTTTAACTGTCCCTGTAAATCTGGACCCTCAGATATTCCAGAAATGAGAGTTGTGTAAATGTTCTGCAAATGCATAGGTAGCTAGATAAGTGAAGATTGGAGAGCTGGGAAAAGCTTGAGATAGCCCAGTAGTAAATTGTGGTCATGGATTTCTATCGTTGCTGTGTTCTTCTTAGCAAGCCAGTGATGTAGCTGGAGCATCTCTGTGGTGCCCTATCAGGTTATCAATGACAAAAGACATCATGCTATGAGAGCTGTACTGAAAAAAAAAACCAACAAACTCTGCTGGGTTAAAAAACAGAAGATGAAAGAAAATCTCCTGAAAACACTTCCCCCCCCCATTTTGAAAGTTACTTTTTCAGCACACTAACATTTCTCGAGTGAAAAAACTGCTGATTTCTTATCTATGTGTTATTTCTCTTTGTAATGTTATGGTATGCTACAGCTAGCATGCATCATCTTGTGTAAAAAAACCCAGACTACTAGAGAATTCAAGAAAACTGCCTGTATTTTAATTTATTTAAAGTAAGTAAAGTTACCACATTTGAGAATTTTGCTTTCAATTTTTTTTTTCCATGTGT
Organism: Pipra filicauda; assembly: GCF_003945595.2. NCBI lineage: Eukaryota > Metazoa > Chordata > Aves > Passeriformes > Pipridae > Pipra > Pipra filicauda. Next base: position 186,297 of record NW_024104699.1, read on the forward strand.
AAGAAGCCAACATAAGACCAGGAAAAGAAATGCTCATATTTTTATGTTGGAACATATCCATTCATGCTTGTACTGTATTTCAGAGGTGAAAGAATAATGGAATCTCCTTTAGACTTTGTTTAACTAAGAACAGCTTCATTAAGTTCTATAAAAGCAGGGATTGCCCAAAAGGCCGTGACTGCAGCAGTGAAAGAGGCATCTTAAGAGTCTTCTACAGACACCTTCCCCTAGGCAAGGACAAAAGAAGGATAAACTCTTTCTACCTCAGTTATGGTGAGCATATGCACCACTTCTTGTGCACACAAATGGTTTGACAATAACCAGCAGATAGCTCCCAGGCAGTAAAGATGGAAGTGCCAACAACCAGCAACTGTGATGTGAGAAACCAATGTGGAATATTTATCTTAATTTTAAATACTGCATTTGCGGAGCAGGGCCTAGGTAATTCACTTTGTAAAAAATGTGAAATTATCTGCATTTTCACATAATTTGTCAGTATAAGGAGGTCACCGCTGTTTTGTTAACTTGTTCAGTTTATGTATGATGTACTCATAATATTACTGCAGTCACATGGGATGGTTTTGTGAGGGCACAGGTGCATCTATACAAAGATATATACAAAAACTATGCACAAGATTTAAGTGCTTGTGCATAGTTTATGGTTGTGCAGGTTCATATGTCTCATTTCAACTTAGAGTTACATTATAGTTCATGAGATGTTCAGAAGTACAGATGACTCAATTCAACTGGCAACATTTTCTGATTTTGTTTTTTTAATGTTCCGTTTCACTGTGTGTAAGTGCTGCTGAAGGAGCATTGTGTAGGTGGAATTACTTAAAGGTTAGTAAGGGTGATGTCACCTAATGGGACTGTTTGTTTGGCCTCAACAGGATAGCTAAGCAGTAAAGTATGTCTGATTTCTTTCTTCACGCAAAACTGATGTGAAAAAGTTCTCAAATAAAGAGTAGTTCACACAACACATGGAAAAGATTAATGGTAAGAGAACAGTCCTGAGATAAGAGAACCAATTTTATATATGTAAAACCAAAGCTCAACCCATCATCTTTATTCACCTTTACTCAAATGGATCACTGTTCACTCTCAGGAATAATTGCATTAAGGTGTTTGGGTTTCTTTTTCCCCAGAATCACAGAAATAAAGATAGTTCCATTTAACTGGTGCCCTAACTCACTGTCAAAAGAGTGAATGGTGATTCTCTGAGAAAGACCTTCAGAAACTATTTAATCTTTCCTTGCAAGTTTGCTGCTATTTCTCTTTTAATATGTCAGTATGAATTTGAAGAGAGACATCCATTCATCACGTCCCAGACAGCTGTCTAACTGGGGACATATACACAAGTAGTGGAGATAGGTTCTCTTCTCTTTGCTGAAGGGTTAAATAAGAGGGGAGAGAAGAAGGACTGAAAGATGGGAAAGAATAAAGTAGACAACAGAGCTGAAAAAAGAGGAAGGGGAGAGGTGGGTGAGAATGAAGACGTGAGTATGAAGGAAGGAAAATAGTCTGAGAGGAAGGAACTAAGAAGCCTCAAGGAAAGTAATCTTTGACACTGAGAAAGTTGTCATTTTCAGTATGATTATTCTGAGATTGATATCTGAGGCTGAGAGAGTCCCAAGTGCGTGAATCGAGATGTGCCTGTGGTTGGGTTTCTCATGAGGGGTTCGTGTCACTGTGTGCAAGATACTGCCCTCAGCTGGGTGAAATGTACGTCAGAGGTGTACAGGTTGTACCAAATGCACATCTCAAAGTACTGGAAATCACTGCCAAATTTCCTTAATTTCTGAAAATGACCTCCTGGAAAAAATAATATACTCTGATGCAAAATTGAGTAAATCCTCTCAGTGAAAGTACTCTTACTGGAAGTCTATAGAAATGAGATGAGGAGAAAAAACCTCCCAAACAAGCTTCAGTTAAGAAAATATAATTTTCATTTTTCCATATTCAAATGAGAGCTTTATTTATTATTGATAAGGCTGAATTTTGTTCCAAGACAGCACGATATTAAGGTGAGCTGCCACTATATCAGCTACTGCTTCCATCCATGTCAAAGACTTATGTTTCTGAAGTACTCTGACAACAGCCTGGGGCTTTTTTACATGGGAGTGAAATGATAGGTGATAACTATATTTCACAGAACCAAAGCAGAGAAATAAAATGTTGAATGTACCTATGAAAAGTTACACAAAAACTGCAAACTTTTAGATGTCCAATGGATGAGCACTTTTTGACAGGACAAGGAGAGAGTGTTTTTGGCAAGATTCTATTTAGGATATGCATCTTTTCACCAGGGCTTAATCATCAAATTGGTCAAGATACCTTTGCTGTTTTCCTCACAATGTTTTCACACCAAGCTTTTGTGATTCAGCGCAGAAAATCTAAAAACTATTGACACAAGGGCACTGTTTGCAGAATCATTTCCTTAGGTATAATTAACGATGCAGTCATGCTCACACTCTCAATTCACACGTAGCGAGTGAGGTGGCAAAGTAAGAGTGAAGCTGAAGTATATGAAGATCGATCTTTTTCCACTCCTTGCTCTTCATTTTTTGAATAAACCATTTTGATATGTTGCTTTTCTTGACTGCTGACACCTGCCTATGTCTCGGAGTGGGAATGGGGGGGACAGTGCAGATCTGCTCATCTCTGAAGAAAAGAGATGGGGGATTGCATTTCAGGAGACCAGAACCATTTCACTGGTCTGAGGTGCACTAAAATCACATCCATTTTGCTACGTCCCTGTGACCTGCTCTCCCCAGCTTGGCTGCTCGGTATTCTGGTATAGCTCTAAATGCTAACTTACCCTGACTTGTGGTTTTTGCATGCACTTACCTCTGTGTGACTTTGAACTAGTTTTTATTTTTCCCAAGATGCCCATACACTACCAAGGTAATATATAAGATCATTTGCTTTAGAAAGAATCGGGTCTTTATCCTTTATTTTGTTTTTTGTAAGCCCTTCACTATTCTAATGCTTCCTATAACTGGTGAGGGTTTCTCCTTTATGATCACAGTTTTCCAGGCACCTAAAAGTGTAGTGATATATTGCAAAAGTAGGGGTTTTGTCTTGAAGTCACGGAGTACTCACCATGATTTAAGGGAAAATAGTTTCCCTCTTTTCCCTTAACTCTTTTATATTTTTGATACATAACTTTTTTTTTTTTTCACTCCTGGGAATTTGCAGTTTATGTGACATGGGTAAATGGAAGTTAGAAATCCTAGAAACCAGTGGAGAAGGTGTCCAGTCATCTTTTGTTTCTGACAGTACTGGTGGGAATTCTCTCTCCTACTTGTCATAAAAAGTCTTTTGTACAGTTTCCCTCTTTCTTTAGGCTTTAATCCAGCAAAGCACTTCCAGCACCAAGTGGTCTCATTTGCTTTCAGTGACAATATTCACAGACTTAACATAAAGCATGTGTTGGAGTGCTTTGCTGGGTCAGGGACTGCTTTACTTGAGCTGCATACCAAGTATGCATGCATGTTGTTCTAGAAGTTTCATAACTCAGTTATAACTCAGTATCAGTTCTTCATTGTACTTGGTATTTTCATGCAGTATGTGTTTGCAGAAGAGCACAGATTTCCAAAAACACATGTGAATAGAAACAGATGTGCACCTAGCTGTGCTCATTAGAGCTGTGTTATTCAGGGAGTCCTTTCTTATACAGCTATGTTTGCAGAGAATAAACTTTGCATTTTTTCTGCAATTCATCGTGTTTTATTTTGAGATTTTTCTGCAATTCATCGTGTTTCATTTTGAGATTTCAGAATGACAGCTTAGGGAAATAATCAATAAAGTAATTAAAATAGCCAAGATTTGCCAACCAGTGTTCATGCCAGACATAGTGATTAACACTGAATTTCCCACTGAAACTACCACTGTGTACTAACATTACTTGAAACTTATCCCTGGTTTGCTCAGTTCTCACCATCTGTCCATTTGAATTTTTTATTTTTTTTTTAAAGTTGGCCTAGCTACACGAAGGGTCGAGAAAATAACTTTTTAGATGAAGAGAAAGGTCAGTAGTAAGCTAAGGACATCCTGACATAACTCCGTTGCCTCTCCGTGCAGCATTTGGAACTTTGCCTATACAGGGCAGAGCTAATGTGTGCTGGCTGTCAGCAACCACGGTAGCCTGGCCTCCCGTCAGGTTTGTGCTCTGCGGAGACCTTCGAGTGTTACCGCCTACTCAGACTATCAGGATCCATCTGCACACACCTGAGGGCGTAGCCCAGGGTTGTTCGTGCCAAGACATGCTAAAAGTATGTTCACGCTGCAATTTCTGCTCCAAGGTAAGGTAAATAGTAGAGGGTTTTGGGAGCCGCCCGCCAGAAGCAGAGGTTTTGGGAGCCGCCCACTAGAAGCGATAGACCGATAGCTCCCTGCGCTTCCCGGCTGTTCGCATGAGCTGGTCAGCAGAGTGCTGGCTCATGTGTGCCTTTGTCACACGGCAATCGCGATTTCCCTAAATGCCAGGAACAAAACAGAGACTTATCTTGTGCTTAGAAGGTGATAAATTAAGGATCCATGTGACACAGAGAAGGAATAAGTCTCAAAGTCAAGTGTTCCCTGAGTCATTTGAAATAGTAACCTATGCTGATTTCACGTTCTACTTTTTGCCATTTGGTCCTTTATAAATAATCTTCTAATCAGAATTGACAGCTCTGGTGTGACATTTGGGATATCTCAGGCCTGAAAACAGTTACGTGGAAATAGTTAACTCTGAAAAAGAGACTTAAGCTACAATTTCAGTTAGAAAGACAAACCTTCACAATCCCAATCCTCCCCAAAATCCCGGACACAGAGTGGATTTTGATCCTGACTGCATTTAAAAGCATCGCATAGAAAAATATATTTTTCCCTTTTGGAAAAGAAAGAAAAACCCCCACACCTTATAAATAGTTAGACAACAATTATCCTAGAAGTTTCACTTTTCTATTTTGTTTATCAACAAACATTTTGATTTTCAGTTGAGAGCATTGATGAAACTCAAACCTGAAAATTCTGTTCCATTTCTCAGTGCTGTAGGTATTTTGATATTGATAGTGCATGTTTCAGTGGCCACAGTTCCTGAATGGGGAAGACGTAATCCCTCTTTTGTATGTTTGAAAAAATACTTTGACCTCACCATTTCCAAAATAGAAAATTCATTTTTAAACCAGGTTTTTCTTTTGTTGAAATTGCCTATACAAGATGAGACAGATTAAAAAAATAAAATCATAATTTAACTCAAAGTGTCATTTAGAGCTGGGACCCTACCCTGCATAATGACAGTGCAGCTGTGGTGTCTTGTGGAAGACACTGAAATAGAATCAGCCTGTACTTCCCACAAAACCTCCTGTGCTCTCTAGGGCAGCATAATCAGGAGTCTTGCCTCAGCAACCTTCACCAACCACTAAACCAGCTCTAGTTCCCATCTTAATATAGAAAGAATGGTGATTTTGCACACTGCTGGGCATGGTGCTGGTGACCCACAGGATGGTGATGTGCTACTGACTTCTACTGAGGCATACACAGAGTTTGACCATTTGAGTCAACTGAGGTGATGACAGTTACAAAATGTTGTAAAAAAATCATGCATAACGGCTCGCAGAGCTGAAATGTCCATTTATTGACAGGAGTAATAATGTAAGATTATAAAAACCCTTTCAGTGTTGAGTATCAGCGGCTGAGGTTATAAAGAAAAAATTCCAGGTTCATTCTTGTTAAATTTCTTGGTAGTTAAAGATACATATATATTTTCACTCCTTGTTTTGGTAGGATTAGTAGCTAGGTGATCCAAGACAGGATCTTTATAGTCCTCTCTTCTTGTTCTGTAATGTTGCTATCTTTGGTAAAGAGATTCATGTCTTCTTCATGCTGGATGAGATGTGGCTCTAAAAGAACCAGTGTTTCAAATGTGGTTTGCAAGGTTCTTTTAGCATCTTTCTGAGTCTGAGATATCTTTATTCTCTTTCTGAATCAAACTAACAAATCCATTCCAAAATTTTGTCTCTACTAACTTCTCTCAGAAAGGGACAAACCTTGTGATAGTGGAGGTACCACAAGAAGACTGAGTTAAGCTGTACATTTAGTGTGATCGATGCATTGCACTCTTAGCCAAAGTAGTACGAGGAATGATGGCAGATGCTCATGCAAGATTCAGCCGAGGAGGGTGTGTGGGAACCTGGGATTTGGTGCAGAAGAAAATCTTGACCTTTGTCAAGATAAAGAAAGTGGTATGATAGTCAATGATTTTTAGACAGCATTTCTGTGTTTGTCTCAGATGTGGTTTGAAGTTTTCACATTAGAACATGTTGAGTAGCTGACCATGGTCTGTTAAACATATCTCAAAGATGTTAAACCTTATCTCTGCTTTAAGACAAAAGTAAAATTCAACACCTTTCAGTCTCATCCCAGTGAGTTGGGTTTTTGCCTCAGGCTTCTTGTCACTACCCACAAAATGAAAAATTATTGCCTCTAGCCCGGGGATTAGTGTGAGCACTCCCTAAACTGCACATCAGGGAACATTAGATGTGTTTGGTGCACCACCCAGTTAACGTTTTAAGCTAACTTGCTGGCTTTTTCTGAGGTGGATTAGGGAAAGCTCCTGTGAAGCAGCTCTCCCAGCAGAACAGTGTGTGTTTGTGACACACCCCCCATAATTTTGGGGAGTGATTTCCAGCAGCAGGTAACAATAGGAAATAGCAGGGAAGAAGAGATATGTTTTTCAGTGTTGCTACTATTTGGTCAGGGTAACCAAATGTCTGCAGTCCACAGGCCCCAATTTAATTTGTGGGAGAAGGGAGATAAGAGGTGCTAGGGGCAGACAGAGATCAGACGTGTAGAAAGGCAATGTATTCAGATTGATTTGTGAGGGGTTTTTTGCATGATCTCTATCTTGCACCCACATAAGTGTTCTATTTTCCATGTGCCTCCATCTAGAAGCATGAATTCTGCCTCTTCATCTTACTGAGCCTTTTATCTGTAGCTAGCTGAAGATGTACCTTTTCTTAGCTGATGCTCCCCATGATTGCTGCCTTCTTTAAATCAGGCCCAGAAGGTGTTTAGGAGAATTTTCTTCTGCTGCTGTTCTTCCTCTCTCCACTATACATCACCCTCAACTATATCTGTGTTGGGAGTCTAATGAGCTAAAGCCAGATGTTTGAAACACAGATAAGAAGACAGAAGGATGTTTATGCCTGGGGAAACAGGGATGTATCTTTTTTTAATTTTTTTTTTTGTTGTTTTTCCTCTTAGTTGTACATCTCCTGCACTTTAAATTGGGAAGTATATTCACTTTTAAAGAGAATAGCAGGTCTACCATTGGGTATGCCTGCAAAGGGCTGTTAATGATTTATGTCACTCTTCATACTTTAACCATTCTAATGTTATTGTATTCTGAGATCAAGGGCTGTGCTGGGACAAAAAAATTTCACACTGGCAAATTAAAGAGGATCTGAAAAACACATGCATTCCCAGTTGTCACAGCATATTCACCAGTTGTCTGAAAGTATGTGAGAGTGAGTCGAGATACAAAGAGAGGGGAAGAAAGTAAGCCTCCTACACCTGATTTTCACTTTCCTCGAGTCAGATAGATGAAAATCATCCCCATGTCATGTCTGTATCATATCTGATCTAGTTAAAGCTTTGAAGAGTTGATACTGCAGTGTTAACATTAACCTGACTGACAGAGTCTTTCCTGGAGTTGACATGAGCAAATATATCAAGAAAAAGATAAATTAATCACTCTGGTAAGCTTCATTAGTACCATCCTGGACAAAAATGAGATTCCATCTCCCATGGTAACCAGAAATACCTCTCCTGTGGAGGGTTGTGCCTGAGGGAAGAATAGATAAGAAAGTGGATTTTGGGAGTGAAAAACTCTTTATACTAAGTGGATTCAGAGGGGAATAATTAATGGACAGATAACTGAATCCTCTGTTCTGGAAATAAAAATACATTTGCTCTGCGAATTCACCAAAAAGCATGACCCTTAAATTCTTCTGATTCATGTAACATTTCACCTAACAGATGAGGATAAACTTATGAGAACCTCTGGAAGCAGTAGAAGCTCTTAGAGGAAGTCTGAGCCCCGAACTTCTCTCAAACTGTCTGTATAGATCTGATCACTGCTGTATTTGCAGAGTACACAGAGCAAAACCACACTTTCCTGCAAGTCACCACGGACTGCTACCTCAATGGACATGTAGGCCTACAGTGTTTATTTAGACCAATGAGTTTGAACACCTGATTGTCAGGAGTTAGAAGGGAGGGCTCCCGTTTAGTTGTATGGCTTCTAGACAAGACCTACCAAATGTTTCCTGCCCAAAGCATTTCGCAAAGGTACTGCTTTACTTGCTTTATGAAAAAATGTGTGCTAAAACATACAAGCTGAGTGGCTTTGGGGCTGGAAATCAAGTTAATGACAGACTGAAAAGAGAAAATCTCTTTTCCTGATACCCTGGGTAGTTGCTGGTATGCTGTGCTTGGCACACTAACCTTCTCTTTCCTTATGTCCTACAACACAGGGGTCTGTAGCCTCCAGAAGGCAGCATTCCACAGTGCTGGGTGGCAATGGAGGCTCCACTGCAGTACGGGCTTTTGTCTCATGTGTTTCAAGATCCTGGTGAAATGCATTCCCATTATTTTGGCTGTATATCCTTAGTTCCTCATCTGCAGCATCTTCTGAATCTCTCTTATTCTGAGATAAATGTTTTTATTAAAGCCACAAACAAAACACATGCTGGGTCACTAGGCACTTGAAGGAAAAAGTGAAGACTAGCATATTATGTATGGGAGGGATGACAAACTAATACAGGCTATAGCATGGACAGCAGTAGATGTATGGTTGGGGGAACTTGTTGGATGCAAAAGCAGTGAAAGATGATGACTCTAGAAAAGCAAAAGCAGTCACATGAGAGCTATTTACCAAAAAGTAAGAAGTGGGATTTGTGAATTGTCATGCTTTTTAGCCTTAACACCAGTTTTAGGGCCTTGCTGGGAGGGGAGGAAGAAACTATAAATTGAAACGAATCTGATCATCAGTCAAAATGTTTAAGTGAAGAAAAATAGATGGAAGTCTGCCTGAATCATCAAGAAAATGTAATGGACTGGGTTTTTTTCTATGACTAAGGAGCTGTAACTCATGATTGCCAAGTGAGAAAACAGCCTATTGCTCTTTGTTGAAAACTGGAAACAAAAAGATAACCACATTTCTTAACTTTTTTATATTCTTGGGATATTAATGCTTAATATAATTTATTATTACTTCAGCTGCCCAGGGCTCTCAGGGCCCTTTAGCTTACAGAATGAGTTGATATAATTGAGTATTGAAAAAGGCCTTATTCTAAACCACATAGAGGGTTCAGGGCAGAAACACATATGTAGCACACACAGCTGTACAATCCTGTCTGTCATTAGGTTAGCTGAAAGAGCCCCATTTTGTTCCAGGTCTAGTGGGATCTCTGAGTGTAGTGTCTCTGGAGCAGTCAGTTTAAGTACTGAAATCTGAACTCTTCACTCTGTGAGTGTGTCTCTAGGTTGGGGATCTGCTTTTCAAATATATTTCCCAAATTTTCTTCTGCAGGTATTGCTAGCACCATCAGGTCACACACTGGTGAAGTAGAGGACTTATTGCTCCATCAGAAAATTTTGCAAGCTTCTACCTTCTAGTTGTAAATTGGTTATAAATGCCTTGTCTCACACACACAGTGAAGTCACATACTCCCATGGAGAGTCTGAAGCAGTGTTTATTCACACACACTCTAAGGAGAAAGCTGCATTGCTATTTCACATTCTCTCTGCTAAACTGAGTTTTCCAGTCATGCCTGTAGTCTGGACCCCAGCAATAAGGAGCTGTCTTCCACCACCTGTTGGTGAAGCAGAGGGAAGAAAGATTATGTGTGATTTTTGGCTGAAATGGCACCTCCCATGCATTTCAGGTATATAGGTGAATAAACTGTGGCTAATATTAATCTTTTTGTGTGGTATCAGAGGTCACGTAATCGCACTGAGAACATTGTAAGTGAAGATATGTTGCATCAAATTGTCTCAATTTTGTCTTGTAAAGCATCAAGGGTGAGCCACGTGTAGTACTGATTATTAACTGTGGTGTTACTTGTATATCAGGATTGTGAATGCTAACAAGCCTTCCTGCTGATCACATATAACTGATGTCTGATAGGAATCTGGATTGGCTTTCTTTTTTATCTGTGCTACAAGAAGTTTTGGTCAGGAGAATGAAAACCTGTCTCTACTGCTGTTAAAGCTAATGAGAGGTCCAGAAGCATATCTGGAAAAGTTTACTGAAGGACTATGTGAAGACATCATTCATGAGAATAGCAAGGTAGGATGAAGTGAAAGAATTTAAAAGAGGAGAAATCCTGTCACCTATTAGAGAGAACTGAGTCATATCTTCTAACTGATATAGCCCGTGGCATAAAATGTCATGGAGTAATAAATTATTGCAGAAATTCAGGACAAGACATTCTCTGAGAGGCTGGGCATAGACCTGTCTGACTTGATTGGATGTTGCTAGTGTTTGCCAACAAATGGGGAGGTAGTTAACAAATACAGGATACAGGGAAGGGGAACAATAGCAAATGAAAAAGGTGTTTGCCTTTGTCAAGTGACCAAGGGTTTGTGAGCAAACCACGGCTAGGTAATACAGCCAGAAATACTTGAAAAGCAGGTATTTGGTGGTCATTGGTATTGACACATAAAAATGAAGATATTGTGTTTTTTTATTTTTCACCATAAGGTAGCACTTCTTTCCCCTGCCTTCCCAGGTTTTTTTAATATTAAAAAGGTTTTTTTCTTTTGTATCCACACTTAACTATTTTCAAAGGAAAAGTAGTATCTACCTAAAGTGGTTAAGGAAGCTGTTTACATATTTCTACATCCCTGATGTTAGTTAATATTTAAAGTAGCCTTCTTGAGGCTACAGAGGAACCTATATATGAACACTGAGCTTTCTGCCAAATACATCTGGCAGAAAGGTTACCAATACATTTGGTTTTGAATGCAAGCACCTGCTCCAGGCTGCAATGCTGACATTTGGTATCTTTGCATGTGGTGTCCTTGCAGCTCTGTTGTATATATAGTGCATGCCTGTTGTGCTGGTAAATATTTTTTTACTCTCTATCCTAGAGACTAAAATTGTTTAGCTATAGAACAGAGAAAATTAGCAATAGCAGTATTCTCTTCTGTTCCAGCAGTGATAAACATTTCACTGCCATTATGTTCAGCTTGGACTATTTTGTAAATATTCTGAGCTCCATGTGCGAGTTGTCATCGCTCTAGTAATCTAGCTTCATCTTGCAAACTTTTATCCATAAAATTAAACCAACAGGCCTCAGTGGGACAAAATGTGTGAGGAAAGAGTACTGACAGGCATAGCTGAAGAAATGGGCCCTTAGAGAATGCTGTAGTATTTAAAGTCTGAGATAATAAAGTGGCACAAATGTCTCACTAATAGATAGTAATGTGTTATGAAAATTAAAGCACCATTCTTGAAGCACTGGGCTGTGTTATACAGAGTTGTTGGGACATAGAGTGGCAACAAACATATGCTTCTCAGATGGAACTAAGCTGCATTTTGACAAACTTTAAGTGTTTCCATTGTCATAGTCTTTCTTTAAAATTATACATCAGGCAATAAGTATGAAGCAGCTGTCATATTCCTGATGGAAATAAAATCCCTACATTTGTATTCAAAGCTTACAGTGCCTATCCTGGTACTATGAGAAGATACAAACACATCAGTCAAAAACATCTGTTACTTGTGATGGATTAAAAAGCACCTGGTCTAAATTCACACCTTTTACAAGGTTAGATTTCAGCCTAATTTGAAAGTTTTTAAAGCTTTCAAAGTTGAGGGTCTTACTTAGCCTTAGGTTCATCCCTTACAAAAAGTACATAATTGTGGTTCTGTTTTCATGGCTGAGCTTTAAAGCATCAGGAAAACATCCCAACAGCTTCACGAATTGAAATAGATTTGTCACCCGCTGAAACCAGCTGAATGATAGACTCATCCACAAATGTGGCCTCAGTAATTTACATTTCAAGGATCAGAAGAAGAGCCTAGGTTGACTGGACCAGCTGTTTTACTACAAATAGTTCATCTGCCTGCACTAGAGACCAAGGACAGTAGGTCTCTGTAGTGAGGCCTCATCTGCAGAGTGCTTGCCCTGAGGAAGCCTGTCAGATCCCACAGGAACTGTGTTCAGACTGATAAGCTGTGTCGGCCTGGGCCTTGCCATTGTTAGTCCTTGATCATTTAATCCGTCCTGCACAGATGGGCAAGGGACTTATTGGGGGGCTAGGGGAGCGGAATGGGAATGGTGGTACCCATGTGCTGGACATGGATCATTAAAGTCAGCATTAGCAGATGATGTAGGGCTCAGGTGTCTTCTTGGCGGGATGTACAAGTAAATTATTTATATAAATAAACAGTCATCCAAGACAATTAGCCGCCATAGAGTGAAGTGTGGTCTATGCTGGGCTGTCTCTCCCCCTAGGTTACAGAGCCAAGCTCCTGTAAACAGGGATGTAAGCGGTTTATTGGCCTTTATTGGTCAGTTGTTTATTGGCCTTGCCAAATCAGAAATTGTACTTTTGGCTCGGTAGAAACAAATTGGTTGTGACTACAATCATCTTTGTCACCCCTGTTCTAGTGTATTCCCTTGGATAATGATCCTTAGATGATGTAAATTAACACAGTTCCTCTAACAGCATCGCTTGTGCCTCTTCAGCTATGTTGTTAGCATGGATATGCGTGGATTACTGGCATCTGCATGTCTCCTGCATGGTTGTCATTGTATGTAGCAATGGGGAGCAAAGACATCCTGGATTATGGAACCTTTGATATTCTTGTTTCTGAATGAAGAGGGGCTCATGTAAACCAGCTCTAGTGTCTTTGTACTATTCAGTGTGCTCCCATCTGGAAAGGTTTACAGGCACAAATGCCTGGAGGCAGCTTGCATCCATAGGCAGAATAGTTATGGAGAGACGGGGCTGCACTTGTGGTAATCCACCCTGTGTGTGCTGAGGAGTGCTGGAGAGATTTGTAGGAACAGCTGCATGGAGTCAGCTCAGGACCAGCTCTGAGCCTGAGCTGGCTCTAGGCAGAGCAACATAGCAGGACTGCACGGTGCTCCACGTGTTCACAAGTGTATTTTCACATGGACGTAACCATACTCTTTCCACATCTGCACCAGCTCTTCATGCAGTCAGGGCCACATAAACACAATTTGGTGCCTGAAATAATAAGCCATGTTGGACATTTACTGCCTCAGTGGGCTCTGCATCCTCCACACAGGCTATATTTCCATATGCACAGGGATCTGTTACATGCCTTCGGAAAACTGGATCTGTGTCCATGTTAAACAACTACACAAGTGCAATCACATCAGTTAGCGTGTGACTACGTAACCACAGTTTGTTCAGCTTTCAAATGTTGAAAAGAACTTTTAGATACATGTATTCAGGGTTTTTTTTGCTGCTGTGCTTTCTGATGTCCTGGTCAAGACTTAGGCTGAAAGTATTAGGCTCCTGTGTGAGAGAGGGAAGTGAACAAAGAACAGCTTCTTCCAAGAGCCACTTTTAGAATTTCAATTTAAAGCAAAACTTTTCCAAAGACCACTTCATCCTTTTGTCTCTGTGAGAGGAGTGCTTTACCCCCTCCCTATGCATCATACGTGAACAAAATTGGCATATTTTTTCCTGGCAGAAAGTTATTTTCTTTGAGTTTATTTTGTGTCCTGTGTGCATTTAACTGCTGTGTGGAATTATGTGAAAGGGGCTTTTTTTGAATGTGTCTGTTGTCTCAGTCAAAGGTTTAGGCTGCTGATATTATCTTAGCAGTGATTTTTTGTCACTAAATAACAAGCTATTAGCACAACTTTGCCACTGGGGTTTGTCACACTTTGTGTGTCACTGTGTATATGTGCTTTTTTTGCTAAGTCTCATCTTTCCCAGCCTATAGTCTGGTCATTTAAAGTGAAGTTCGCAAACAGCATAATAATGCTGAAAAGCACAAAAGGGGGAGCTAATGGCTGCAGCTGCTATTGTAAACCTGATTTCCACAGGCTCAGCAGGGCTTGGCATATCAGAGACAAGCTCAGTAAAGGGGGCCCTGCTGCTGCAGCTGTGCCTGAGCAGTTGGATTTTTGTTGTCAGCCTCGAATGGAAGTTGGGCTGTGGAAGCTCGTGACTGCCTCCTGCAATGCGCTGAGTGGTCTTGGCCCCACTGGGAGCCTTACATGCTACAGCTTCCCTGAATTCAATGGAACGTGGCACTGTGTAGGAGGCCAGTGTAAGCTCAGGCTCCAGGTGAGCACTGAGGAAGGTTCAGGGGGAGCTACTCCATGGCTTGTCCTCTAAGAGAGGACATCACAGCCCCAAGGACAGTAGAGGAGAATGGAGGCATTAATTTGCTGCCTAGCTCTGTTCTCCTATGAGAGCTGAAGAAATCCCCCTTGTGAGATGTAGCCTATGCCAACTCAAAATTCACAGTGTCCTCCTTAGGCCTCTTTCAAGCCTCTGATTTTTCTAATGAGAGAAGAACATAAGGCTTTGTGCTCCATATGCTTTATGAGTATCTACTACTGGTAATTCTCCTTTTCGCATGTAATCTGCCTCGATGCCTTCTATTTGCTGTCATGGCCAGGGATAGGTTCAGGCTCTCAGTAACTTCAAGACACAGAGTGGGCCATGGAAGAACTAAGCAGTTTTCTTTTATCTTCTCCTGTCCCTCTTTCGTGTTATTGCTGTGCACTCCACGTCATGCGAGAGAAGAGAGTAGTCTCAATGTATACCCATCTCCTCCCTAAATTAATGTTTAAGGTGCTTGGAAGCACCTGTGACATTGAGACTGAGAATGGAGGCTCAATTCATCTCCAATAACTTGTGTTTCTCTGCAAATACAGTGTTTTATTCTTGTATGTATGCTGGTTGTACTGTGACATTGTGCATGTTGAAGAGGTAGATTTTCTTGAGACTTTTTGGCATACATAAGCCAACACTCCATGGGCTTCTGTTTCTATGGACTAGGACAGGCTGGTGGCTTTCCTTTTTTCTTTTCTAGTCTGCATAGCTTTCAAAATGTAATGCAGTGCATTTTTATATCAGTCATACCAATGAGTGCCATCTAGTGCTCCTTGTTAGATGATTTAGGCCCACAGTGTTGTAATTTAGAGCCTTCTCTCCCCATTTCAGGCAATTTTGAAATTGTCTCAAGCATAATTAAATACTTACAAACTGGCATCAGGGAAGGGAAAATCTATCCAAATACTGCCCAGACTGTGGGAAATGAAAGGAAAATTTGGCAACTTCATAAGCTAACTAATCATTTAGCACATACACGCTGCCCTGCCAATGTGCATTCCAGTATCCACGGATAACCTACAGCATATGGCATTTCTTGCCTGGCAGGTATGATGTGGGCCACATGTGAGGCTCAGGTTATTGAAGTGGAGGAGAAGGAACTCCAAATAGAAGGTACAAACCTGTAGGAAGTAAGTATGAATGTTTAAACACTAAAGAGATAATTTTTGTTGATGAAAATGTTACAGTTGTTCTATGGCGAGGATCTGAATTACAGAGCAGAACCTGTGTGCAGTTTCCATGGCCCATGTTGTGTATTTGAACATCTCACAATTTGTATGCATTTGTCTTGGTCACACATTTTGCCCTTCCTTGCACTGCTGGTGTAAGCACTATCCTTCTTAATGCACAGTTGGTATTATTTAAAAAGCATTAAAATTGAAAAAATTAAGTATATCTAAAACTCTGTCCTTATGTGACTTTCTCAGAGTCTCATAGGAAGTCTTCTGTAGGGAGGGAGTGAACCTGGTCGTGCTGATTTGCATGGGTGCATTTACTTACGCCGAAAGCGTGGGGTGCCTTTGCCAGCACTGAGCCAAAGAGACTGGCAGGGGTTTGATTTGGTTGGTGGCTGAGCCTACCAGATCAGTCTTACATAACAAAAACTACTGCATTGCCTAGTTCACGCCAGAGACTCCTTAATGCTATTGCTCCTCATGCAGAAAAAGAACAGCAGTTGCCCAGTGCTGCTAGTGATACATCCTCCTGCCTGCAGGTAGCAAGCTGGAATAAAGGCATCGCTCCACTCCACATCTTAAGGACTTACACTGTGAGGCATTGAGTCATTTCCACAGAGAACTGAGTGCTTTCAGCTCTCATTAAAGTCAAGTCAACCACCACTGAACCAGACTCTTGGTCTTTGTAGTAAGGAGGGCAATTTGAAGTAAGGTACTGTGTGATGACAAGGAAGGGAGTGGACTTCCACTGAAAACACAGCTGGGGATTTTTGGAGGGAAGAGCACTTTTTTTTTCTCTTTAAAATTCTTTCTATTTTTTGGAAGTGAAAATTTGAAAATATTTAAAGGAAAGCAAACAACTTTTAAAAAAATATATCTATACTGAAAAGAATAAAAAAAGTTCTGATGAAAAACTTCTACCAACTCCTACTCACTAATTGCATTTAATAGCAATGATAAACATCATTCTTAATTTAAAAAAAAAAAACAAAAAAAAAAAACCAACACTTTTAAAAGTTTAAAAATTTTCTTTCTGAATTTTTTTTTGTCTGATGGTAATAATGTGGTCAAATCAGTTCAGCTCAGCTTCAATTAAGAAGATGAATGTGTTGAGACTCCCAGCAAGGCTGTCTGTCAGTAGCACGGGATTATATGATCCTGCCATTTGGCTCTGTGTTTGCTCTTGGTGAGGCTTATAATTTCATCACCCTCCCTGAAGTTACATTTCATTCTCCATAAATTCTTTAGTGCCTCTTTAAGCCTCTCGTATTGGAGCACTTTGTCTTCTGAAATGTCCTAGTTTGATCTGTCATTGTGGTGGCATGTCACATTCAGTTACTGTATGTGTCTCACTAGGTACAGTGTAGTGCTGGCTGCCAACATAACTAATTGTGAGTGAGTCTTGCTCGTGAGGCAGTTTGCTGAAAAACACAGCTGAGAATATTGTTTTCAGAGTATCTGCTCTTTGAACTGTCTTGGCATCAGTGAAACGCTTCATTATAGAGAGGCATAATAGAACCGTGGGCTGTGTCCAAACTGGAAAACTTCTGCCCGAACTCCCCACTGTTGCTACCTTTGGTTCAGCTCTGCTGGTGATAGCAACAAAGGGGACGAATGAATAGACTGCTGGTACCCAAAGCTTTCAGAACGACACTCACAGTTTTGACTGCCTCAACCTTCTGCTCTGCTGGCGTTTGTCCTCTTCAAGCCGGTGTCCCACTTCTGTTGCATAAAATGGCTACTGTTACCTTCTTATCTTCCCTGGTTCTTCCCCTCCCATGTGCCTTGCTCCGTGACCCCCGTGATGCTACCAGTGCTTTTTTTTACGACTCTGCTGCTGGCCCTGGCCTGTTGGGACTAAGTGAGCAAGCCCAGCAGAGCATGTTCAGTTTGATTTGATACCTTGCCCACAGCCCTAGTGTGCTTCATCAGCTAGGAACTGGTGATGTGAACACAGCTCTACTTGCAGCTTTTAGCTTCTAGCACAGACATTTCATCCTGTGCCAAACATGTCAGTGTGACACTCAAATTTAGCATGCCAGTCGCTGTTTCTTCCCCTGATACAGCTCAGCAGAGAGATTGGGAAATTGTGGAAAAAATACTCTATTATGTTGAAAGAGAGATTGATAGAGCCATTAATAAAGCTATTGCTAGCAAATAACACCTCTGTATAGAGCGACTAGGATTGCCCTTTACAATCATCTGTCCCTTCTTTGTCTCTTTTCTGTGCTATCTCTGTGCATTTTTCTGTAACATTTATTTGGAACACCTCTGTCCAATTGGTGTCCCAGGCTTATGAAAGTCGAGTTCCTCTTCAAAGAGAAGGAATTACACCTTGCTGCAAGCCTGCTGTACAGCATAAAAGGTTTGGAGTTTTAAATTTTAGCTGTTTGAGCTCACCTTTGGTAGTCTGAACCACTACAAATGATGTACAGGTAGTTTGAATGACACAAACTGTGCCTGATGTAAATCTTGCTCATGTGATCAGTCCTCTCTTTTCCACCTGAGTGGCATCATAAACAGTGTTGCCACCTGAAGTATCATCCTTTGCATCTGAAACAGCAGTACATGAAATTAAGGTTGTTGTTTGCAGGTGGTCTTCAAAGTCAGGTCACCCTGCCAGCTCCAGCACTTCTCACAACATGAGTATTCTAATTTCCCCCTCCCTGCCCCCAGCCCCATACTGTGGGGTTATGTACAATAACACACTTTGGATTTCCTTCCTCCCCAGTTTCTCAACCTGTAGAGTGCTTTTGAAATACACTTGTGAGTGCTTTTTCCCTGCAACCATGGAAGATAAAAAGAAACTGTTTCTACTGGAAATGGAAAATCTTGCCTTATCATTCCTCTAACCTCTCAGGATCTGCAGCCTAAAGAGAAACATTAAATATGCAATGCTGTGAGAAAACTGGATGAGCTACAGTTATGTAGTTCATTTAATATTTTAAGGATATTCTCTGCCTTATTAACAGCTAGATGTAAGGCTGTTAATAAACAAACAAAATCAAGGAGAAGCTGAGGTTTAGAAAAAAACAAGACCTATCATGAACTTTGGCTGAGCATACCCCTGTGCTTCCTATGGACGTGTGTCTTCCTTTCCCTTCACTGTCTTCCTCCTGGAATGCAAGGTTGTTTTTACTTGTTAAGATTTAATTTTTAAAATATTCTTTGGCCCCAAGCACAGAGAAATGGATCTGAAAGGGAAGCATGAAGCTTTGAAAAGGGCTTCTTTGAATTTCTGCTACACTAGCTACTAGTACCTATTCTCAGGAACTTATTACTGAGTACAGATCTGCCTGGGAACTGAAACTTCAATTTGTTTTAGAGCATATGCGAACCACCATTCTCAGTATAGTACATCTGGTTATGGTTTTATGCAATATCATTGTCATTTCTGAGTCTTTTCTATGTAAAAGAAAACCAGCAAAGTCACTAAGTATCTGCAGGAGAGGAGAACCATTAGTTGTTAAGAATTTTTTGCAAGTACATTTTGACCCTGAAGCCGTACAGGTTTAAAAATAGCGTTGCTCGAGTTTTCCAGGAGATACAACAATAGCTGTGAGGAGCAGCCTCTAATAGTTTAACTTCCTTAATGTGCCTACACACCAAGAAGAGACTTGTTATATCAGTAGTGATTATTCTCAAGGTCATGGGCATATGCTACTCTAATCTTAGTCTGCTTTCACTATCGAAGTGGGCTGACAGCTGTGTGCATGTGTGCTGTGAGTGCAAACTGAATTCAAAACACACTGTGCAACATGCCCTGATTTTCAAGGGTAAAGCTGAAACTAGGTCCTTGCCCTGTGTTGCTTTTCATTTAGAAAGAAAAAAAAAGAGAAAGAAAAGTGGGGGTGTTGGTAGTTAGACAGCTGAGTTTTGTTACTGCATTATTTATTTTAATTAAAACCATAATACTAAATGCAAATAGCTTCAGAAATATTTAATTACCTATTTCGTCAAAGGCATTTGACACACAAATGAAGGAAGAACCAAAGTGATGTGAAATACAGTGGACAACCGCTACATACAAACAGGCTTCAGGCTTGGGGGCCTTGGGTGACCTCGACTTTTAACATCAGTGTTCTATTACATCTGTACAGGCCTATTACGACATTACAGCCTTTTAAAATTTCAATAGATTAACTTGTTCTGTTTGTTTAGGTTTTATAATTTGTTTGAGGATTGTTCTTGTTGGCATGGTTTGAGAATTATTAGGTGGAAAAGCCTTGGGAGTGACAGATGTGATGGAGATGCATGTGATAAGAAGAAGGTTTTGCTGTGACTATTTTTTTTCCTCTTTTAAGTGGAATGATTGTGATTAAAGGTGGGTGAGTATCACTTAGAAAAAGGCAGGTTTCCAAATATACATTCACATACAACTGCCTTACAGAATGCCTGACCCCTTTTCTCTTACCACCACAGATTTATTTCGTAAAAAGCTTTAGTTCCAAGGAAGGAAAGTGTTATAGATACTCCTGCCAACATATATCCATCTGTGAATGCTGGTGTGAATATTTATATGTTTGAATCAGAACATGGGGAGGGCTGCCTGTGGCCTGGGAATCATTCGGTCAGGAAGCAGATGGCTTTGTGGCTGCAATGAGCACACGATGAGAGTTACTGCGACCAGTCATGAACGCTTCCTGAGCAATATTCATGATAAATACTGAATATGTTGTGCAGTCTGGAGGAGAAGTATGTTTGTATAAATGAGTTTTTCAGTATCTCTGCATTTGTAAATTAGACCGTTTCATAACATCAGTTGCACCATTGACAAGGCAACCATTCTGAATACCTAGCCAGGTGTCAGCTAGGTCTGGTGCAGCAATATAGCAAGCTCTATGTGTGTAATTTATGTTGAGAACTAGGTGGTACATGGTTTTAATTTATAAGGAAAAAAATTGGTTTGATCTGTACTCAATGACAGTATTACTAGATTATTCTGGCCATTTCAGTGGTTGACTTGTCATGTGTTCAAGTCTCAGAGACCAGAAGTTCATTTTTCACTGAGAAATGCTGCCTCAAATTTGGAACCTCTTTTGTTCTGACATGTCTTTGTTACCAGTTATGGCAGACTTGACTTTGCTATTGCCAAGGCTTCACTTGCATTAAATGTTTTGCATCAGTTGCCTGCTCTGTATGTTAAGTTTTATAATCTCTTCAGGTTCAGACAGCCCCATACATATGTCTAGGTTCCTTTTAGATCCATAATAATAAATAGATTAGTTACAATTAAAGTATACTTGTATATGATCATGTTTTTGCTAGAGACTAAGCATAGTGTTTTTTAATCTAATATCAGGATAGTTCACTTTGTATAAATACATTTACTGGAGCAAATCAGTTCTGTCTTCTGCTGGATCAGCACTGGTGTTTCTGGATCTTAAAATGCAAGCATGCCCTTCAAAAAAAATATTGTTTTCTCTGTAGGTGGACATGAAATTCAGTGCATCTTTCCCAAATTGAAATTGCATAAACATAAAATTACTTTAAGGGAAGAACTGGGCCGAAGGTGGTATTTTTAGTGAGCATTTTGACTACCGTGATTGTATTTTCTCATATAATAATAATGATGGTGATTGCAGCTTGCTTACCTTAAGCTGGTCTCCATCATTCATTTGTCTATAAATTGAGTTTAAATGCAGATTCAGTTCTAGGTGGAGAATTATTTCACACAGCTTTTCCTCTTCTGATCTTTTATTTAGCTGAGCTAGTGAGATCCCCTGCTTCCATTTCCAAGGTTTTTCCTTCATCATTGTCTTTGAATAAAGAACTGAAGAATGCTTTGATACTTTCTTTCAACCTAAAAATGTTTTTCTTAACCTTTATAATACCTGTGAGGAAACTAATGCTCCATTTGTAATATTGTATACATGGGGAGTGAAACTTTTTTTTCTGTTTCCTCCAGGCAGGCTTGGAGCCTGTATTGCTGGGGTGGAGGTAGATGAAAAGAACATGCTTGCCAGCTCACAGGCAAAGCACTGAAGCAGCCTCCTCCTTCTCCAATCAATGTCATCATCACTTGTAGAAAAACAACTGGTCTTGTAGTTTTCCCAGTGTAAAAGATTGTGTTCGCTGGATCCACCCGGGATCCATGGCACTACCCATTCCCTTTTTCAGGTGCCTATTATATGTAAAGCATAGAGAAGATTTAAATGTTCTCCAGGTGATTCTAGGCATACCTCAGTCCTCAAGACCTTCAGTAAATCTTACCCCAGCGTCAGGCAGAACAATGAACTGCATTATAAAATGTCGTATCAAGAGTAGCTGTGCTGATATTCTCCTTCTATCCCCAGCTCAGGACAGGGGCAAAAATTGCCACCACGAAGAAGCTCACTCATGCTGGGGACAAATGCCACCAAGTACTTAAGGCTTTTGTACATTTCGAATGTTCTGCAGATTGCAAATTTCCCCATGATGATCTGGGAAGGGCTATGTGACTTCAATTTTGCTCTGAGATGATTTGGCAAGGATTACACTGTAAAACTGTAACAGATCTGAGATTAGAAACATGGGTACCTGAGTTCTCCCCAGGCAATATAGGAGGGACCTCAGTATTTTCCCTCTGGGCAGCTGTAATGTTGCCTTTGTCTTGCCCTGAGCTGGCTGCACTAGAAAAGGAAGGTTGTTTTTACTGTCAGATCAAAACTACCAAAAACTCCTTGGTCTGTCATCTAGCAGTGGTTTGTCCATCAAGTTCAGTCTTATGGTGTCTGTTCTCAGGTTCTCAGTCCTCTGGTGACTTTAAGATATGTATCACACATAAATTGTATCCCTCTTTGTGGAAATTTTGTATTTTTTCACGTTCCACCTATGCCTGTTGTGATCTTGCACCATTGAGCAATCTATGGAACAGGAACTCCTTGTCTTCGCTTTTAATTATCCTGCCTGATGAAACAGGATTCCATTATTTAATTACTCCCCACCCCCATCTCCCCACCCCCCATACACACTTTGGTTAACTACAGTCACCAGTATTTTATGTAGCACCCTTCTTTCCCTTTAGGAGTCCTGGATTCCTGGTCTGAAGAGCAGTAATCCCACAACCGTAACTACTGGATTTTAGCAGGTTTTCTATTGGTGTTTCAAATAATTTGGTTAAGAAGTGGCAGCCAGTGTAAACCACTGAAGACCAATTCTTGTTGTACAATGCTGTACAATTCATCATAGGAACAGCTTTAAAGTGACTGCACTGACTGGCAAGCAACACCGTTTTGCCCTAAAAGAGATATAGTCCAGAGGTCTGGATGCCAAACCAGACCTCCTGCATTCTAGATATGGTATCTTACACAGCCATATATAAAAATTACATTGGCTAGGAATATATCAACAGTCCTTAATTGTGTTCCAGTTAGAGTGAGGGATATTTTCATGAGGGTACAGTTTCAGACTCCCTGAATTAGTTATACGCAGCGTACTCCTGCCTGGGCCCAAACTCAAGAATGATTTCTTAATGCAACGAAGAAATGATGGATTAGCATTTCAATATGCTATGCCAATCTGATGAGTTGTGTGGTAATATCATTCCCAAATTGCCCATTTGCTTGGAAAACAACTTTAGTCACTGTGTTACCAAGGAAGATATTGATTTTCTTCCTTTTCTTTTATTCAAGCTAAAAGTTAAGAGGAGCGCTGGGGAATTTGTTTTGCCTAAGTTGATGTATTGGGCCTGGCTGGGCAGGAGATAACTTTCTTCATATCAGCCTGTATAGTGCTCTGTTCAGAATTTGTGGCTAAAGCAGTATTGATAACCAACTAGTGTTTGGGCTCTGGCTAAACAGTATTTGCACAGTGTCATGGCTTGCTTTTTTCCCACTCTAACTCCTCTGTCAAAGAGCAGGCTGGTGGTTGGGAAGTGACACAGCAGGACAGCTGACCTGAATTGACCAGAGGGATATCCTATCCCATAAAAGGTCATGTTCAGCAATAAAAGCTGTGGTAGAGCAAGAGGGAGGTGAAGGCATTTTCTTCTAAGGTGGACATTGCTCAGAGACTGGTTGGGCATTGGTCTGCTGGTGGGAGCCAGTGAGTGATTGCCTTTGCGTTGCTGCTTCATATCATCTTTCCTTCAGCTATTAGACTGTCTTTATCTTGACTTATGAGTTTCCTGGCTTTTGTTCCTCCTATTTTGTCCCCCATCCCAATGAACAGGGTAGGGTGAGTTAGAGGCTGTGTAGGTGCTTGCTTCTTGTCAGGGTCAATCCCCCATGGCTGAAAACTTTTTATTTCTCCTCTACACAAGAAATTTCCAGCAATGCTCTCCAAGATGCTCAGCCTGACTCTCTGGTCAGGCTTGTTCCTTACCCTCCTTTTCCCATTGCAGGCCAGCCCAATGCTTGTCCTATCCCTTATCTTTCTCATGGCAAAATCCCATTCTGCATCCAGTTCTGAGGAGAGCTGAATCAGACCTCTACTAGCTACAGTAAAATTAGATTTTTCCTAGCTGAATCAATTGTGGAGTCCTTGAAAAAAAGTTTTTAAGGGACAAATGTGACTTTTGATAATAAAAAGGATAAATTATTGTTGAGTACTGTGGGGATATGGTGGTTCCTGGTTGGCACATTATAAGGGCTATAGGCTAGAACTTGATAGCAGTACTCCAGCTATATACCATCTGCATTTTTTTTAATGACAAAAATAATCACAAGTTTTCTGCACTGCTGTCAAAATGCTGAGCCAACATGCCAATCTGGGCGTGTGATCTGGAGTTCTGGTCTGGCTACATCATCTGTGCTTTTCAGCCAGTTCCAGAAGCAGATTCTGTAATATTGGTGAGGTCTGATCCAGGAAAAGTGCAGATGTTACAGTATGTTGCAAGTACTTTGGCAGTTAGAAAGACTCAGTCCAGTCCTTGGGCCCTTTTCTCTTTGTCTTACATGACACTCGTAGCACAGAGCAGAAGCAAAAGTAGGCAATCCAGCAGAAGTAGGAATTTTCCCAGTAAAGGTATCCATACCGTTGGTCAGAGCCCCTAAGAGCTCTTAATATTTACTCTTCTAACATTTGCACTACGAAAGAAAAAAGATATTTGGCTGCAGCACGGATCCTTGAACCAGAAACAACTGACTGTAGCTGAGGTTAGGGTTCTTAGGTGTCAAGAGAGATTTGTAGGCATCCTCTTTCCTTAGTGTTTGCTTTCAAATGTACTGACAAGACACTTCTAGTCCTTATTGACTCTGACATGACCTGGTCAGATTTGCTCTGATAGCCATAACAATAGTAAATTTAGAATCCTATGTTGCTATTCTGGGGTGAGATTAACATAGAGAGTTTATCTTTCAAGAAGGAGATCAGTCAATTGCAGATGATACCTCAGGTGAGCTTTAGTAAATCTTACTCTACATTTGTGCTGTTTTTTATCAGAACTGCTTTAGTAGTGAGGCAAAGATAGAGTTGTTCCAACATCTAGCCAAACCAGTCAGTTAACTTCATTCCACAGGCTTCACATTAACACTGGGAAGTTCACTGCTGTGCTTTCTTATGAGACATGCATATGGGGATTGTCATAAATCCACCTGTTGCTCTAGTCTTAGTGGTATTAAACCATAGAGAAAGCATCAGTCTTTTTCCTTGCACTTTATTTGTGCTAGGCCATGTTAGTACATGACATCTGTTTTACACAGTGCCTCATGAAATGTATCAGTTAATGAGATTGGCTACACTGAAATAATTTTTGGATCATTTAGGGATATAAAGACTAAATGAGATAAAGTGGTATTGAATTATGAAGTTAATAAGAGTATTCCATCATGAAAACAGCATGCAAAATCCTGCTGTAACAAACCTTTCCAAAGTTAGTGATAGAGAAAACACATCTTGCCAAATGCAAATGCTCCATTCAGACCTGATCTCCAGCAGTTCAAGTGAGGTATGGTTCATAATTTCTGCTTGTGTTGCTCTGTGGAATTTGTGTGTGTTGATTTTGACCTTGGATTTGCTGTTAAGCTTGAGAATAATCAAAATATTTAGTGCACTGAAATGGAAACCTCTTTTGGCAATGCTTTTCTTCACATGTATACATGATTTAAAGAAATAAACTCAGAAATTTAACTTTACCTGTGTTACAGGCAGAAAGATGATTCTTAGAAGTCTTTTACAAAAACTCAGATTTAACAGGAGATGATTTACTTTACTTCTATTCATCTGTAGCACTGCAATGAAACACGGGGAAGATGCTTTTATGAAAAACAACACTGTTTCAATTTTAGAAAATGAAATCTAAAAAATCATCCAGTTGTGTCATTTGCATCAACCCATGACTAAGCAGCTTCCTGCATCAACACTGGTGCCAGCGATATCGTATCTCTAGCTCTGCTATTTCTTGGTCTCTAGTGATTCTTAGAACTGTCCAGAACCTGGCTACCAAATGTTTGTACAGAAAAAAAAGGTCAGCTTTCCATAACCTAATGTGTGATTTCTCATTCACAACTTCTATAAAATCACACAGTTTTGGGATCCCTTATCTCTTCTTCTGCTTGAGTTTGAAGTCTTCGGTGTCTTACAGAATAATTTCAACATTCTTCTGCCATTCTAACACACTATTCCTTCAATTTGTCTCAAGTATTCGAAATTTTTATTCAGTGCACTTTATAATAACTTGGACTTAACATTTTTTATATTGTACAGAGTGATGTCTCAGCTACAAGAGAGCTCTGTAATTACTTTAGAGATCAGTGAAGGATGGACAAGTATCTTGATACATGCACTGTGCTTCCTCTTCAGTAATAGGAGATTGAGAAAGATGTGGATAACAGCCTGCATGCTGAAAGCAACATTCAAACTCAACTGAAATAGTAGAGTGTGACTTAAGATAGTAACATGCAGAGGTATCTACTGGGCTTGAAATCTGTTGTACTGTTTTGTTGCATTTTCCTCAAAATTTCTCAACTTCTGCTTTTACTGTACTCTGTAATTTTGCTCTGTAAATTCCATGACAATTCTAGATCCTGACCTGTGGTACCTCCTTTCAGGTAAACTCCATGGAAGGAGCTTAGGAATATTTGATATAGCTGCCAGAGGCAGGGAACAAAGGTGCTTTAAAACCACCATAAGACTCAGGTCCTTCTGCTCAGTACCCAAGGTATATTTCTTAATGCTACCTTCATAAATAAATAAGAGCTTATATATTAAGACAACAACAACACTAAACACAGCTTTTCTTGTAAAGCACCTGGAGAAGAGCTAACCATTTATAAAACAAAATTAACAGGTTATTTAGCTAAATACACTAACAGAAAGGCTTTCCTTCCTACGGTGGTGTGATCAGAGAAGAAGCACTCTTTGGCACTCATTTTGTCCTTGGTTGGTATTTTAAATTTCAGGTTAGAGAATCCAGCAAATTTATCACTGGGAAGTTTAGAAATTGCTGGCATGCTTGCTGTGCCTATACTGGTTTTTAGGGCAGCTCCAGGGTCTCAAGACTTGCTTCAGTGATACAAGAATGACTGGAGCACACCCAAGAGAGCAGGTGTCTGAGTGTGCATTAGCTCATCTAGCCTTCCTTGCACAGGCTGTGCACATATGGGCAGGACATGGAGCATGCAATGCCCACAAGCCCTTGTGAACTTGCTCTTTCACTGTGCTAGAGGTATAGACATGCTGCCCCTGCTTTTCTATCAAGGGCACAAGGAGAGGATCAGCAAAAGAAAAGGTCTTGGAGTATTGTGGAGCAGCCTTCCCAACACAGAGAGTACAGGCTGGCCTGTTTCATTTGCCCTGGTTCTGGAAATACTGTGTTTACTTCTTCAAGATGTCATATCTCCTCTATGCCACTCTACCAAATGTTAAGAGTGCAAATAACAAGAATGTCCAGTAAGCTAAAGATTCCCTTGGGGCTACTGCAGTGGTGGGGAGCAGACCAAAGTGAAGCCATTTCTAGGGTGGGGAAATAATAAAGAGCTACTTTGTGTTCTCTCAAATGGAGCTGAACCCAGAGCTTATTAACTGCAGCTGGAAAACTGGTTCAGAATAGTAACATGTCCTTTAGTAAAAGCATATATCATCTGTGTTAAAAACAGGTCTCATCCTTCTCTTTTAATGTTCTCCAGGCTCTTGCGACTAGTTCAAAGTACATTATTCCGTAGGCATTAATTTCTCGGGTCTACATAAAGACACAGCTTTTTAAGAGTTCAAGTGTCCTCATTACCCCTGGCATTGAACCCTGCAGGCCTTCTGTTAAACTCAAGGTTGAACTTCTGTTCAACCCCCCAAACTCCACCCTTGGGGGACAACAGAATGGTACACTAAGGAAAGAGGTTTAACAAAAAAAACACTCACAGATTTAAAATGTAAAATATAACAAATCTATATTAAACATCAGATTTTTGAAAATTCAGTCTGATTCTAGTTGTGTCCCTGGGTTTGGTTTAAATTCCCAGGAAAGACCAGGTCTCTCCATGTTGCTCTCTGGCAAGAAATGGACTCCTTTCGGCTGAAGAATTCCCCTTTATTAAACACTCTCCATAACTGCTTGCTTGAGTGAAGAACACTGCTGTTTTAACTGATACTATCTCAGCCTGAGTTTTTAAAGCCCTCACTCTTAGTGTGTTTTTGCAGAGCATGTCCAAAGCCAAACACATTCTGTTGGCTGAAGGCTCATTGCTTCCTTCATCAGACCAGGTGACGGATTCTGTATTGCTTGATCTCACATTTCTGGGCAACCCTGCCAGTGTCTGTGTCTCCCTACCAAGTGGATTACTTAATCCCCCAAGAATACTGGGTACAGATAACATCCACAGAGACATATGAAATTCATAGTAACTGTACAAACACTTTTCTGCAAAGTACTGCACTGTGCAAGAAAGATTCTGGTTAGTTGCTGGAAGCTCATTCAATTCACTCATTGCTCTGCTGGCAATGTAGAGTAGTTCTGCATTAGTCACCTGATGTTGTGGTGACAGAAATGAGCCTGCTTGTGCAGACTTCTGCCCTAGGACTCAGCCCTTCCTCCTTGTTCACCCTGCGCATACCTGTATTCAATTATGAGACTTCAGAGCTGCACCAGCCGCTTCCCCTGCTGTGAAACGCTGCTGTTTGCTGGAAGGTAGAGAGAGAAATTGCTTAAATGTCCTGGGAATGAACCTTTGGGATGGTACTTCAACTCTGGCAGTATGCAACTGGGTGTTGCCTGCATTCCCTCCTGTAGGGTGTTTGGGTTGTTAAGAGGATGAATTACACTTACTTGAATTTTGACCCCTGGCTTCTTTGTTGCCACCAACTCAGCTTTAAACCATTGTCAGGCTTTAAGAAAAGGGCTGATTGTTTGGATGGGATTCGTTCCTGAGAGATCAGTTATGTTGACTATGCTATGAAGACAAGCCTAAGGTGGTAGATTCTTCCTGTTGCTCTTGAAGTCTTTTTATAGAGATACTGTTCTATCCTCTTCAGGAGGAAAACTAGAGAGAGAATGTAAAGAAGCACTCATGCTAGAAATGAAAGATGGAGAAGAGTCATCTCAACTTGTAAATGCAAGGATCTGTGTGGTACACTTTGTGATATGGAGGAGGGGGTGATTGTGCACTGGCATTCTGTCTGTGAAGATGCAGTTTCACTGCAAATTTTATTAAATTGTCAATCTTTCTGTTGTGGTAGATGGATTTTGCAGAAAATTTCCACATTATCTGATGGGATAATGGATTGCTTTAAAACCACAATTTGCTTTTGAAACGTAATCCTGACTTCACAATTTTTTTTTCTGCAGCTATTAAGAGCTTAAGACATTGATTTGTCTGCTCAGGCTGATCACCAGAACTAAAAGATAGCCTAAATTCTCTATGGCTCTGTCTAAACAGAAGTAGCCTGACCTAATAACATATTTCCTCCTTTGTCTACATGTTAACTCTAGAATTGCATTGGTTTTCTGTGCTTAGCCCTAGGATGTAAAAATTGCCTCCCTTCCCATATGTTTTGTTGAGCAAAATACGACTTGACAAATATCTTCCTTGTTTAGGAGTTCTAAGAACTGAACTTTAGATATACTTCCCAAGAGGATGATTTCTTGTCCCTTCTTTTCTGCTGTCTTTCTACCTGTCCCTTCCTTGTCATGATGTTTAAAAGGAGCTTATGCATTTTAATATTTTCCAAGTTGTGCAGAGCTAAAAAAAGGAGAAGAACATGCATCCATGGCAAACCTCAGAGCTGCTGAAGTTGTGTGGAAGGCAAACTGAAATGTAAAGCCCAGTCTCGGCACTAAAGGCCCTAGGGAAGCTGGAGAGCCACGTGAGGAGAGGGTTATGGTGTTTGCTTCTGCTGTGCCTATCCAGGGCGAGTTGAGGTCTCTAGGAAGCAGAGGAAAGTGTTCATCTGTCTAACGTTCCCATGAGGTGGAGCAGTGCTATTTCTGTTTTACAGATGACAAATGGATGTCTACACAAAGACTAACTGTAGTCACTGAACACAAAAAAATGGCTTCTTTGTCTGAAGGAGCCTCTCTGTTTCAACAAGCTGTAGGAAAAACAAAGATTCGCTTAACTATAGCCAACCTTTTTTAATCTCCCCCACTTTCAGCCTCCCCCAAAGAGTGAGTTTTTCTGGGTCATGCAGAAATGATTAAATAGTACCTTGGAGCAAGGAATGTCTCCCACTCTTTATAATTGCCAGGCTGGCATGCTGGCCACTAGACCGTCTTTCCTGACTATTGTTCAGCTGCATGTAATCATTAAATAAAGTTTTCTTGTGGATATTTATGTAGAGTGCCTATGGTACTTCAGCAGAACAACTGGCAGTAAAGTCTCTCTCAAATCACTCTGTTACCACTGACTCCAGACTTCTTTAGATAATAGTTGATAAAGTTCAAAACATTAATTTCCACCAACAAACAGGAACTGGAAGCCTAGGGAGTTAATAGGGCTTTTTCATCTCAGCCTAACTCTCTGATCTAATTTCAGATAGCAGGAAATATGCCAACTTTAGCCGCTAATTAGAGTTACTCTTTGGAGATTATTTGTAGCAGACCTCCAAGCTTCTTATAACAAAAATGCACTGACAGTCCTGCCAGCATAAATATGTTAACTGTTTGTAATGTAGAGGCCATTTGAATTATGAAATGAATTGTTACAAATAGCTTTAAAATATATCAGACTTCACAAAAAGTAATTTTATCTGGAAACCATGATTCTATAATTCCCTTGAAATAGTAAGTGTGGCAATGTTGCCAGTTTTGTCTCTTTTCCTGCAGGTGCCAAAATTTTTTAAATAATAAAAGATGAGGTGCTATTAGTGATTCCATTTTATTTTTCACTTGTTCTTTGATCCTGTTTTTGAGAGCATTCTTGCTGTCATATTCTGCCGAATTCTGGTTATATTCACATGGGATTATGCTTCTACTCCACCCTAGAATAACTCTTGCTCCCAGAGAAAACAAGGTACTCTTTCATCGTGGCGAAGAAGTCAGTGAGAACAATGTTGAGAATAGAATCACATCCCCTCTTCAACTGCTGTCCATTGCTCATTCATGAAGATGGAAAAATATGCCATTATTGATTGTGCTCCTGCTTCCATGCTTTCTAAAGAGCACTGCTGAGGAACACATAGTGCTTCTGAGGCAGCGGGGGAAACAGTAACCCACAGGAGAAAGGGAGCACACATGTCCTAGACCTTTGTGTTTTTCATGTGGGTTTTTTTCATTGCTATTTGAAAAAGCTGTCAGAACACCTTGTGTGATGTATTCCTGGGGACTTCCTTTTCCTTTGCCTTCTCTAAATCATATTCCCTGGCCAGTCTACAGCTTCCAGGGTGATTTTCACATCACTGAAGCTGAGAATTGAAGTGCATCACAGTTAACTTGGAAAAATGAGCATATGATCTAACGATACAATATGCTTGATATATCGGGAAGCGTTTTCAAATAAAAATTTTTTGATTTTCAGGCTTTTGTCTGTGAAAATATTTAAGTTAGTTGAAAATCCACTTTTCTAACAAAGGCAGTTTGTGGAAAAGTGTTGTCCAGCCCCCACCTGTGCCCCCCTTTATGTTCCTTCTTTAAAGTAGTGGTTTGTTAGTTTTTTTTCCTGCGTGCATCTCGCATGCAAAATTAATGTCTTTTATAACCTGAAAGTCTATGGATGATTGGACAACAGGAAGAATGACAGAGAAATCATGCAAGCGAAACCAAATTAAAGTAAGAGGTGAAATTTGTTTTATTTTGATTCTCCATTGCTACTCAACTGTATGGCCATTTAAGCTTTCATGATATGAGACTACTGATATAAAATGAAAGAGGTTCTGCACGGGTAGTGGTTTTATGCTGTGCCCTGTACATTTAGGGGCAGATTTAGAAGAAGCAGGTTATGTCATTGTGGAGGAACGGTTTAAAGTCTTGGTCCCTTTCCTCAGTGAAATGAATTTAGAAGAACTAAGAATCCCAAAAGTTGAAATCCCCTGCTGAGCTCATATGCCCTCTTCCTCTGAGCTGTTTCGGTGATCAGGCTGCCTGCCAACACCTCTGTGTCAAGCAGGCAAGTATAATGATCTTTAAGTATTTAAACACTGCTTCAGTAGTTATCTTCTCCATCCTGCCCCATGTATTTATACAACCTGGTTGTCCATGCTGGAGGGTGTCTGAAGAGCTGTGAATCCCTGTGTGGATTGTGAATGGATCCAGATCTGCAAATGACTATGCAAAACAGAAGGCAGTAGAGTATCTGGCCCTTTGTTCTTTTTAATTAATCTCTGTAGGAAGAAATACCTTTGAGAGAATTATTTCAACTCTGACCTTTAATGCAAGGATGGGGGAGCTGCCAATCTAAGGGGAACTGCAAAAGCACGAGGAAGATGAATACTGGTATTCCTGGATTATCAATTAGAAAAAATGGGGGAAAAAAAACAAGTAGAAGGTTGTAACTTTATTTTGTTTTAATTCTTATAAAGGTCATGATGTCCGTTACTTTAGACCACTATAAGGCAGATATGCAGATTTGTCAAAAAAAACCCTCAAGGATGGAAGTATTTCCTTTTCTTCATTTGCATATGTACATGTCAGGATGGCAGGAAATGTAGCTGTGGCCACGTACAAGGAAGTGACCCCAGCTTGCAGTGCTCAGGGGTGCACTGCCACCTGCCAAAGCTATGTCCCAGCATGATGGTTGCTCTGCACAGGAGAAAATGGGGAGAATACATGGGGTGAATTATATCCGAGTGCAAAAGGTACAATGTACAGTAGAAGATACCATGGTGCTCCCAAAGGAAACACAGTTAGGAAATTTGAATAAACACTTGCTTGGTCGCTTCGGAGAAGACATCAGTGCAAGCGATTTCTTTGAAAAAAGAGTATGTGGGTGGCTTGGCCAGAAGCAATATTTTGGTTTGGTCTACTGTAGGGAATTATTTTTTTTCCCAAACTCACCCAGCCAGCTTAATTTAGAACAGATTTAAGTTACACTAGGGGTAATGTTGGTATTAAATGAGTGCCAGGACTGTGGAGGTGAACTTCAGCAACACTGTGTATTGGGTATTGCTTAGAATTTGGATCCCAGAGTAATTCATTAGAGGTCTAATGTAAGGAGCCATAATTTTCACAGTGTGAAATGAAAAAGCAGGGTGAAGTGACAAGCAGTGAACAGGACAGTGTAAAATAGTAGGTTGCATGTACATGAGTGACAGTTTTATCTTGCTTCTTTTAGCTGTCAACTTTGATGTCCTTCCCTTTTTTGCATGTAAACTTGTATCTACCTATTTTTCTACTGTTTTATTCCATGCAACATAGATCACTACACGTGATCTGTTTGATCTATTAAGTTGCCTCCCTGAACTGCTATAAGCATAGACATAGTGATAGGTAGATGCTCTGGGATCACTAAAAGATGTTGCCTAATATTAGAATTAATGCATTTTAATCAATAGTAGATATGGGATGTCCCAAATCTTCATTCGCAAAGCCTAGCCATGAGATATAGGATTTGCTTCCAAGTGTCTGGACAGCCTGATATTTCAAAAGCCAGCTTGTTTGCCACAGAATATTTAAAACATCTTAGTTTTCAGAAAGTGCTGACCTCACTGAGTGGGATTCAAAAAGTTTAAAAAAGGAGATGGGAGGAGCTCAGCTTTGCGGTCTTTAATTTTCAGAGGCCAAGTTGTGGGCGTGGAATGCCCAAC
The DNA here is from genome assembly GCF_003945595.2 of Pipra filicauda. NCBI lineage: Eukaryota > Metazoa > Chordata > Aves > Passeriformes > Pipridae > Pipra > Pipra filicauda. The sequence goes on from NW_024104699.1 coordinate 219,941, forward strand.
TGTAGGTCAAGCCCTGCTGCCTCCAAAGATGTCCCCTGGGAGCAGCAAAATCCCCAGATCGGATCCAAAACTACCACCACACTGGATCCAACAGTACTGTTATTTGGAAAGCCAGCTGGAGATACATCGTATACAGAAATGCAGGGTGGACTGAAGTGCTCCAGAGTAAGGTGTCACCTTTGACTCTGTGCTCCTATGTAATAAAGAAATTACATGAAGCAGTGACTATAAAATACAGATCTGGATTTGGGCATTAATACACTGAGATGAGGTAAAGCAGCTCTCAGGCTTCATTTGTGCTTGGCATTTTATCTAAAAATAGCTTTCAGTGCCTCAGTTTGGTCTCCTTTTTTATACAATCCCTGAAAATTCAACCCTGCTTTCTTGTCTTGTTTGGGTATTGGAAAACACAGTTTTCCAAATGCGTATGTGAAACTTGAGTGGGTAAATGGTTTGCTCTGCAGACCTGCTCAAGGTCTTCAATGGGGCGTGAGCTTCACTTTGCTCACCAAGCCGAGGTGCAGTGTCAGCAGTCCAGTCTGCGTTAGCACTCTGAGTCAATGAGGAGAGAAAGGCTCTTTTCCTTGGGCATTTAGTTCCTGCTCTAAATAGCCCTCAGGAGCCCGCTCTCTGCTCTCACTGCAGAGAAGGCCAGGGAGGACAGCCACTTATAAGCCTAAGCTGGATCCCAGCATTCATCGCTGACCACTGTTTCATTGCTGAAATGACTCTTGCAAGGCCTCCTGGCAAGGCTAGATCCACTGAACCGGCCTCACAGATCTGCTTTGGGGGATCTGCCAGCCTGTGTTCAGCCTAGTCCTGGGTGGCTGTAAGTGCCACTTGGCTGCAGCTCCCAATCTGGGCTCCTGCGTTCAGTTCATGAGATAAATCACTGCAGTAGATGTGACGTTCTGCTGCTGAGCACAAGTATCATGATGACGGGCTGTCATCACGGTGGTGTCATGCGTTCACAGACCTTGAGACCTGAACAGCAGCAGCTAAGCACAACAGCCTGTGGGGAATGATAAGCTAAAGCCGTCATTTGTTACAATTTCCTCTGAAATCGGCTGTGCCCCTGCCTGGTGCTCAAGCTGTACTTCTGTGTTATCTGCCTCTCCAGACAGGAGAATGTGGCAAATGCAATATCCCTGCTCCATTAAGATCTTTGTCAGGCTCACACATTTAAAATATCTGGAAGAGACAATCTCAAGCTTCAAGGTTTTGTGTTAGCACTTGACAGCGGGCCTTTAAGGCTGTTGTTACACCTCGGGTTCAAACCAAGGGGCAGCAAATTGGATAAATCTAGTTCATTCAGGACAGTTCTCAAGTTGTTTAAATTGTGGGCACCATCCTGTACTGTCCAAATGTATGGCATTAGTGGCCCTCAGAGAATAAAAATCAATTGTTAATGAAAATACATAATTTTCTGCTCAGATCACTTGTACTCAGGCTAAGCCCTGGGATTTTGAAATAATCTTACTCCTCACATCCAGACACACTTGAATTGTGCATAACTTAAATATTTTATTCATTGTGGTTTCATTATAACAATCACTACTCATAAATTTTTTGTTTCAACCTCTTGTTATTCAAATATTGTATCAAAGAAAGAAGCATGATGATTTCTTTTAACAATAAAAAATGTCTTATCCCTTGGGCATCAGTTAAGCAAACTTTCACCAGTTAAAGATTGGACTTGAAATGTTGAGCTCTTCCCCTGTCTTATGCACTGTGCAGTGATGAGGCTTTTTGCCATTTTCCTGCTGACTTTTACACAGCTAAATCCTAAAATATTTAAATGTTATTTCTGAAGCGCTGTGAGGAATGGTTCCCGGGCCTTCTAATACAAGCAACAAATGTATTTTTCTGTACATGAGGTGAAGCAGGGGGGTAGGTGCTGAAACCCCAGTAGTGTAGTATAAGCTCTGCATCTGATTCAGCACGTGACCTTCTGAAGTAATTTTGAGACAGCTTCTCAAAGCCATGGAGATGTCAGCAAGTTCTGTGTATTCCAGTAATGCTTTTGCTGAGACTGTTATACCTGTCTCCAGAGTTAAACCAGCTTTACCTGCAAAATTCTTGTGTAACTGTGTAGCTGTATTTCTATCAGTGCTTTTCTTGACCTAGGAATGTGGGTTGCAAATGAGGGGCAAAAAAAATGAAGGCACAGCACTTAACCTTTTATATTGCAAGAATTTCAAATGTTGGGCCAGCTGAAGGCTGCAGATATACCAACCTAATTTCCAAGAAGTTAGAAGCATCTAAGTCCATATAATGCTGACAGAAAGCCTGTCTGTCATTGTTGTTTTCACTGTCTTCAGTATTCTGTATTTTTCACTGCTACTAAGCAGAAAACACTTTTGTACAGTGGATGGTTGAAGCTTTATGAGATGTCATAACTTTTTCTGTGTAAGAAGAAATGTGAGAACTCTTAAATGGCTCCATTTCTAATACAGCAATGTAGTATTGGTGCAGGCTTACTTTTTCAAATTTCACAAAAATAAGGATCTTCCACCTGGGGGGTTTGGTTCTCCAGCACCTTTACTGATGCATGTGCTTATGAGTGGGCACACACATAAACACAATTTTTTTTTTGCTGGCTGCTCAATATGGAACAGTGTAGTTTGAGGTATGGAATTTGTTTTAGTCATCTGAAAATTAGATACATAGCCTAAACTGTATGAAAACAGCCAGAACTTCTGTACTCAGTCAGGAGAGACAGTTGACTCCAGGAGATTGTTCATCACCTGGAGATTGATTTCAGGGGATGATTACTAAATACTTGATATATGTCTTTCTGTTCGTTAAAACTGGATGGAGTAAGTCCCATCTCAAGTGCCTAAGGAAACTGCCCTGTGAAGTTGTCTAACTACCTTTAATTCTTATTACCATTCCTTAAGATATTACGATATGCAGTATTTCAAAGTATGTAAAAAGGAAGCATACCAGAACTGGAAGCAGGGACAGGTGACCTTGAGAACAATATAGAGACACTGTCCAAATATGCAGGGATTGGATAAGGAATGTTTAAGTCCACCTGGAGCTGAAATTGATGATGGACAGGAAGGGCAACAGGAAAGGTTTCTGCCAGCAGGTCAGTAGCAACAGAAGAACTAGAGAAAATATGGGCCCAGTGCTGAATGGGACCAGGACCTTTTGACAAAGAACATGAAAAGACCGAGTTACTCAATGTTTTGTTTGACTTGGTCTTTACTGGTAAGACTTGTCTTCAGGAATCCCAAGTTGTTGAAACCAACAGGAGCAAGGAAGACTACTTTTGCTGAAGGAGGATCAGGTTAGGGAACATATAAACAAACTGGACATACACAAGTCCATGGGACCTGAGCAAATGCACACATGAGTGCTGAGGGAGTCCAATATCATTGTGTGACCTCTCTGTCTTTGAAAAGTCACAGCAATTGGGTGAGATTCCTGAGGACAGAAGAATGCAGATGTGCCTTGTGTCTTCATGAATGATAAGAGGGAGGATCTGAGTGTCTACAGGACAATCAGCCTCCCCTCTGTCCCTGAAAGGTGATGTAGCAAATAATTCTGGAAACCATTTCCAAACATAAAAAGAACAAAGATGTGATTGGAGTTGTCAGATACATGAAGGGGGAGTGATGTCTGACCATCCTGAGAGCCTTCTATGATGTGACTTCTCTTCATGAGTGAGGCAAGAGCAGTGGATGTTGTTTAACTTGACTTCAGTAAGGCTTTCAATGCTCTCTCTCATAACATCCTCACAGCCAAACTACTGAAGCATGGACTAGATACATGCATAGTGAGGTGAATTAAAACTAGCTGAATTGTGAGGCTCAAAAGGTTGTGATCAGTGGCATGGAGTACAGCCAGAGACCAGTCACTAGTGGTGTGCCCTGGGGTCCAAAGCTTCTTAGTGTATTCCTTAACCACCTGGAAAATGGAGCAGAGTGTAAGGTCAGCAAGTTTGCTGATGATACAAGACTGGGAGGAGTGGTTTGTACATGAGATAGTTGTCTCCCATTCAGATAGACTCTGACAGGCTAGGGAAATGGGCAGAAAAGAACCTCATGAAGTTCAAGCAAAGTTCTGCAACTTGGGTGAAATAATCCCATGTACCAATATGTGCTGGAGATGTACTTGAGAAGCTTTGCAGAAAAAGGCCTGGAGGGCCTGGTGAACACCAAGATGAATGAGCCAGCAGTGTTCCCTTGTGGCATTGGGGCCTGCATTAGGAAGAGTGTCACCAGTAGGTCGAAGGCAAAGCCCTGATAAGACGACATCTGTAGTGCTGTCTGTGAGTTCACTGAAGTTCATCTAAGATTTAGGGACTGCAGTACCTTTTGTGTGAGGAGAAGCTGTAAAAGTTGAGATTATTTAACCTCGTATCATATCCATGTGCATAAATGCCTCTTGGGAGGGAATAAAGAAAACAGAACCAGACTTTTCTCAGTGAGAGGACAGAAAACAACAGTCACAAACTGAAATACAAGACATTCCATTTAAACATTAGAAAAAGGCTTTTTCATTGGTATTGTACCCTTGAACAGATTCTCCAGAAAGTTTGTGAAGTCTCCATTCTTGGAGATACTCAAAACTCAACTGGAAATGGTCCTGGACATGATTTTCCAGCTGACTCTTCTTTCAGCAGGAGAGTTAGAATAGAAAATCTCCTTAGGTCCCTGCCAGTTTCAGCTGTTCTGTGACTCTGTGATTGTTGAGAGGCTTAGAAGTTTTCCAGAATGCCAGCCAAACCTTTCTTTGTCTCTCTTATCATTAACAAAACAGTAAGAGTTCTCTGCCTCTGAAAATAGGAGAGTGTGAAATCCACAGAAATATTGGAGAAATGCAGAATATGTAATTGTTGCCTTTTTATTATTAACAGGTAATTAGTTTGATTTTGTTTAATGACAAAGGAATAAATAGCTCCTGAATATAAGTTAATGCACAGAGAAAACCCACAAAACTGATGGGATAGCAGCTTCACAAAGGAACATCTGTTAAAGAAAATGACCTGCACAAAGTCATTGCAAGTCTATTATTCACTAACTGGCTACCTATTGAGAACTAAATGACACAAATGAGTTATAGTCATTGGCTTTTCATCTCCGGCAAAGTGGGCTCAAATCCCTAATAGGGCACCAGGTGAAAAGGAGTCTCTAAGGCCTCTATTCCAAATCCCCTGTTATGCACCATATAAATTAGCACATTAGCAGGCTTGCCTCAAGGGAAAAGCAGGACTAGGACAGCAGGTGTGTCAGGCAGCACAATTGAGATGCAGCAGCAGAGCAGGCTGGTGCTTTTGTGCAGTGCCAGGCTGTTTCATGACACCTCTATTGATTTGTAACTTTCAAGAGCACTAGGCTGGCTCCTAATTCTAAAAGCCTCATCTTCTGTTACATCAAGCAAACCCTCCAAGGGGACAAAAAAAATCATTGAAATTTATGATTGAATAGGCTAAGCAATACAGGATCCTCAGGTATGAAAATGTTTATCAGTAGTAATTTGGAATAAAGAATGGTTCAGAAAACAAATTAAGGACAGTCTGCATTTTTTTTCTCTTCAAAGGCCACTCAGACTGCTGTGAAGACTATGTTGTGAGTGAGAGAAGGAAGAGGATCTATCAGGGATTAGTGTGCTGTTGTACACAGAGGCTGATTTTTACCGTGCTGGTGTAGATATACGAGGGGGTGAAAGAGTGCAGTGACTCTGAGACAGTTTTGTTAGGAAAGGACTTCTGTGAACAATATGAATAGAGAAAGGAAGTGTAATCTTAGCACTATACAGTGGGGGAAAAAAGAGTTTTTTTAAAACTTCCAAACTTCTGAGAATCATTCCCCTACTACCATAGGTTAATGCTATGATACTGAGTGTTCTCTGTATTGTAGGCCATTTGTCTTTCCTACAAAACAGCAGTGAGGAACAGAGTCAGAGGAATTCCTGCAAGATGCCAGGCCTGGCAGCCTATGTTTCCCTACCTGCCACACTAATGCAAGATGTCATCAGCTCCAGGGTACACAGCACTAGATACCTGTTTGATTCAAAGTTCAAGGCTCTCGTACCATATGTATTTATCTGACAGAGCACCAGAGCAATGCAGTTACTGTCAGAAAACTCTGGGAGAGGGTTTTCTGGTAGAGTTGTATGTATTGAGAGTCACATTTCTGAGGGTCAGCTGAATTATTCCTGTTGACAAAGCAAGACTGATATACTGAAGTGAAGCACTGATAAGAACAGTAGAAACACTTTGTTTGTTCTTATCAGGAGCTATTTGCAAACCTGCCAAACTGGAAAAGCCTTTTTTTCCCCATCTTTTGCTTAGCAATTATAAAATTCTTATTAGTGCATAACTATTCTTGTTGTTGATTAAGAGACCGTCTCACAGAACTCTGGGTTAAATTGATGTGTTCACTGCTTTAATCTCGGGGAAGCAAATTAATCTCTCCTGACATTCTGATGGCATTACTGGCATGACATAAAGAATTATGTTGGCAGAAGGATGCAGGTGAAGTCCAAAAAGCAGAGATCCCAATTAGCTGTTGTGAAATAAATCACAGGTGCCCTTCAACCCTTCAAATATGGTACATTGGATTCTGTACAGTCTATCTAGCTTTGGATCTGAAAAAGTAAAATGAAAGCAGGTATTGAAAAGGAATAAATGCCCGGAAGTACTAGTGAATATTCATGGATATGGTCCTAAATTTAACTCTACAATTGACTTGAGTTCTTGAAAACAAGAATTCTCTTTCATAGAAAACTGTCAGTGTGTTGCTCTTGTCTCCTGAGGCAGAACTGAAGAGACCTGAATTTATTCACATGAAGAGTAATGACAAGGGAGAAGAGATATGTGAAAACTGAGGATTAGGAAACATGGATTAATATTGAACAAATTGGCTAGCAGTTAGGTGCATGTTGGAGACAGCAGCACAGATCTCTAGCAGATTTCAAGCTTCTCTTGAGTTACAGTCTCCTAAATGCTCTAACCATCACACTGTAGATTCAGCCTTTGTAGTTCACTTGAGATTAAATGTGACTGGGCCAGAGAAAGAGCGATCCTTCACTTTCTCCATTGACTACCCTGGTGTGACACTAATTTGTTTCACCTTCAGAAACTCTATCCAGTGCAAGGTTAGCTAGGACCCCAAGGAGAGCCAGACAGTCTTCCACTGAAGGCCCAGAGGCAAGTTTTGATACATCCTTCTTGAGAATTACTTGTGCCTAATTCTGAGAGACTCTCTCATCGAAATAATATTGTCTGACCAATAATAAGTAAGTGCATAAATCATTACTACTAGACTCACATAATATTGAGAATTTTAAGATCTGAGTCTCTGAATAACTTCAGACACTGTGATTGAAAACACTGTTGTTGAGGTCTTGTTTCTTTGGTGTAGGAGGATATCTTTCCATCTTGGAGAGACTTACACAGAAGCTTTCTACAAAGTTGTGGAAAACACTGACCTTTTGCATAGCTGTTGGAGTTGAAGCTGGAGATCTCTTCTGTAAAAGTATGTGTGTGTTTGTGTATGTGTGTGTGTGGCACAAATACCTGAGTCTATTGCTGCCTGCAGTAGAAATTTCAGGTAAGGAATTACCTAAATCAAGGTTTATTCACTTGCCTCACATCAAATTTACAGTGAGATTTGTTCTTGGTAAAGAAGCAGCAAAAAATAATTTCATGTGCAACGAGCCAACAGCTTCACTGAATCACGTCCCTCTGTTGAAGTTTTGACTTGAAGCAAGTAGGGAATGTGCAGGTGGAAACTCAGCTTTTCACTGCTGAATTTAAGACTGGTTTTGTTTATCAATGACCCTGTGGTCAATATTTTATAATAGAAATAACTGATTCTGATAATACAGTTGCTATGGAAAGATTATTTAATTTGTATTAATTTACACAAATTCTGTGTATCCCATAGCATCGAGATGCTGTTATAGAAGAGTAATTATTCTCCATCATGTTTCATATGAAATGCTTACCTTGCAGATGATCACCATACCAGTTACATACCATCAGTCCATGGCAGTCTTTTGAAGGAGGCATATGGCTTGGTGGTCTGCCAACACAGAGGAAAATCACATCATCAAGGAAAGGCCTTGAGACCCTTGTAATCCCATTTTAGCCCTTTAGCAGAACCTTAAATAAGGTCTGAGATGGTCTTAAAGAAAACTAAGATGGTTCATTCCCTTTGAACACTTCCTTTGACCAGAGGATCATTTCAGCCTTATGAGTTGTTGCTATCAAAGTTAATTCTTAATAAACAATTGCTTCATTCATGTATTCAAGATATTACTGTTATCTAGCATGGTAATTGGGAACTGCTGCAATATCTTAGAGACCACAAACGTAAATCTTTGACCCAAAGAAATATGAGATTACTCTTTTCATAAATCCTTAGGTGTTGTAGGTACAGAAATACAGTATTTCTGACTATTTTCAGTCATAACATGAAAGAAAATCATCTAGTCTGTCCTTCTGCCTTAAGGCAGGATAAGCAATACATAAACTATTTCTGACAGATACCGTCTAATCTGTTTTTAAAGACCTCTAATGATGGAGATCCCAACACCTCCCTAGGCAATCTGTTGATGTACTTTACTTCCCTTGCAATAAGATTTCAGTGGGGGTAGGAGAATATTTAAAAAAGAGGAGTTTTGAGGAAGCAAAAGAGAGAGCAAGGCTTAGAGTCAAAGCCAATCCAATAGAGGTATTTTAATGTGGATCATTACATAAAAGATATCTGAGGATAGTGGGATGATGTAGTATCAGGGATAAAATAGTTCCCGTAAAAAACAGAAAAGGCTTTTTTTTTTTTTTCTATTCTCTGGCAGTCTACATTATTGGGAAAGCCTGGGAATACAGAAGAAAATATAATCTTTGATCACAGTCCTAACATTAAACCAATCTAACAGAGAATTGGAATTGTAGATGCATTAAGAAGACTTAGAATACTACTCATGGCTAGATTAAAGTGAAAGTTATTGAATAATTTTCTCCTTCACTTCAGAGAAAAAAATTTATCTCCCAGAAAAATCAAAACAAGGAAAACAATGCCCGTCTCTACTGCTTTGTATCTAGTTCTGTGTTATAGGCCAAGTTGTAAGGAGGGTGTTTAGAGCAATGAGGCACTAATGTATTCATTGGAAGCCAAAGTGTTCTCTGGAAAATACTGAAGTACAAAGGCAATTAGCATTAATCATTATATACAATGAAAGTAGAGTTATCATGAAGTAATAATGCCTTCTGAAACATTACATTACCACCTAGGATAAAAGAGCAGCTTCTGCATTGCTAATGCTGCTCTCGTGAATGCCTATACCATTCTTTTTTTGTATATTTTGCTGTCCACCCGGGTTTTGACCTTAGTAAAGAGCATGGTTTTCCAACAGAGAAAGTTTATTTTCCATAATTATGAAGGGCATAGTTACTGCAGCCTCTGGACATGCAAACTGGAAATACTTGCTTAAAGTCCTCAAATGGGCTTTTACAAAGGGTGGCAATGGCTTCTGCCCAAGTGAAATTCAGCTACTCTGCAGAAAAGCAGTGCCAGCTGTCTGTATCACTGTATCCTGCCAATTGCTTAAGGAGACCATAGGCCAAGGGCTGACCCTCTTTATCAAGCATGCGGAATTGCCTGAGTGCAAGTCACAGTCACTTCTAGCACAAATGTGGGGGTCAACCTGAGGCAGCAGTCTTCAAGAAAGGCTCAGTCAAAGAAGCAGGATCCTTTATCTGATGATGAGGCAAGGAATACGATCTGGCACATATCTTTCACCCTATAATTGAATATCACTTTATACAGCTTAGTGACATCAGTATATCTTCTGAACTTGGAACCTAACCAGCAGTACCTTAGGCACCTGCAATAATGCCATGGGAGAGGAGCAGCATTGCCTTGTAGGAAAGTTTGATGTCACTGACAAGATGAACTGCTTAGTAATTTGCCCTGACAGTAACAGCCTGTCCTGTACCTGCCCCATATATTTTGTCAAAGTAGCTAGGGTATGTTCTGATGTGCTACCTGAGTGGAAATGAGCTGATACAGAGAAGGCATAGGAGATAACAAACACCAACCTGTGAGCTCGAAATTGTGCCTTAACTTTTTTTCTCTAGGCCTGTGAGAAAACCCAAACCTTTTGTGAACTGCTGGCAATGTTACTTAAATCCCTGAAAGAAGATGCTGTGCTCTTTCACTGACCTCAATAAAGCCCTTGAGGGAAAGCTCATACATACCACTTCAAGAATTCTCCCTGTAGGGGTGCCTCTAAGCAATTTCTTTTTATCTGTTTTCTAGGTAATTTGTGGGTCTGTTTATTAATAGCTTTTCACAATAGCCTATTACATTCAGGCAGGGTGGTCCATAAGATTCTAGTGAGGAGCAGTTGTACATGAGTGACTGTTTACATGCTACCAGCTATGCTGGAGCATCTTGTGAAATAACTTTAAAATTTTTAGCTTTCTGCTTAGACCTCTACCCCTCCAGATTCTCCTTAAAACTTGGACTAGGGAGGGTTTGTTTCGCAAAAAGAGTTGTGCATTCCAGTGCTGTGGAGCTGGGGAGAGAAAAAATAATAAGGAAAGCATCTTTTCTTCAAGAGATGCGTTATGTACATAAATCTCTTGGATTTCTAGCTATCTCAGTAATTGCATTCTTATATTTATACAAACACCTTTTATTTCAAAAAACAATTACAATTAACTCTGAAATTCAAGTTTACCAGAATGAGAACAGCAACTATGTTTAGCATGGTTACTGCATAACAGATATTGCAAAGCAGCTTAGGATAGTATAACATTCTCAGATGTTGAATTTCACTCTGTGTAAACCACGTTTCAAGAAATCCTACAATTTCTGTACATTCCTGCTGTCAAGAGGTAGGTAGCTTTAATGGTGTTTCTTTACTGTGGGCTCATTAGAACTAAGCATTAACTCTATGCTGATGTATTAACCAGTAATGCATATATTTTGTTGAATCACTACACTACTGTAAATCACAGAAGAATTCTGTGTGAATGATCAGACCACACATGTTCTTGTCTGCTACCTCTGTTTTATGCACATGCCTGGCACCTCCAAAAGGGATTCTAGAAGAAATATTTTCTTGCATGACATGAAGACAAGTGTAAAACTCTCCAGAGATTTTTTTTAGATATTATAGCTTTAAGTAAATTGAGAATTCAGAAGTAGTATGTATACCTGTTAAAATATTTTTAGCACATTCTCCTGTTTTTAATATAATAGATTCAAAAAGTTTGTATCTTCTTCGAATTAGTGATAGATCCCTTGATTTATCCCTTGATTTGCCTTTGTTCAGCCTTTGATAATGTTCATGTGAGAAATAGATTATTGGTATGGCACAAAAGGAATGCTGTATTTATCTAAAACTGGCTTTGCTGTGGTTTTGCATTGACTTTTGGAAAACACTGTTTTCTTGGCTTCCTGTATATTTCATAAAATTCCACCTATTCATATTTAGAAAGATGACTTAGTTTTGCACTTATTTTTTTGTACACTTAGCTATTGCATTTGGGTTTGTCAGCCACCACTTGCGTTAACTTCCTTACCTTCATTTAAGTGTTGTTCCATTCCAGCTGTGTGGGTATTTGTGTGTGTGTAGCTGGAGATAACAGCAAAACATAAAATTACTGACAGGAAAAAGAAGTATTAATACTTTGTTCAAAATTAGAAAGCAGATTATTTGTCCCCAACAAGGTTTCAAGTGAATTCAGCCTAATATTCCTCCAAAGTTGCAACAGTCCTTGAAAATCTTCCACTTCAAATATTTAATACTAAGTAATAATTTAGACGTGACGATTCGAGAGTACCAATTAACTTTGCATGAGTTCTCTTTAAGGATTTACAACAGATTTTAAGGCTTTCACAGTCCCTGAAACTTTCAGGTGCAGCTAATATATTCCTGACCCATTTAAAGAGAACCTGAGATGCTTCTTGTTGGAGGAAACAGCTAAATATATGTGACTTGCAAAGAGTTCTGCTATGTTTAGATTTCTTCTCTCTCTCTCTTTTTCTCTTTTTATATAAAAATTTAACAGAATGATCATCTCTAGGAAGGAAGGTCATTAGGGAAAGATCCTCAGTGGTCTCCTGTGTTCTGAAACTATCTGTCATTTAACTTTTGTATACTTCTCCAGAGTATTAATTTTCATTCATCTGTTTAATTTATTTGCATTTAGATTTTTGGCAGTCGTGTTAAGCATTGTGTAAACACAGAACACAAGTTAATTCCTTCCCTCTGGTATTGAATACATGTGAATTATTTAATATGGAAATTCCTGTTCTTTCTGAACACCCAAAGTAAAGATCAGGCTATTTATAGAGCACAACTAAACTGCTCTTTCTTGCACTTTTTGGTTATTAAATTGAGGAGGATGAACCCAGCTCAAGTTCATATCCCAGCTGTGAGGCAGGCATCTTATCCCATCTTAGAGGCAGGGATCTCAGACCCGTACAGAGCATTGACTTACACGGGGTTTCTTGAAGTGCTTCCTGCCACAGTAGCAGCCAGCACCATAACCTCTGGATTGACCAACCCCTCTCTCACTGAATGAGCGGAGATTGCCGTGTAAAATGTGATGGGTTTCCTCTTCTTGCTTTGAAGAGTATGGCCACGTTCTCTGACAGCATCTAGCAGAGATGCAGCACGTCCAAAGGAGGTGTTCAGAATGACATGCTCCCTGATGTTTAGCTCAAAAACTGTGCGGAGACATCATATTTCTTTGGCTACAGTTTAACACTGTTCTTCATCTTGGTGCCCGTCATGGTTCAGAATTACAAGTTCCACATTTCAGCTGCTACTGGCTTGGAGGTAGCATGTAGAGGCTGGAGTTTGGACTGAAGGAATATCCCAAGGTCTGCTCATAAATGGATGCCTGAAGCATTCGAATAGAGCAGGTTGGGTAGCTAAAGCTTCAGATAAGGGGAAATGGGCTAATAGCCAGCGCATACTGGTAAGGCAATGGAGCTGGAAGGGAAACAAGGTTGAAAAGGTTGAGTACCTTTCTCTGTGGTGGGGGAGGAGGTAGCGGGAGGATCTGTGCTTTGCCTTGTCCATATGAATCTTTGGAGAGAAATGGAAGCAAAGGATCTGTGGATGAGTATGCAGCTGACTGGTGTGAGGCCTCTCTAAAGAAAAGAAAAAAACAACCTGGTAGACTTTTAATTTGTTTCTGCTACTTTTCAGAAATCTGTCATATCTGTGCAGGTTGAGAAAAAAGAAAGCTACACTTAGAAGATACTTGGAAAGGGAAGTCTTGTTAAACCAAGAGGTTGTTAGGTAACTGTTGCCATTTCAGCTCATGGTTTCAAATACAAGTCAGTTTTTGGACATTTTTGTCTTCGCATTGTTTCTCCTATAAGATCCACAATTACTATAGGAAAAAATGGTTTATGTAGTACCAGTACAAATATTGCAGAAAATCTCTTTATTTCCTGGGAATAGTAAGGATGAAGTTATATGGAGTGTTGTACTGGCTGCTATCCAAATATATCAATATGGCATTCTCTAAATGGTGTTCTGAGCAAGTGTGTTGGTCTTTCTTTTGATATTTTCCTGCTTCCTCTGATGTATGCTCTGTGAGGGTTCTCTGTTGTGCAGTTATTTTAATTTTGAGTTGGTCAAATCTAGGGAAACCAATGGAGAGAAGGGAAGCCAAGTCTTGCTGAAGTAAAAATTTACATGAAACATGGTATTTATATCTTGAGGATTGTTTCCCATATGATATTCAACAGTGTCTACTCTCAGTGTTCCAGATTAATGGGAGATTAGTGTGAACTGTGATAGGTAATAAATTGTGGAATTACTGAGGAGAGCAGAAACAGATTGAAGATGCATTTGACTGCAATTTGTTCTATTTGTTTCATTAAGACTTTTTCCTTTTTTTTCATTTAATTTCAAATTTTTTTCATTTCAGGTTTTCTACTGAGTTGTCTTCAACAGGGCCTTTTTCAAAATTTCCCATGTGATTGCTTGGCTGAGTAAGGCATTGCATGAAGCTGTAACAGTGATCTTGTGTTGTGTTTGTGCTGAGGCATTATGAGACTTGATTCATGTCTTTTGACGGAGACTGAGCAGTATGGTGTGCTTCCTTGAAAAAATACAGTTTGCAGGATAAACACAGCTTTCAAAACAAAGCCCCTTTGTATTTGATTTGTTTGTAAATATGCCTGGGTTGCATGCATAAAGAATGAGGAATCATGAGCACTTCAGGGATGATGGTGGCATTAGAGGAAAAGGTAATACCATTGTGCCGGCAGGTCAAGGGTGCAAGAGAACAGAAGCAGTGGGTCTTACCACTACTCTTACCACTTACAGTGGTAAGTATGCTCTTACCACTGAGTTAGGTTTGGGGATTTACAGCAACTGTAGTCCTAAATCAGATTAGAAGTTGATGATAAAAAATATTTTGGATGGCTCTGTGAACCAACCTTTGGGTTACCTGGTGCAAAGCTAGGGTCACCCATGTGAAAGCTCCTGTTACGTGGTGAAAGAAAGGATTACCATGTTTTGTGGAACTTGCTTAGTAATGCTTCTAGACTGCTTGCTTATTTGACATGGCAAAATGTCTGGTAGGGTTATTGTAATGTGAGTGCACTGTCAGTAAGAGTCCCAAACGTATGCAGTAACTAAACTATTTTAGCAGTGAGAAAGGGAATGGAGCTGTCACAATTTCAGATTGTCCCCTCTGGACAGCCGCATTACTGTTTGTTGGGGAATTGAGGTATCCCAGTACTTACTTTGGAAGAGAAGGGCAAGGCTGTTAGCGGAGGCTGTCCAAGCTGAGAGCCAAGCATGTGAATAGCCAGAGGCTTAGAGCTGTAAGCTGCTACCTTGACATGAGAAGGCCTGGAGGCATGTCAGCATGGCACCTGCATGCCAGCAGCCAAATGTCTCTTGCCTGTGCCCAGCTGGGTGTTCACATTCACAGCCTCCCGCAATGTCTATGAGCCTGCAGGAGGCGGAAGCTTCAACACCTTTCTTCTGAACCTTCTTCAGGCGGGCAGACTGCATGTGGAGGACACAAGTTACAGATACAGGCAAATGGTATTAATTCCACTATTTATTTTTTTCAAAACATCAGAGCAAAACAATAGCTTACCAGCTGACTGATTTCTAAGATAATTCTTCCTGGAGAGTTTTATACTGGAAAAGAAAAAGGAATATTCTTATGAATCACAATGTAGACAGTGTTGCCTTTATAGTGAGAACAGAGAAAAAGATATATGAGATAAGACTGAGAGATATAGGTAACTGAGTGGTCAAGGCTGGTGCTGACAGGCATTTGGAGGGGTCAGGTTGAGAAATATAGGAGAAAAGAGGTGGGAAATCTAGACAGGGCAAAATCCTTCACTCTTAATGGAGCAAGATCAGTGGGCACTGTGCTGTAGGAAACTTCTCTTGTCTGCACATCTTGTTTCCCAGTAACTGAAATGAGAAATCATTTGAGAGGGATTGCTTGTAATTTCATCAGTGCATTGTATACATGCTGTTCCTGCAGTCTGTGGAACCTGTTATAATGTATCTTATTACTTCCACATGGAACAAGAAGACCAGTCATTTCCAGAAATGAGAGCACTCTGTATAATTATGTGGAATGAGTTATGCATAATATATACACCCTTCAAAAATAAAGATTATCTGCTCTGCAGATATCCACACAGTACTAACTGACTGAATGCAGGAATCTGTCCAGTGGCAAGCAAACAGGAATTAAAACATTGATAAAGATGAGGATCTTGTGGCTTAACTATGCCTCAGATACAAGATGATGCTCAAAGAGTTGTCCAGAATGACTGAACACTGTGGGGTTTGTTTTTGTTTTTTAATGATGTGTTCAAAGCCAGGCCGGGTCTCTTGGGGAGTGACTGAAGTGAGTATAAGCTTGGCACCTCTTCAGTCCTTTCACAGGTCAGCAGTGTGTGAGACTTTACCTGAAGATAACTTGGGTGGGGCAGGTTCTTGTTTGGAGTTCAGGTATTATATGTGTTCTTAGTCCTAATTACTGTCATTCATTAGCCTCCCTGCTTCCCTTATGTAGAGCTGGTCTCTTCTGCTTTGTGCTTGTTACCGTAAGGTAGCTGGTACTGAACTTCTCTTAGTTACTTTGAAATTGTTCCTTTTTTTTCTTAAGTAGCTTTTGTATTTGGACATTTGTCTACAGCACTTGTAGTGTATGAATTCTACCTTCTTCCCTTCTTTGCAAAACAGCAGATAGCAGTCTCTTCAAAAGCATGAAAATTTGCAACTAACTACACTTCTATTTGCATTTGGGCATCAGAAGACTCATGAAAGTAAATTGGATTTTTTCTGTAAGTGTTTTGGTCACAGTGGCAAATGATGCCTCAGATGTTTGGATGATCTCTCACAGGTTTCACCAGCAACTGGACCTAGATAATTTAAGGATGTGCCTTAGTTTCAGACCCTCAACATTTTCCTTTGGTATATTTTCCCTCTCATAGTACTATTGAAGAAATTAGTTTATGCTGTTGCTAGTAAATCCTTTTGGTGTCCTGGTGTCTCCATGAAATAAGATACACACACACACCCTGGAGGCCACCTGCCCCTGGAACATTGCTGCTTTGAGACACCCTCCCAGCCAAGGTCCTCTAAATACAGTGCAGAGTTCAAGCGAGGGCTTTCAATAAACTTGCCACTCTTCGTGCTGGCCTAGCATGAAGTCGCTTAGCTCTCCTAGTCTTTCTAAGACAATTGTGCCACCTCTTTAATAATCTTTTCCCTTTCTTACAGGTACCTGCATCTCTTCATTGGTAATGACAGTGCTCAGCACAGGGCACAGTTTTCCAGGTGTGGTTGCATCAGCACTGTATGTTTGATTCAATGATATAGTTAGTCATCACTGTTTGCAGTATAAAGGGCAAATGAAGTGAATTTTCCAGCTCAAACAGTTTTAGTCATATATTGAGGCTAGCATGTAGAAGCATGCACCCTGTAAAGAACCAGGCTCAGGATTTCATTATCAAAGCTAGCTCATTCTTCTACTCAAACACTCCTGGATAAATAGAATTCTGTGCTTTGCCATTTTTCTGCTGCATATTAAAATAGATAGATTCCTCAGTGGGTGCTGAGAAACTGATATTCAGTGAATGTAGTTAAATGACTTTTTCCATGATTATAATGAGAAGGATCTGGTGAGATCACAGAAAAGCAAGCCGCACATACTGGGCGTTTTCTGCAGTTTATATTAAAATTTTACATAACTGCAGAAAAATAGGATGTTTGGGAGATTAAAAGTGTGCATTATTTCCTGTATGGCATTGCTTCTTCTGAACTGGCAGTAACACTGCGCTATTTATTCTCTGCAGGGCATTGAGCAGAGGTTGTTAAAGGGAATGTCTACTCCCTAAAGCAATATGTTTTAGCAATGCTGTGGAAACACAGCTCAGAATTGTGTTTAATATGAATGATAAGTTGGAACCTCTTGAAAAGGTAAATGGAGGATTTTCCAGACCTATAAACCTGCCTCCTTCCATGTTTTTCTTGTGCATTCATCATGTTTCCTGCTCCTGTCAGGAAAGTCATACATAGGTTGTCAAGCCACGTGTAGATTTTTACATGACCATGCCCAGGAATGGCAACCTCAGTATGAGGACTGATTTTGCCCTCCCTGTTTTATGAGTTTCAGTTCATAATCCACACGACTCTTTCTGTCTCATCATTGACTGGCTTTCAGCTTGCACAGGGGAGTGGCACCTCAATAGGGCTGAGTAGCCAGTTCATCATCCAAGACTGAAGAGGAGACCAGTAGACAGCTATCAGTGATTACAGACACAAGCTGGTTCACATTCTGTGTAGAACTTGTCCTTGTCTCACAATTTGAAATGCTGTCTAGTTTCCGTGGGACAGGATACTTTTTTCCTACCCAAGAAGCTAGGAGGAGGATATTCAGGAAAAAAAATATTTCACTTGTTTTAAAGAAGGAAAACCATTCTGGTTATGGCCTAGTTTTCATAAAAGTAATTAAGTCCTTCATTAATTTCTTATTTGGACAGCAGCAATGTTCCATAGTTTGCTTTAGTTTAATATACTCCTTGCACGTAGGTGAAAGTTAAGATGTGTTGTTAGGTTTTGTCTTGACTGCTACTGAGGTGATCTACTACTTGTAGAAGTCAAAATACAGGAGAGGAAATCTTGTAAGCAGGTACTCTTGCAAATGTACTGAATTTCATACTGCTTGCAGTTAAAAAGTGCAGACAGTTTCTAACCCTCATGGTAGCAGAGAAAAGGCTGGAAATGCAATAAAATGCATTCTTACCATATGTACATTTCTTAAAATATCTGTCTTGGATATGCTGAATATTATGAAAATATCGTCATAACAATCAATTTCTCAGTAGTCCTGATCCAGACAAGTCAGCTGCAAATTAGGTTTGCCATCCTACAGGATAAGCTGCCTTAGAATAGGACATCTGACAGAAAGTCAGTACTTACCAATGTGGTCATGGGGAGGTTAGTTATCCCCTCACTGGATGTCTGTATTCAGTGGCTGGTATGGGTTCTCCTGTTGGACAAATAACTGTCAGGAATGGCATAGGTATGTTTGGTCCTGTGTGAGAGCAGAGAGGTATGTTAGGCAACCTACTGTGCTCCTTAGCACATTTATAATCCTCCTTAATGCTTGCCAGGCCCACGAAGGGCTGGAGCACTTTCTTTGGTCGTCTGAGCAGAGCAAGCCCAAGTCCTCAAGAAAACAGTAGAAAGTCATGTTTGAGGAGGCTGTTGATGGCACAGGGAAGTCCAATTGTACTGAACTGTGTTTCTCCTGGTTGGCCCAACCTGGCCTATCTTGTCTGACCACTACCTTTTGCTTTGTTTTTGATACCAGGAGATAGAATTCATGGTTGCTGCTCTACAGGATGGCTCTCTTATACCTTGTGTTTCAATTTGCTCTCTCATGGCTGTCTGGGTTGGATGAGATACAGTCTGAAGCCTAATTCAAGCTGTAGAAAGATCCTTCCTGAGGATCAAAGGACCTGTTAAATGTTGGTATATGTGATGTGATGTCTATAGTTGCTGGTAATAAAATTTTTTTTTGCCCAGATTTATATGTTTAAGAAGCCTAATTTACAAAATGATAAAATGTCAATAGTCCTTAGTCAAAATAGAGGCACAATTGTTTGTTACGTTGAGTCTTTTGGTTTGCTTTGCTTATCATGTATGACAAGGTCTCAGATCTCACTCTACCATCCATTAAAACTACAAAGACCTGTAGCTTTGAAGATGGCCACAATATCATTTGCCTCCTGTCCTAAAGCATTGGATGAATGCATATACAGAGGACATGAACATCAACCAGATTTTCTTAGAAATGGGGAAGATATTAGAGGCTTTTACTTGGCACATAATTTGTGTTTAAAAAATTAGGTTTTTGTGAAAATAATCCTGATGAGCGTGTTTGCCACATCTCTTCAAATCATACAAAAGCTTTTATACCCTGTGGGCTTTCAAGCCTTTCTTTTTAAAATACTCTGTAGCCTGTACTGAAGTAATCTCCAACATGAGGATTTTAAGTGTACAGAAAATAATTGCTTCTTACATGATCCTGACTTGTAACTGAATATAAAGTTATACTGGCACTACTGTTTTGGGCTTTTTTTCCTTAGCTTTTTATATCCTTCCTTCCATTTCACTGTCAGTTATCTGCATTTACCTTGCAGTGCATATCAGAGCTACAGGTCTTATTTAAGACTGTGTATCACTCCTGATAATTAGGAATTCTAGCCTAGTGGACAGTGTCCATTTTTTTTTGTCTCTTTTTGTTCTGTTTAGACAGAACATCTGAGCTTCAAATTTTAACTGCAAAGAGATAAGAATAAATAAAGGGATGGGGAATTGGTTAAATTATGAGTCTTGTAAAGCCTTACTTTTCTTAATTATCTCCTTAGGCTGTTCAAAGGAGAAATTGGATGAATAAGATTTGTGGTGCTTATATTAATAGATTACACTTTGCATTATTTGGTCCCTGGGAGCTGTACCTATGTTTGATGAATTAAAAGAATCGGTAACAGCACACTGGAAAGACTCATCCTTTTAAGAGGAAGTGTACAACTGTTGGTCTTCAAAACATTGCAGGCAGAAGATGGTGCTGGTTTCTTCAACACAAACGAGAGGAGGAGCACAGCTCACTGTCTCAGTGACTGACTCATCTACAAGTTTCCTCAAATGACAGAGGAAGGTAGTTGAACAGCAGCTATACAAGAAAATGGCTATAAATCGTCCTTTGAGTCAATATCTCTGTGTTTGACTCCAATCATTTCTGCTTTTCAAGCTGGCATGTTTACTGCCCCAGCACCTACAGAAGGTGTAAGGAGAGTAAGGCATGCTGGGTCAGGTCTGGAGAAACTCCAGCCAATTTTTCCTGGCTTCTAATATCTCATTCCCGTTTCTGTTGATAGCCCGGGTTCCTGTTCCACCCCACCATCAGTAATCTCTTGCTCAGTGTGTTGGCAGGACTCCACCCTACCAGATCTTTTTCATTTATATTATTCACCCTGTTACTGCTGTTGCTTCCTAGCACATGCCTCCCTGAGGGTCTGAAAATCTTACCCTGTCATATTCACAGCAGCTGTTCTCATTCCAGGAGTCTGTGTGAGG
Organism: Pipra filicauda; assembly: GCF_003945595.2. Lineage (NCBI taxonomy): Eukaryota > Metazoa > Chordata > Aves > Passeriformes > Pipridae > Pipra > Pipra filicauda. Next base: position 240,554 of record NW_024104699.1, read on the forward strand.
GCAGCCAGCATTGCCTGCTTTAGAGAAAATAGCTTTAATCATCATGAGTGACAGGGAATAAAAGCCGTTTCTTCTTAACCTCCTCCTCGTGATGGGGAGGGTTACTCTGCAGTCTCTTACTTCATTTATAGTCTAATATGTTTATATAAATAACCTTTAACTTGCCGTTGTTGTGTCTCTTCCACACTCACATCCTATGAACTTGTAAATATAGATCCATGTGGATATGCATTCATATTAGCTCAACTGTTACTTCTAGATATTTGTTAATCATTTATTAATAACAGTTCCAAATATCTCTTCCACTGCTTGCATATCTGTCAAAAATCAGTGGCATTCTGACACTCAAAAGCTGCTCAGTCTTGATTTGTTGTCTTTCTGTAAATATGTAATAACAGAGGCTGGCTCAGAAAACCCATCGGGATGAAATTCCATCAAAAATACAACTTCTAATGAAGATGAATCAATTTTCTGAGTTGGGTACATATCGCCATGACACAGTGTTCTCATAATAAGGACTCTGTTTAGATTTTCCCCAGAAGTATCTCTGAAATCTGTATTTTATTTCTGGATCATGCTACAGTATAATAATGTAGAAATCAATTGACTGAATATTTTAGTCTTTGAACATTTTCCTTTGAGAATTTTGAAACACTCAATCTTCATTCCTGTCCTGAAAGCAGAGAGGTAGCAAAATCAAAATCCTTCATGAAACAAAACTCACAGCCTCTTCATGTTAATAAATCCTGATCCTGCAGGTTTAGTTTAAGCTATACTCCCTTAAATTCAGTAAGCTCAAATGAAATCCAAGATATCATGTTCTCATTAAGTGCAAACAGATGGGTAAAACGCCACTGATTTGTAATATGAAACTTTACCCACCAGCCATGTAGGAAAAATTAATTTTTGTAGTGTGTGGAACTGTTACATATTCTTCTTTGCAAGTCACATTAGTTGAAATTTATTAGGCCCATTCACTAGTGTTTGAGCAGTCTCTTTTTTCCAATACTGATTTTATGTCAGCCTGCAACTCTTCTGGTTTTGTTTCTTATGATCACAAGAAACAAATTTTGGATAATTGAAGAATGGAATTCCATGCATGAAGTTGTCCAAAACAGCTGAGTAACTGTCTAGCAGAGAAATTTACCTTGACTGACCCTTTCAGAGTCTGGCCCTGTCTTTACACTGTCTGGCCAAATTTACACTGTCCATTTAAAAAAATGGCAGCCCTGCTTTCACCATCAGACTAAAATCAATTACAGACTATTTTAAGCTAATGACTTCAACACAAAAGAAATAAATGTGATTTTTTTCGTTCAAGTGCTTCTAATATTCTGTCAGCTGGGCATTATAATTAATCTTAATTCACATAAGAGGTAAAAAGGCATTTTTCAGTACTGGAGTCTTTATACAACCTCTCTGCTTAAATAATTGAGTGTTGACCTCTCCAGAATGAGTTTGTAGTGTTCAGTGCCATTTTAACTGCATGTCAGAGGGTGTAATTTATTTCCTGTTTGTCTTTTTTAGTATTTTTCCCCATATAAGAGTCTGACATTGAAGTAAATCAAACAAGTTGAGGCTACTTAGAGAAAAAATAGGTAAGAAAATCAGATGCAGATAAATTTTTAATCTCTCATGCTCCTTCTACAGTATCTGACACTGTTGCTTGATCTGTTTCTTCTATTACCACTGGTTATAGTACAAATATTGGCAGTCTTCGATGGAGCAATTTCTTAATGGTAATTTCTCCTCTTGAAGGTTGCAGCGTGTACACAGGTGTCTCCTATGCCAGAACACGATAAATTCAACTGTGTATGTCTAGGGTTATGAATGGTGTTAAAGATTGATGAGCATAGTGTTCCTGAAACATCAGAAAAACCTAATGAATCAATTTTCAGTCCACAGACCATCAATTTAAGGGTAGTGAGTTTTCCACATGGAAAAGATCATTTGGCTGTAACTTCAGTGTCCTACTTCTGACTCAGACACGTGACCCTGCCAAGTCAAAGCATCAGATCTGACCTGTATCTAGGCATGGGGGGAATTTCTTTTCTCAAATTATAAGCTTTTTCTTTCAGCTTTTTCTCTTTTTGCTCCATGTCACTGGACATACTTCACTGAATATAGTAATAGTGGTTGTAATCACACAAATAGAAGGGTTTGTGTTGAGATTTCACACTATATCTCTTTGGTTTTGGGATGGTACAGCTATGTGCCAAGGCTGCAGAAAAATTGTGCCTGCTTGCTTTATAAACTTGCAAATTTGTAATTGGGATAGGATAGACAGACCTCGTGGAATTCATCAGTGCATAATTCCAGGCAAATTCAGGCTTTCTGATACAGAAAAAGATAGTCTCATTGCCATGGGATACAGGAGCAAGGGGCACAAGCTGGATACCAGGAAATGTTCTGCCTGTTCTGGATTTCTAGTATGGCTGACTCTGAATCTGGAGTCCCATGGTCATCAGTAGTTGAGGGCCCTCCATGTGGGAAAGAAGATCAGTGCTTAGCTGTTCTTAGCTTGCTCCATGAAATTCAAGACAAAAGAATGTGTTGGGATTTGTGGCTGCTCAGAACAATGGTATCCGGGTTTTATATTTTTCCAAGACCTGAGAAGACATATAAAGTATACCTGAAATCCATCCATCCTACAGAGGATGGCGAGTGTTGGAAAAGTATGGATATTCTGATTATTTTCTCCTGGACATCATGAGTAAATAGATAGATTATTTATGTAGTGGTAGCTTTCTAGCTTTTTGCTCTGTAATGCCATCTCCAGAAAAGTCTGGGCTAACTCTGGAGATATTTGCAAGTTTATTCTCTCTGGTTGTATCTGAACTGGACATACAGGAAGGAATACTTTTGGACTCTGAGAAAACATCATTGTCCCAGCTCCATCCAAAATTCGTGTTAAGATTTAAGAGCTAGAAACACAATTCCTTTATTTTCCCCAACTGTCTATCAAGCCCAGCTGCAGAAGTTATAGAGAAGATATAGACTGTAAACATGTACAAAGAATTCATTCTTGCTTTTTTTTCAAGTTGTTTGGTTGCTCATTTGCAGGGACAGGAAAACATCAAGAGAAACACTACACAGTTTATTCATCTTGGATGGTACTTTATTCAAGAAGTGATGTTCAGAAAGGCTGTTGATCATATGTAGACCTGATGAATATGTGATACCTGATATTTCTGTTCCTATCAGAAATATGCTTGTCTACTTAGAGACAATACCTTCCTTTCCCACTCAAAGCCTAGTAAGCTGAGGAGCAGGTCCTGGAATCCATTTTGCATTTTAGGCAGTTCATAAAAATAAAATAGACCTTACATTTCATTGAAAGCTATTTGGCTGCCTGACAGCTGAAGAAGACCAGTTAAGCAAAGAGAAAAGGTGATGAAAAACTGAGTTTGGAGATGTTTATGTTCAAACTGAAAGGAGGGAAAGGGCCATTGGTTACTAAGGCAACTGTTTGTTTAATGCTCCATCATTTCCTTATTGAAGTGAGCAGCTTCTGTTTCAAATTAATTCCCTAAGCTGTTGTTGCACTACTCACTCTTACCATGTTTCATGATAAGCACCTCTTGCTAGCATCTATTTTCCAGCTCCCCTCTAACTGTTGAACCATGTTGCTCAGTAAGAAGTCAAAGGGCAGGTCTGAGGCAGAGATTAAGTGATTCGTAGCCTTGGTAATAATCCACCAGCAACTGCACAATGTGAGCCTCTACCTAAGATGGGAATGACTGCCACTGACTTGTTGTAAAGCTCCATAAAGGTTCAGCCACCATACAGAGGAAAAAAGGTTGGTCAGGGCTCATTCCCCTGGTTATTTTTGGAGCATAGATGGTAGCAATGAGAAAAAGTAGGTTTTCTTACACCTGACACGGTACCACTTCCTGAAGAAAACGTAATAAAAAGTGTCATTGGTTACCATATATATCTTTAGCCTAATCTACTCAGCATGCTCACCAATGTATTTTTCTTATTTTATTTATGCTCTTTCCTCACCTATTTTATCATTTAAGGGCTTAATTCAACTATCTATACTGTAAGTAGTTCAGATATGCTCTGTTTCCTGACTTCTACTTTGGAAACTTTGTTTTCTAAACTAATCATGTAATGTGTGATTGAAAATCTTCATTGGAAGCAGTTGTGTTTTTTTTTGGTTGGGTTTTTTTCTTCAAGGTGTGGTAACTGTACTTCTGAAAGTAGAATTTTAGTCTTCAGGGGAAAAGGGCATTTATATAACTTTTCATTCAAAATATTGGTATTTCTTGATGTTTTAAGAATCGCTGACATTCTTATTTATTGATCAGCATATGTTTCTCAGTATCAAATACCATGATTTCATAAATAGTAATGATCTGAATGTGTTGGTTTTATTTATGAAAATATTCATGACTTCTCAACAGCTTTAGAATTCAATCAGTTTTAGTGTTTATTAAAGAAGGAATTTAGATGAAGAGAGAAATTACCCATATGTAAGAGCATAGTGAGAACATATGTCAGAACTAGTGTTAAAGCTTCACTTGAGAGGTCAGAAAGTACAGGGGTAAAATGATAACTGCCAAAAGTCAAGCTGAGACAGAAATTTAAGCAAATTGTGAAATATTTTTCAACCATGCAAATAAAAAAGAACAAGAAAAAAATGGAAATACTGTGCCCTGAGGATAGGGATAGAATTAAAGATGATCTCATTTTCCATTTTAAATATTTTTCTTCATCTTCTTTTAAGTTGAATTTGGGGGAAGGAGAAAGACTGGCGGAGGAGATGGCTGATGGAAGGAAGGGAATGGACATTTCCACAACTAAGATATGAAAATAAACTTTGTGATCTCAGTTCACTCCAGATCACAAGGGCTTTTCATCTCAGATACCTGAAGGGACTGGCATATGAAAAATAGGTGCCCAGCACAAGGTTTTTCTACAGTGAAATGAAGTCATACTGGGCTTTTATGAACAGAGAACAGCAAATGTATTGCCAATATTTATGCATTGAGTGGCAAGGGAAAAGCTATCCAAAAAGTTACAGACTTTTCTAACTAAGTTCATTTGTGCAAATTGGTTTTGGACACATTTTCAAGGTAGAATAAGAGCATATATAAAAAAAGGAAAACAGGATCAAATGCAACCTAAGGACAAACACAGGATAATAACATATATGTTTATAGTTTTGGGTTTGTTTGTTTTTTTCAGTAAGATACTTGCATTTTAGGCAAAGGAAATGCAGCAAGTGCTGCTTAACCCACGGTAGAACAGCTGACAGGATACAGAACATGAAATTAAGTATTCAATTGAGGAAGATGTGGATTTTTGTAAGAACTGTACAGTTGTAAAGTATCTGTTTTAGTGGGGAGGTGGCACAATTTATTAGGGGAAATCTCTATGTTGGAAGGATGCTATTACCACCGTCTTTTAAGGATAGGTTTCAAAAGCAAACCTGTTTAGTATTTTCATAAATAATCCTGGCACAAAATGAAGAAGGAGCAAATAGACTGCAGTGATGACACAGCCCAAGAAGGGGCCAACAATGCAGGACTGGAGTGCTGCACTCTGGAGTATGGGATGACCTTGAGGACAAGAAAAGAATAGGATGAAGATTAATACTCAGACCAGGGTAGTATGTAGGGTTAGACACATTTAGATTCAGAGCAAAACCTTCTGCTGTCAACAGGATTGCCATCAGCTGGGGAAAACCCAACATGATGAGAGAGAAACAGGCCTGTTTGATCACAGGATGACTATGTAGCACAAGCATGAGGGAATGGAAAAAACGGTGAAAGCGGGGGCAATTTCAGGTGAGAGAGGAAAAAGTAATTCAATTGTGTGAGACTCAGCTGAGGTCTTCTCATCTAGAATATTGTGTGCTGTGCAGTGCTCTGCAATAGCTGGGTAAGATTAAATAAACCTTGACCAAGTGGGAGCTACCTGAATAATATTGGGAATGTAAATCTATAAGTATTGACCTGGTTAATCTAACGAAGGGTGAGAGGAGATTGATTACCCTAAGTAAATACAGTACTCCATAAGAGGGGGAGAAGATACGTGTATAAATCACATGTAATTACATTAAGGTTAAAAGTGGAGTTACCTAACCATCAGAGAAGCAAGTCCTTAAACAGTCTTTCAATGCGAGTGGCAGAAGTAGATTATCCACTTGGTCTCAAGATAGGTCTCAGGTGGCTTGTGGAAGGATTTTATGTTTTGATGCCAGTATAGAGAGAGATTGGACTCTAAGACCCAGGACAGTGTGCCTGCACTTCCACCTACCAGTGGAACTCTCTATACAAACATGGATGATTCTGATTGTGCAGAGAAGACCTGGTGGACTCTGGGTTTGTTCTGCATCACCTAGAGTTCCTGTAAAGAGTTATCTCTGCTGGCAGAGAGAACACTGCAGAATGAGTATTTATGCACCAGCATCTGGTTTCTCGAAAGTAATTTTTGACTGCATCTTTCTCTAGTATTGCCTTTCATTTCCCCTCTTCCTTCATTTTGCCCCTTTTGCTTGTACGTTGGTTCGTTTTGCTCCCAATCTCTATAAATTGTTTATTTTCTCTAGGGCTTCTAACAACATTTGCAATACTGAAAGTGAATAATAATATATATGGCCCTTTGATTCTAAGCAGAATAACCATATGTAAAGACATTGGCATCCTTTCCTTTTAAAATAAGTAAGAGTCTATGTTATCTATTTTAGACCTAGGCTAAATCAGCAGCTTAAAAAAGATGATACCAGTATGTGTATCATTTTCCCCAAAGAAAAAGCATCCATGCTTAACGAGACATTGAGGAGAAGCAGTTCAGAGGCATATCACAGCCTTGGTTGTCTGAGTCCTTGTCAAGACACCTTTGTGCAACTCCTTTTTCTGTCAGCATCTCTCCAACACAGAAAAGGATTTGAAGTAAGAGACATGAAATAGGAAGGTTGTGGCTTTACTGCAGGGCTACCAGCTAGAGGCTTGTGCAGATGAAAGCAAATGAGTTCCTCAAAGACTAGTATTTAAGAGATGCCTTGGAGGCGAAACAAAACATTCACAATAAAATGGTATGTTACCTACTGTGCTGAATTTTATGAGCTCTGTGTTGAGTACCACCCAAAAGCAGATCCAAATGGGGAAACTCTGTGGGGAAATGTTCTCTTGAATCACAAACCTGGCTTAACTAACTAAAATATCTGCTTTTGTTATGATATTTCAGTTTGTGAAGCTTTCAGCCACACTTCACTCAAAGAAAGTAAATTGGTTTTGGACTGTTAGATGGAAATTTATGTCTCATTTGTGTGAATAGTAGATAGATTTGTGGCAACCTACAGGAGAATTAACAGTGTACCCCAAAGGACTTTAAGTTTCCTTTCTCTTTAGCATTCTGTAGTGTTTCATATGTCAACTGATCTCCTCAGTGGCATTCAAGAATAAGAGCATGGATAATCTTAGATTTTAAATGAATTCCTGTCTTTTATTGTTGTTGTTGTTAAGTGTTTGTGATTATATTATTCAAATGTCTAGTAAGAAACTCCAGTTAACTGATGTCAACTAAAATGCAGCTACACAAAAATAATTTGCTACCCTAAGTAAAAGCCTAGCAGGGTGATTTTTATCACTGTCTCCTGTTGACTTCACTTGGAAATATGCATCCAGGCTTCAGCTGAAATGTGTCCAGAATTGTATGAGCAGCAATATATGTCTGGATACCAGAGCAATATAGGTTGTGAAACGCATTTATTTTGTTCTTCCTGAGAGCTCGTTCTTGGGGCTGATAGATGCAATGAGAGCCATTGTTGTCGCTGAATGTTGTCCACGGCTGTTGAGTGAGTGGAAACATTGACATTGCCTGGCCAAGCCAGCACCTGCCTGGTTCTGAGCTCCTTCTGCAAGCAGGTTAATTCTACATAGCACCATTCAGTGACACTAGAACAGGTCATTTATGAGCTAAGAAATCTATCATTTTATTGTGTGCATATACTTCCATCAAGAGTCTGCTGCAAAACAGCTTGTGTTTAGGGTTGGAATATTTATGGAGCATCTTGCAAACCATTTTCAAATTCTACTGTTTAACGCCTTCTTCATGCCATATGTTCTACTGTATCTTTCTTGTTTTTCTAACTGAGATGTTAAATCTTGGTATACTAAATCTCACAGCTCTGGGGAAAGTGCTTTGCGGGGCAAATGAGGTTTTTTTCTTTTGTTTTAATTTACAGTTAGTAAGCTAACATATTTAATGCTCCTCTTACCCCCACCCCCAAAATGAAATCTAGTTACACTTCAAAGCTGTGCAGACATTTAGATAAAGCATATCTATTTATGAATAGCCTATTGCCTTTTATGAAGCAGAAGGGGAGGTGTGGCTAGTGCATCTTACTGTGTACTCCCAAGTTTAAGCCTCTTGCTAGGCTAGAATGGAAGCTGATGGAGCTGTGGGTCCCCGGAAGGACTATGACTTAAATGCCTGATAAGCTCTGTTTTTATCTCTTCTGAAAGCTGTTCTTGAAGTTGAGCAGCTTTAAGGTAATCAGAGCTTGTAGGACTGTTGTCAAGAAGGTTACTGCTTGTCTTTTTTTTTAGTGAGGAGTAAGTTACCTTGAAGTACCTTGCATTTGTCATTAAGCAAGAGTGCAACTCCCTTCCCAAGCTCAGTCCAGCATGTCATCAGACTTTTCTTGCTGTACAGCTTTTTTTGCTGTAAGATTTTTATACACTTCAAGTATATAATATTGGCCTTGTGTTTGGTTAAAAAAAGCTCAGCTTTTCATACAGCTCTACCCCTCCATTTGCATCATATAGTGCTAGTAAACAGGATCCAATTAAGAGATTTAAATTAGGAATTGAAGAAGTCAGCAAATTTTTTGAACTATATTAAAATTCAGCTTTTTCAAATGTTGTGATTTAAACACGGTTGGCCTATTTTTTGGAACATATTAAGGGGCTTATAAACTTGGAGCTAGTCTGTTAAGTCATCTCTGCCCATATTTTTCCTATGCTGTTTACAATTTTGTACCATCATATTGGAAAGTAAATGACCAAAACATAAAAAGAAAAGAGTCAGGCTTTTTATATTAAAATGTGGTTCCTTAAGGGTAAAAATATTGACCTCTAGCTGCCAAATGTTTGTCTGGTAATTACATTACCAGTCAATTTGTTGTAGGGTCTTGGGGCTTTCGGTGCTCCTGAATTTCTGGCTTCTCATGTAGGAAACTTTGCCAACATTTCCAGCAGGTCTGTCTGTCTCCAGCCACTCCAAAGTGATAGTTTCATTCTAGATGATTGATAGGAGATGTTTTAGCTCTATATCCAAAGCATAACACTGTAAATCACTGGTTTTCATTTGTAAGGAGTAAAATTATATTCACCTTTTGCCACCATTTATCATTCTGAGGCTAGGCCTGATCTGTGTTCTTGGCTAAGATCTGAGAAAACAGGGCATGTACTTCATGAAAATTGTGCATGGCATCCTTTTATACTTGTATCTATGTCAGTAGAGGAAACAGGTTTTTATTTCCTTGAATGCTTTTTGCATGCTAATATGCTCCAGCATATGATTGCATGAAACTGTTGTTCAGAAGGTTACCAAGTAGAAATTTTTACAAGCAAAGTACAAACCTAATCATGCCTGCATCTGTGACTTCTTATCTCCTTAGAGATATGAAAACGTCTGTTTATCTGAAACTTTCTCCTCTGCAAGCTAAAGAAGGGACTGGCAACTGTATTTCTCTACACCAAGTTTTCCTGTGGGAAATTGTTTCGCTGTATTTCCAAAGGTCTTAGTCTAAACCAACTCTCCAGAGGTATCTTAGGAGTCAAAACAGGTTATTAGAGATGTCCCTCTGGTTATAGATTTTCTCAAACCTCTCATTTAATATGTTTTTATTCATTTGAAGTTTTGCACATGGAATAGAGACTGTGAGCACGATTTCTGTTCAGATTGCTCTCTCAACTGAGTCTATGCCAAGTTTGAAGGAAATAGCATTAACCCCTTTTCTTTTGACACAAGTGAAAGTGTACAAAACAATCCCAGAGGAGCAGGTTCCATAACTCTGGTAAACTAGAGGGGTTTACAGACTGCAGATTTGAAGGTACCATAGACTGAAATACCATTTTATTTAGAGGAAACCACCCTACTTCAGGAATGCCCCAGCGGTTTAGTTTTGTATGGATGCAGTACAGAAGAGCTGGGAACATTCCAGACTAGAAAATTAAGAAGCTATTTCAAGTCCTTGTATCAGAAACTCTTTTTTTATCAGGATAGTGCAAAGTCAAATCTGTAGCTTCCGAGAAAGATACTCCCAGTTCTGCAATATCGTTCCAAAATACATAATCAGAAGCAGCACAGAGAAAATTCCTGTTGTCATAAAATTAGTTAAGAGTGTGTCATGGTTTGAGATAGTCCCAAAATCCAATTCCCTAGCTCCATCCCCCCTCCCACATCTCAACCTAATGTGAGAGAGGTTTTTCCAGACAAAACACACCAGACTCCAAAGTGGGGGAAAGGGAAATATATTACAATGACTATACAAATAAATACCATATCACATTATACACACGATCACAAACTATCTCTACCATGACATATGTATTTACAATGGATCAAATCTCTTCTCCCCTCCAAATAAAAGTCCAGGAGGGAAAGAAGGACAGATCCCTTCCAGTCTCTGAACAGCAGCATCTTCTAAGGCAGCAGGTTTCTTCTCATCTCATGCAGCAGCTGATAGCTGGCTTTCTGCCAGCGTCCACGAGGGAGGTATTCAAGCTCCCCCGGCCCCATCGCCTCACAACCGAGGGGTCTTCCGTGGACTTCGTAACCCCAGACAAGGTCGTTTCACCACGTCATATCACGAAGACACAGGGGGGTCTTCGTGACGGTCTGGTATCTCTTGCAGGGCCTCTGTGCCCTGTCTCTCAGGCTGCCACCGTGGCAGCAGTGCGAGGGGGGGAAGCCAAGGTCAACTCCCCCTGCATTCCTCTCGGAGCTCTCTAGCTCCTTTCTACAGTGCATGTCGCACTTCAAGGCTCTTTCAAGTAAGAGTCCATCATCTTCCTCCTTCCAGGAGGTCTCAAAGGAGTTTTGGGGATCTGGTATCAGTCTTACCCCCAAGAACTCTGTAGCTCTCAGCTGCTGGCTCTCCTTTCCTCAACTCTCCTTCCAGGAGTCTCCTCTGCAGTGCTGCATGTTGCTTCTGCTGCTTCTTCAGTTCAGGTCTTATCTCTGGCTCTCTGCCACTGTTTCTCTGGTCAGCGTCGGCTGCTGCTCTGTGCCCATGGAGAAAACATCTCCCGGCATACTACAGGCACCTAGCCCAGCTTTATGCTGTTCCAGGTCCCTGCAGCCCCCAGCCAGGGGCTGGGAGGGGGCCAGAGGCCCCAAGGGGCTCAGAGCCCCTACCTCGTGGCTCTACAACATGGCCACCTCTCCTACCAACCAAAACTACAACTCTTCTTTTCCGGTCTGGTTGTGATATGTTTACATTTCTGCAGGAGCGTCCATTGGGCAGAATTTCAAAACTTCCAGGGGTTTCCACCCCTTGGGGTCTACCACTTCTCTTAGCCTCTGGGGAAAACAAGGTTCAAACCACTACAGAGTGTGAGCAATTGAACTTGTGTTTTCTGTAGCTAGGATGAATTGGGTTTAAGCATGGCAAAGGGCTTTGTGTTTGCTTTTTGCTCCGTTGCTACCTCTGTGGATTACTGATGACCCTGAACTTGAATGCAGAAATAGAAAACACTTCTTACAACAAAATATATAAAACATCAGGGGAAAAAAAATTGCCCTGTGAAATGAAAAATGCACAACTTTCAGTAAATCCAACATGAACTTCATTAAAATAGTGGAAACTCTTGCACACGTGTATATCAGCATGTAGTCCAACATCTACGAGTTGATTTGTCATGATATGTATCAACAGATTGCATCAGTAGCGTAGATCGGTCCCCACTCTATTTAATGTATAGTATTAGACCAGAATATGCATTGTTTTAAGAATAGAAATCAGGCCATATATTTTTCTTCATAGTTTACTGATACAAATAAATGGAAAAGGGACCTCCAGACAAAATTAAAAGTCTCTATGAGGCAAAGCCTCAAAGAAGTCTACCTTTTGCTTTAGAGATTTGTAGCTATGCTTTTTTATTAGCTTTTTTTTTCCCAATGTACTTATTTGTGAAAAAAATATATACTCAAAATGGATGAAACTAAATAACTACATGAACTAAACCATTTCCTAGTGATAGAAGAAGGAAAGTCATGGAAACATAAGAAAGTACAGACATGTCATAAACAGATCATGTATAAAGGTCAACAAGCTATCTAAATGACACCACCATGATGGGGATTTTTTTAAGTATAAAGCTGATGCATGCAAGTTCACAAAAAGCAGGTCAAAGCGATGCCTCATTTAATTACATCCCATGTAACTGTATTTTATTTTGCATGATGAGAGTGCTGAGCACAGGACTGGGCACCAACTACTGCTCTGCTTTTTTAGTTAGTTCCTCTTTTCTTTTGGCTTCTCACCCCTTGACTCACTCACAGTGGTTTAATTGATTAGTTGATACTGGGAGCAGTATCAAACTTGGATTACTTATGTTTATACAACTGAACCCTGTGTGTGCTTGTGTTTATATGGCTGAACTTTGTCCGGACTGACTGCTTTTCAATTAAGTGAAATGTGTAAGAAGGATAAAGCATAATTTTGCAGACTTTGTAACTGTTTTAAATGAACAGTTTGTTTTGTTGCTGAATTTCTCCTGTCCTTCAGCAGCCTTCCCTGAGGCTGTTCTCCACAACTGCCCTTGTACTGTGGCACTGGTGCTTAAAAATGCTCTCTGTTTGGTCAGGAACCAGACAGCTGTCTGGTCCTTAAGGGGAAAAATAATTTTCTTTTAATCTTCATTATCTTTGGCTGTTTGTGGTCCACGTGCTTCTTCTAACATCAGTGCCTACCCCATAGGTCATATCCCTGGGGGTACAAGGCCACATGTGGATATGGTCCCAATTATTCTGAATTGTGGAGGAGGCCAGACCCTGCAGCTCTGTGCTTTGCTGTTGCAAGAAGGGGCACCTCTCACAGAACCGTAGAATAGTTTGGGGTTGAAAGGGACCTTTAAGGTCTGTCTAGTCCAACCCCCCTGCAATGAGCAGGAACTTCTTCAACTAGACCAGGTTGCTCAGAGCCTTGTCCAACCTGACCTGGAATGTTTCCAAGGATGGGGCACCTACCACCTCTCTGGGCAACCTGTTCCAATATTTTGCCGCTTTCATTGTAAAAAAAACTTCTTGTATCTAAACTAAATTGACACTCCTTCAGTTTGAAGCCATTATCCCTAGTCCTACCAAGGATCAAACATGCTGCCCAGTAAGCTGCAAGTTGGGTAGAGCAGGGCTTCAGTGGCAGTGAGAGGCCTCCATGGTGTGCCATGGCCCAGCGTGCCCCAAGGCCAGCAGCAGATCCATAGGGCTGCCATGGCTGTCATCAGGAGCTGTAGTCCAGTGGCTCAGCCTCTCTGAGCTTCCTCTGCCAGCAAGATAATATTTCTTTATCTTGGTAGGTGATGGAATGAAAATATATTCATGCTTATGAGGGGTCTCATACTGCCATTGCATGGGATGCGATTACTTCAGCTATTAATTACAGTTATTAGTTTGGACATTTTTCAGTGTGCTGAGGGAGATTACCTTTCCGTAGAGCAAGAAATATTGGCAGCATACTTTTAAATTCAGTCAGTGTATTTTTCTCCCCTTCCTGAGTGTCATCTGAGTTTCACAAGAAATAAGAAAAAAGTGTGAAAGAGGCTGAATTTGTACAGAGCTTTGGGAAGAAACTTTTTAAAAGCCTCCAACAAACTGAGGAAGTAGATAACATTTGACCTTTCCAGTCACGTATTTTCAGAGAGCATGAGGAGAGGATGAGAAAGGACAGAAAGGAGAGAACCTGGAGGGAAACCCAGAACAAACACAAGAGGAGCACGCATGGTATGTGTCTCTCTTGCCCTTCATTACTTACTATTTATTTTTGAGGTGAAGCTGGGGCTAAGGAGGAATTTTCAGGCTCAACTGAGGCTTATAAACTAGCTGCTGAGACAACAAGCTTTGCAGATATCTCTAAGGTCATTGCACATGCAAACTCATCTGGCAGAGATGGTGGACAAGTGCTTAAAAGTGTGGTGCTCAAATCTAAGTACAGACAAAGTTTTGCAAGCATCAGGTACGCGTATCCCTTACTGCACACTGCTGCAGTTCAACAGGTGGTTGTGAAGCACAATGAGCTGCTGGAGATAATTGTTATAATTGTGTTGCAGTCATTAAACTCTGAGCTTCAAAAAGAACATGAGTCACTGTATGGGTAAGATAAAAATACACTCTGTGTATTCTTAGAGAATACTTCTGCGATTTTCTTTGTAGCCAATACTTTGTAGTCAATTTTCCATCAAGTTAGGAGAGGTGTAACTCAAATATTGGAGATAGTGGCAGGGGAGGGTATGAAAACTCTGGCAGAACTCTGCTTTTAATGTCAGGTGCCAATGGGATTCATTTAACATTCATATCCAAATTTGCATACTTTATCTCTAGAAAATTAACATTAGCATAAAATTTGCTAAGAATTAAATGCTTGTTAAATTGTACCTGCTTGTAGCATGTAGCTGTTTGCTGAATAGAAAAACTTGGTACTCAAGATCATTAAAAAAAAGCCCTCAAAGATTATTCTTCTAGTACGCTTCCTTTTAGGACTCTCCCATATGGCTATGGATGAATCTGTTCCCTTCTTCTTCCATGTAACTTTTTTATTACTTCCTACTTTCTCTGGTGATTCACCTTTCTGAAAAAGAAAAAAACATTAATTTGACTTGGAGAATAACCATACCTGAGAATATAATAGTTTAGTAATTTATTAAATGGAGAGAGATGAATCTGTTTTTATGAAGAAGTTCTCTGTAGTTTAGAAAGTAAACTAAGCATTTGTAGCAATTAAATTGAATATTCCATTTGCCTACACTTCTTGTTTTTAAATGGGTGTGAAAATGCTATAATAGTGTGAGTGAGCTATTTTGCAACAAATCTATCAAAAACTTTGAGATGTGGTCCCAAAACTCCATTTTTGGCAATGCAAGACTGGAATAATGACTTCATAATAGCTAAAAGCAGTTCTTCAGTTTCCCCCTGCCTCCTGAGTTTCTGTCACTGTTTTCAGACCAGTTTTGTTTTCTTTCTATTAAGGAAGATATGCTCACACAGGTCAAAAGGCAAGCTCTACTTGTCAGCTGCCTGGACATTGAAGTCAGGGTATATCATATGCGTTTTCTTTCTTTCTTTGATTGCAGCAATACAGATTTTATTTCAGTGCAACAGAACCGTGTCAGTGTAGTGAAAGGTACGAGAAAGGCATCTTCTATCACACACTCTACACAGGAACTGAATAATTTACCCAGAAAGACACACTGATAGCAGTATGCGGCTATTTCCAAGAGCGAAAATCTTCAGGTAATTCTCCAATGATGTATCAAATGCTATTATTTTCCTTTAATGTTACTAGCAGACTGGGAGGAAGAATAAGATCTTGGATACTTAAATAAGAACAAAGAGATTCTGATTTCCACCTCTGCACACCATTCCAGTCCTACTTTCTTTATAATTACTCAACTGAGATAATAATCCAAGCAAAGAGCAGCTGCCCCTCGTGTTTTGCTCCAAGAGCTAGACTGTACTCCTTGGCACTTGCTAATGTTTCTTACAGTTGCAGCAGAAGAGTAATAGCATTCCTTCATTACCTCGAAGTGATGATCTGAGGTAATCCCTTGGGCACCAACTGAACACCCTGTGTCCCAGCATGCAGTCTCAAAAGGGGACAAGACAAATGACTGACGAAAAGTCAGCTGTCCTCTCCATGCATCTTCTTATCACCTCACTGCTTCTGTCAGTTGTTCAGTTGTTAAAAGTTGAATGAAGAATGGTTGGAGGGGGTTTTAGCCAAAATATTAATAACTTTCCATCCCTCTGCATGGCAGGAGCCCACTTAAATGACAATAAAACATCACTGACAAGGAAAAGCACATCCCCTTAATGATCAAAGTCCTTAAATGAAAATGGCATAGAGCCCTGTTCATAACTCTTACTAAGTGTTTAATCTCTTCTGCTTCACACATCACTCAAACAATGTTTGGCCCTGCTGAGAATGCCTTTTCCACAGTAAGGTGTCAGTGAGGGGCTTTCTATTGAGAGAAAAGAGAGCAGTCAATACTGCTAATGGTGCTGCAGAGAGACATTGGGGTGTTTTTATCTAGAAGATGCTACTGAAAATGGTATAGCTACTGACAACTATTGTGATAAATGGAATTTAGTATTGGCTCAAGATGAAAAGTTATAATAGAGTGAAAAGGAATTGCCTGAACACAGACTGATGGTACAATATCATTTAAGATACCCTGACATTTTTGCCTGTAGGTGATTGATTAACTGCTATATGTATGTCTGTAAATTTATGTACATAACACAACACAGCCAAAAAACATTACTATAGTTTGTGCATTCTTCTAACTGTCCTGCTTTTGTGTAGAATGTTTTTCCTTCCATTTTGGTTCAACAAAACCCCAGAAGCCATAGTTTAGAGAACTGTTTACAAGGTTCCCCTGGAAGCCGTGTGAAGTTATTGAATATTTTGATTAGAGGTGGAACATTTATGCAGATTTTAATGGTAGATGTCCTTCTGCACCACTTGGAATCACTGGCAAAATTGCCTGTTTTCAATGATACAGGCTCAAACCTCAGGGCAGCAAGCATTATAGGGAAAACATTCTCCTAGTTGTTGGCATCTGATGTAGTTGTAGCCACTGTGAAAATCATCCAGTCACTGAGCATCTAGAGATGTAACTAGACATTATAATTAAGATAAACATATCTAGCACCAGGGCTAGAGTTGAATATATGTAGGGTACAATAAAAAGAGATAAATGAATATTTTTTACTAAGTTATTTACTAGATAAATTAGTTTACAATTTCCTTCTTTTTGGGGAATACGGAAAAACTAATCAGTTTTCTCAAATTTACTTGATGAATCACATTTCCTTACAACGTATTTTAAAGATTTCCTTTTATGCTCACAGTGGTTTCTGATTCTGTGCATGTTGAGTTATTGGAGTTAGACTATGATTTCTTATGTAAAAAATGGAAATATTTTGGTTTATAGCAATTTTTTATTTAAAAAGTTGCTCGATTTTTTTTATAGTCTTGGAGAGCTTGAAAAGCATCTGCTACTCTGTAACCTTAGGGCAAAAAGAACATCCCCATTTAAATAAGGGAGGAAAATAAACATGATAAAGATACCAGAGGAAATGTTTTGTGTTCCTCTTGTCTCTTGGCCACAAGCCAATTTGAAAACATTTACGCAGCAGGAACTAAAAAAAAAATAAATCATAGTGCGCAATATGAAAGATATAACCTGATTCCTACTATTGCTATTTATTTAAAAGTATTTGGCATTTGCTGTATATCAGTAGATGACTAAGTGAAGAATTGGATAACCCCTATTGATAATCCCTGTGGAGAACAGATAACCCCTGTAACTGAACACACGTAAAGCACAAACCAAACAGCACATATGGTTTGAGTAAAACTGATCTGAACTGCCGAGTCAGACATTATTAACCTTGGAAAACACAGAATCTCTTTTCTGTGATACATTTTTTATGTAAATTTTTTTTCTCTCACTGTCCTCATTTTCTTTTTTTTTTCTCTTTTAATTCCTTCTACTCAGGAACAGGCCCTGCTCTCACTCTCCTTTCCATTGGTACTTTTACATCTCAGCAGTTACTGTTTGTAATCTGCAATATCTGGAACATTCATACACTAAACTGGAAGCAGTCCTGTGAGCACTGGAAGCTCTGACTCAAGCCCTCTCTGATGAGGTGAAAGTTCTTTCCCAGCCTTATCCTCACATTTACAACGCTTAATCAGATGCTCAAACACTCACATTCAGAGAACTTCCACCTTCCACACCAGGTGAGCAATAATCAAAATACAACCCTGGCTGAGCTGGTTTGCTGTGTGTAGTGCTATTGAGATCCCTGCCTAGCAGAAGAGGCCTGTTAGCTACTAAATCTGTTGAGCCTTGCAGGCAATCTCCACTGCTTCTCTCTCTGTAAACATCATCAAAGCTACTTGAGCTAATTAATTACAGGCTGAGGGATTTTAGTGCTGCAAGATATATGTACCCAACACAAAGAGTCTCCCAGTGAGGAAATGAAACTTTTGACTCCATATTTGAGCTAGATATTTGAAGAAACGCAGCCACATTCAGGATGTCAGCATTTCTTTGTTGTTACTGGAAACATTTTAATTTTTCCCTGGAGATATTATTTAGCATCTTCTGGACAGAAATCTTCACACTCAGAATGCCTCTGACCAGACCTGTTATCAGATAGTCCAGCTCATCCCACCTGTCTTGAAAACTTGTAGGTGTGGGGCTCTTTTAGGCACAGTGAGGAGCAAGGACTGAAGGTGGCAAGTTCCTTCAACACCCATCAACTTTGCAGCTGCTGAGGACAGGATGCGGCGTTTAGTGTAACCATATGGAGTGCAGACTGAGAGAAATCAAAAGAAACCATGTTCCTCGAGGGAAATATAGCAAAACCATATTCTTCAAAATTCAGAGGTGAGGAAATGTCCGGAAAAGTGTAAAATTCGTATTCATCATCTGGGTTACATTAATATACTCAAAAATTCCTCTATGGCCTTGCATTAAATTTGCATTCTCAGTGATTATTTTGTCCACTTCACTTGTAAGTTTAGTCCACAAAGTAGGTTTATGAATTTTCTCCCTCACAGTTCCAACCCTAAACAAGCCCTAATATGAGCAAAAAGGAAATTATATCAGGTTAAAAAAAAAAAACACCAAAAAAAACCCCATAAAAAATTCTCCTCAAGAAGAAATTTCTTTAATGCTTCTCTCTCTAAGCTGATCCCAGACTTCAGTATCATGTCACACAATGGACAGCAAATATATGGGGGAGTCTCTTGCTCCGAAAAGTAACCTTACAGAGCTGTGGAGAGGAAATTCTTGAGACACGACTCTCATCAAACAGGAAGCAGGATGCAAATACCATAGCAAAAATAATATATGAGAGACCTTCAGAGTCTGGGATAATACTTCTAGTCCCTGTTAACAGGCTTCTTGTTACAAACATTTGAATGGTTTTAATGAGTGAATCAATACAGAACACTCTATTGCCTTTCACTGTATTGACATCCAGTCATGCTTGGACGCTCCATATAAGATCAAGACCTGCTGTGTTGGAGAGTCTGCATAATCAGCAAGATAAATGGTCCCTGTCTCTACCTTTATGTGTAAGAGAAACAGAGTTAATATTGTTTTTCGGGCAATGGTCTGAAACACAGAGGTTTGAACTCATTGAAACAGAATAGGAAAGAGCTGAGATCCAAATCCATATCTCCCAAGCTCCACTCTCTGCGTTACCCATGAGTCTGTTTGCCTCTTCAGTATCTCATTTTATAACAGATGGAGGCAGTTGATATCAATATCAATTATTGATATCAATAACTTTTTAGCTTCATATAAATATAGATTCCGTTGCTGTGAACTGGGCTGACAAAGAATGGGAACAGACCCTAATGTTCGATAATATACTGTCCAATTATCATGCCAAAGAAACTAAACTGCACTGCTGCTTTAAGTTTAATTTGTAAAATTAAATCACAAATGTCACTCCATACAAATGGTCATGGACAGAAGAATGAGTCACATTATAACAGACAAGATCTATATGAAATCTCTGAATCTGCAAGCAGACACATCAATTACATCTGAATTATTGGCAGGCTTTGCCAATCTCCAATACTGCTACTCAAACGAAGAAGTATTATTAACCTTTAGTGCAGCACATGCAAATAAAATATGATGATTCAACAGCAAAATCAAGTACCTAACCATCACAGTTTTACGATAAGTAAATTTATTTTCAACACTGGATGAGTATATTAGCTTGGTATTGGAAATCAAGTATTTTTGGAAGTTGCAGTACTAGCTGACTTCAAAAAAATGTCAATTATTATACTATCATTTGTATCTGAATGTTATGTGATGGAGGTGCTGAGCTGAAAAATGCATCAAAATGTTATCATTTATTAATATATATACTGCCTCAAAGTTCCAAGGACCCAGTCAGGCACTGGTAAACACACAGACAGAAACTAGACTGTTACAAACTAAAAGTCAGATGAGAACTTAGTTTTCAGAATTATTTCATCCAGCCTGCTGTCTTTTAGCTGCATCCTTTGCCAAAGGATGGCTGTCAAAAATAATTGCACTAAACCCTCTTCCTGTGCACTGCCAGGCACTTCCAGAGGCGAGCCTCCACAGCACTGCCACGTGTGAAGGCACAGGGAAGGGTCTCAAAGTGGCTGCCAATCTTCAACGTGAAGATCTTGGATCACCGCGGGTTTTGAAGAACCTCTTTTAGTACAACTGCCTGATTCAAAATTCTTTCTTCTTTGCCTGCTCTCTGTTAATTTCTTTGCTGATTATTCCCTTTTCTTCCCCCACATGTCCTAAATATTTCCCAGTTTGTTTTTTTTAATGTGACCTTCTCTTTACTTTTTTGCTTTCTACACAATTTTTATGTTCCACTTGGAAGAAGGGAGCAAAAGGGAATGCTGCTGGACTTCAGCCTCAGAAATGCTGAGTGTTCCTTGTTAAGAGGACTAACAGAAGGTATTTTTCCATCTTATTTCACCCCCAATACAGGGCTAAACAGAGTTTACCCCACACTGGAAAGTTCTGCAGAAGCTAGGAAGAAAGGGATTCCTTATTTTGCCTTTGTAGCAAGTAGTGTACTGGATTTTATTCCTGTAAAGCCTTGAATGTAAACTCTGACAGAAATACAAGAATATTATTATCGTGTAATTCAACTTTCAGAAGAAATCTCTGCTAAATTTGTCTGTCTTTAATTCCTTATGTTGTACAGTCAAGAACTGGAGTAATATGTTGCTTATGGCTCAGACATGCCACTCCTGGAGGATTCTGTAAGCACAGAACATTGCACAATGAATGGCAGTACATGACTTTACCACTCTACATTTCAATTTCAATGCAGATTTGAATGATGCTTCTATTAAAGTTTGGTGAGCCATATACTAATTGGTTTGATACTCTGCCTGGTGATATGACCTTGCATCTTTCCAGAGGTTGGTATTGTTAGCCTAGGCATCTTTAGAAATGGTAACTTCTTATGTCCTCTTCTGGTATTTATTTGTATGTCTTTCCCTTCAGATCTGGGAGATCTTCATTCGCAAAGCCTAGCCACGATGATGACATTTCCCTTCAGACTAATATGAAAGGAGTCAGCAGTGTGTAGAGGCTCTTATTCTTTCATATATATTTTCAGGGATTTCGAATGGTCAGAAGAAAAAACAAACAATGAAAATCTGTATTGGGAAAGCAGTTTTTTTTTTTTTTCACCTGGTTTCACAGAGAGGTTTGGCTGGAAACCTGCAATGGTGCCCTATTTTTATGTAAACGTATAATTTTATTTATCTCTAGTATTTTTTGCAAACCTGCAATTTTATTCTTCTCTGGTATTATAGGCAGTCATCTGAAAATGAACATTCTTTCACCTGCAATTCCAGGAGAGATACTATTAGAATCAGCAAGGGCTGTGGAAATGCTATTTACTTGTACTCAGTTCTCAGAAATGAATCAGAAGCAGAGAAGGTGCACATTCCTAATGTGTTAGATGAAACTGAGTCACCTTCTTTTGAGAAGGGCTGCTGCATATGTGGTATGTGCTGAGAATTCTCCTGCAGGAACTAAATTAATCCTTTAGCAGTAATGTACCCTTTCACAATTACCAAGCAGTTACAAATGAAGTAGCCAAGGGATTAAGGTATTATTCATTTCAGCTGCCTAAGAGTACAAAGAAAGAAACCTCATCTCTCAAACAAGCACTTCCATCCTATGATTACCTAAAAGATCACAGACATTAGAATGGGTGTCCAAAAATCTGTTCTGAGGAAAAAGCCTATGTAATATATAATAGCAAAAAACCCCCTTATTTTTCCAGATAATTTTGCTAATTCCATTAGTGCTTTGCCTGTTAGTGATGTAGTGTTAGGCACTCAAAAAAAAGTCAGAAATAGTGATGGTTACAGTGAACTTAAAAATCAGTGTTGCTTCTCTTTTTGTGTGGTTGATAATGTGATATTTTAGTTGTAAAATCATATTCTGCCTTAATTATAAGGGTATCACTCCAGAATAATTCTATTGAAGAAGAATAATACATTTCATGTTGCTAAATGATCTTTATTATTATCTAAAATAACTTCTTAAAAAATATGGACTCTTCTTCAAAAATTCCTTTAGTAAGCTGATGTTTTTTGCTGGAAATGTAGCAAATCATCAGAAAGACTCCAAATTTGATTAAAGACTCCAAATGGTGTAGAAATGGCCAAATTCCTGTGTAAATTATTGCAGCGCTTAAATATCCTCTATGTTAGATGTAGCCATGCAATTTGCTATGAAAAAAAATAACAAATGACATTTGGAATAGGCTAAGAAACAGGGAAAAACTGTTCCAGGTACACAGGCTGGATCAGTAGTCTGTACTTTGCATTTTTTTGCAGTTACATCCTAAGAGATAATGTGTAAAACCTGTTTTATAGGCTCATGACACTAGTATTCCATGGCTGTGTTAAAACCTCAGCTTTTATTTCAAAATTGTTATTCGCATTCATACCAGGAAAGATTAGAAAGCAGAAAGAGAGAATGGCTACAGTGCTACCATTTGGGTTTAATGACAGTGTGAAATGGCAAAATGGAAACTCTGAGATGGCATATTGAGAATTTCCATTAATTTTACCCTGTGGGCATTTGGGTCTCCGTCTTTCCCTAGGTATGAAGCAGAACTCTCAAAGTGCCACTTTTAGGTAAGCCAAAAGGTAAAGCAAGAGTAACAACCTGTGTGGAGTGTCTGTAGTAGTTGTTTATTATCCCCATCCTTCTTTCTCTAGGACCTCTTACACTCCTTTCCTTCTCATCTTCTATCATTTCCTCCTATAGAGCATTTTATCTCCTAAGTAATCTGCAGTGAAACAGTTCCTGCTGCCCTTTGAAGTGTCATACTGGGGACAGAGAGTGGCCAGGCAGCCAAGGTGTTTGAATATTGGCCTGTCGGTTGCAATTTCAGACACACTGCTGGAAATCTTACGCAAGTGAAAGGGTGGGGGTGCAAAAAATAGTTGTGTAGTTGTAAAGGGTAGAAAGTAACAGAAAGTAACCTCACTCTCAAAAGAACCTGAGGGTGTTCTGGCGTAAATCCATCTAGCATACACCCTGTTTTTAAGCTACCACCCTGCTGGTTGTCCTTGAGACCTAGCTGGAGCACTCTTCAGTATCATTTCATTAGAACCAAAATGAAGCCATTTCTGTTGGGGACCATGGCCATCCTTCTGTACCAGGAGCAATGGCATTCTCTGTTTTGTCTTTTTTGTCTGCTGACCTACACACTTTTGCTTAAAACCAGCTGCTTCCATTTCCATTGACAGGAAAATGTTACTTTTTTTTTTTTTTTTTAATCCATATAGTAAAAATAGAAATTACACCCCAGTGAAGATGGCATAATACATCACTGGTGATGTTTCAAGCTGGTGTTGCTTTCCTTCCAAGTGTCACAGACGTATTTCAGGTCTCCAAACACCTTGGTATCTTACAGAATAAAACACTGTTTTTCAATACTTGTATGTGTTAGTGTATGTGATGAAAAGTGGTGCACTGATAGAACTCAGCGAACAAAGGTATCTGAGACAGCAGCAAGGAACGACCTGCATTTTTGGCTAGATGGAACATTGAAAGAGCTGCAAAAACATGCCTACAGTTCAAACTCTCAGCACAAAAGTAGGGTCTCCAACTCTGTGGAGAACTAATGGCCTTCCCAAATGATACCAAACACTGGTCAGTCTTCAATTGTCAGAATGAATTTCAGATGAAAGGCCTTTATGGCTCCAGCTTCAATGATAGGTAAACTGAGGAACAGAAACATTTGCCCTGCTTTTTTTTTTTTTTCTGGTTTTGCTTCTGCAATTTAAATTGCCACATGCTTAGATCTCAGGCATTGTTGAAGAGGTATCCAAGAAAATGCTGTAGCAAGGGTAGATATACATTGCGATAGTATAATAGCAGTAGTAATAGTAATAGCAGTTTTATTTTTATATATTTTCAATTTTACCTTAATCAAACCAGAAAGGATTCCTTTAGAAAACTGGTAAGAGGATCGAGAAGGTATAGAGAAATTCATTCTAGCCTCATAGTTCTTAAACAGAGTACTGAAGTTTATCAACAAGACAGGAAATTAATAGTTTTAAGGCTGTGTCAGCCTTGTTTCACAATGTAGTTTGGAATGAAGGACGTAGCTATAGCTGTTCCTCGGTAGCACATATGTTCTCATTTAGCTGGCCTTCCAACAATGCAGCCACTGCCCTTCTCCCAGTTCTGGATTAGCTCCCTGACTAATTGTGGTAAAGTTTAGGGTGACGTGCAATGGGCTGCTCATCTGATAAGCCAAGGGGACACATCATCAACACTGAATGACGCTGATTTCCGAAGGAATTCAGATTTTGGAATTTCTCATCCCCTCCCACAAATCCTCAGCTGAGAAGGCAAGACCAGGACATGTGCTTTAAGACCCAGGGGATGGCGTTATGTCAGACACAACAACGGATGCAGTGCCCAGGAGTGTAGGAGTTGGAAGGCTGATTTATGACTGTGCTAGGGGAGAGAGTATTCCAAAAGGCCTCTCTCCATTTCCTCCTAACGCAATGGCTGTGCAGACTGGCCTTGCAGCAGGAGAGAGGTCAGCAGAACAGGATTACATAAGGCTGCTTGCTATGCAGAAAAACGCAGATGGCCTAAAAGTGTTTCATTTTTTTAAATGAAGTCACATGCCCCGGAGCTGCAGTTTGAGGAAGAAGAGGAGTCTCTGAAGAGCACGTACAGCAAAAGTTGTTTCATTCTTGTTTTAATTGAAAATAAGTCTGGAATCTCTCCAGGAAATAAGTTTTGAAGAAAAGAGTTGGCTCACTCACAGTCCAAGCAATTTAGAATCACCTCCCATTATTTGTATTTCATCTTCAAGCACTTTGGAGGCGTATTTGGATACTTGAACAGATAGTAATCTAAAAGAAACTAGTTCCAAGTTCAAATGGGATCATCTGGTTGGATTGAATTTCACATGGTGCAGCAAAACAGAGGGTCAACAATTCTCTGCTTCTCAGTAGAGACACAGTCACAATTATTCAGTTTAAAATGCGCTGCTGCTTCTCCTTTATACCCTCAGTATTATTCTATCACATCTTTATCCAGAATTACATTTTGTGCATATTACACGGCTACAAAAGTACAAAGCTCAGTACTGAAATTATAACCAGTGATCTATAGATTTAAAAAATTATATTTTAGGTCACATTGATCTTTTTTTCCCTTTTTGTTGTGTGTTTTCATTTTTTGATATTTGTTACAATTTAGCACTCTCACTTAACTTCCTTTCATCTCTTATGGTTAAAGAGTCATGATTTCCTGACTTACAGTAGCTTTTTTCTTAATTAATTATTGCCTGTAAAATATCTTTTCTTTAAAAATGCCTTATAACAAAATCAAACAAAGTTGAAAGAAAAGTTACTATAGATCTCTAGTCATATCTGTGAAGGTGAAAATCAATTTCAAACACAGATGTGAAAGCAATAGCATTTTGACAAGTTAATTTATAAACTGAGGGAATTACTATGCTAGACATTATATATTTAAGCAAACTTAGTGTTCCTGATAAGTACTAAAATGACAGTGCTGCAAATTGAATTCTCTTTTTAGTGTTACCATAGCACTGTTTACACACTGCTTCCCTTCCTTTTTGCCAAAGATGTTTTCTTCCTTGCCTCTAAGTGGACACAGCACGCAGGGGCCTTGCAATTTTCCTAGGCATCATCTCAGGCCAAAGGCAAAGTGCAGGAACTCTCAATTCTGACAGATCTTTTTTGTAGCCTGCTTTGAAATACATCAGAGGATGGAGACTCCATGGTCTCCTTGATTGAACTGTTCTCCTGTTTTCCTATCCATAAGCAAGTTTTTCAGAATGTCTAAACTAAATCTACCTTATTGCAATTTACATGGTTCTTTGATTCACCAGGGACATGGAGAACAGGTTATTTCCCTCCTCTTTGAAGCAAGCTGAACACAGGCTTAAAACTAAGTTGGAGAACAGATAGCATAATATGGTAACAGTGTGGACAAGGAGAAAAATAATGAATCATCTGCTAAACATCCAAAGTGTCTGTATATTAATCTGTAGACAAGATGAAAAAAGTTTGGGAATAAGGTAGAGTGTCAGGCAGTCCTCTGCATGATCAATTCTATGCCTGATTCATGTCTGAGAGGTTGCCTGAGTTGCCACTCGGGAATTTTTCTTTAGAAAGATTTAGCCTATCAAGGATGATATCCAATTACAAGCTTTCTCTTCATTTTCTCTTCCCTAGATCAAAGCCACCCAATTCATCAAACATTTCATTGCATGTCTTGTCTTTTGAAACTTTTCTAGCTTTTTGGAGCTTGTTTTTCTGTTCTCTGGAGGAGTCTCTTCAGGTGGGAAAAGAAACCGATCAGATAATCCAGTGATTGTCTAAGAAATTAGTAACAAAACTGGTCTCTGAGCCCTAAATGGACACTTTTTTATAACTATCTTCATTTGCCACATGAAAATGCTGCAGCTGGACACCTAAAGTACAATCAGGCCAGGTCAGCCTCAGCATTTTTCCATGTTTGTACCAAAAGTGCCCATTAGCACAGCTATGATGTGTACACCTGTTCAACAAGAACAGGACTGAATTCACATCTCTGTTTTAATGAGGCATTCAAACAGATATTCAGTAGCCTTTAAGTATCCCTTTCTAATCAGAGGACTTTTTAAAGTGCATGACTAAGGAAGCAAAAAAGGGTTCCCCAGGTAATTAGGAATAGTTTGTAGTCCTTCAGTCATCCACAAACTAGTTATTCTATTAGTTTAAACAAGGAAGTGTCTGATGGTGTAACATGAGAATGTAACATGAGAATGCTGTGCTTGGTTGTGTGAAGGAAAGCATCAGCAGACCAGGAGTCCAGACAGAGATGCAACATCAGGTGGTAGCAGAAGGACGTGTCATGCTTTGAGGCGTGGGGTCTCTGCTAAATGTCATCTTCTCAGCTGAAGTTTATCACCACAGCCTCCTCTCTGCAGTGGGACCCCATATGCCCGAGCGAGCACAGCTAGTGAGGGAATAATAAATCATGGCAACCAGCTGTGCCTGCCATGAAAGGTCAGGCAGCAGGAGAGGGGCTGGGGGCAGGAAGGGGGGCAGTGATGCAATTGCAGGCTTGGTTGCAAGGAAGGAGCCTGAGGTAGGAATCATCTTTGTGAGTTGTGAGGGGCAGTGCAGGAGGCACGGAGGATCTCTTCAGGGGAGAAGATGGAGAAGAAAAGATGGTGTGCTCGTTCAGGATGAAATGATCAAGGTGATGAGATCTGAGAGAGAGCCCGAGCTGCTGTGGAACAGGAAATACTGTTTAACAAAAGAAAAAAAGGTGTTAAACAGTAAGAGATGCAGTCACTTAGCTAGAATCTGCATGATGTTTATAGAGGCACAACAGGAAATTCTCTACAACACCCATCGAGCAGTATCTTCAACCTCTCACATTGTACAAAAAAAAATAAGCTTACTGAAAATAGAAGGACTTATTTCTGGAGCCTCGTTGGACATGTACACAAGGATTTCTTGGGGGGTTTTGGAGAGGGGGTGGAGAAAATAAGGGTTTGTTACAGGATTGAAGACTTAATAGCAGGCTGATAAATTCTGTAAATGTTTCATTTCTTCAGCCAGACAGCACTTGGAAACAAGCCAGGACGCCTCTGATCTCCAGTTGCTAATGAAATTATATTGTGCTATTATTTTGCTATTTAAAAACAAAAAAAAAACCCCAAAAAAAACCAAACAAAAAACCCGAACATCTCCCCCTCCCCCAGCAATTATTTAAACGATAGATTTGCTAGTTTTCCTTCCTGTATTTTTTCCTAGGTTTCGGTCAGTTTCACCGAGGAGCTTATTATTTCTGTTGAAAGAAAAGGAGCTGTGGAGGGGAGGGATGATGCCCACCTTATTGTCCCCCAAATTCCCCCTTTCCCGCTGGACCCCCAGGCGGGCCCCGCCGGCGCGTTCCCGGCGTTCCCGGAGCGCCCCCCGCTGGCATCTCCCGCAGCCGCACAGCCCGAGCGCGGGAGCCGGAGGGAGCCTCCCGCGTCTCCTGCGGTGCCTCCGCTCAGGGCATAATGACTACTGTCCTGGAGCCTGGGATAAACCTGGGCGCCCTACCGGACGGATTTCTGTATTGAACAGCAATAGTTTCCGGGCGAAAAATGAGGGTACGGGCAGGTTTTGTTGGTTTTGAAAATGCTCTTTTTTCTTCAAGATTCTTTCTTCCTGCAGGGCAGGTGAAAGGTGAATGTTGCAGGTTTTTTAGCACAGAAAGTTATTTGTGACTGAAGGAGCTTGATGGTTTTCAAGAAATTGTTCTGTGGCATTCCTCTCACTGATCCTCTCCCCCCGTTGCCACATGACCTGTGGATTATCAGCGAGGTGTTTTGGTATGGCGGCAGCCCAGGTGAGTAAACAGATTTGTCTGGTGTGTCACCATGCCAACAAAACTGACCTACTGATATACCAAGAATATAGAGTTAGAGAGGATGGAAACCTCTTTACTTCTGACTTTTAAAGTTTGCTAATGGATTTTACCAGACAATGCAAACATGTTGAGTTTATTGCAGCAGCAGCTCCACTCTCTGTATCCCTCAGACAGCTCTTATAGCAGCTGCATCTTTATGCAGAGAAGCCTTGCTGCCTGGGCTTCACAGTTTGTTGGTATCAGCTCTACAGTAAAAGCCCCTCAGCGTCTGACATCTCTAGAGGCTTTCCTGTTTCACCTTTCACAGGGACTGTGGTCTGTTTATCTCTATTGCTTTTGTTGAAGTTTTCCATTCTTCAGCCAAAGCAGTTTTGAAAAATTCATCCCTTATCTGCTAATTAACCCCTTTCCTCATCAGCCATCAGTAAGACTCTTAAAATATAATTTAATTTTTTTTCCCTGGAGTCCATTTGTTTTCCTTCCTTTCGAGTTTTCTATTTTCTGCTACTAAATTGTTCTCCCTTATTTCCATTCTCCTCATGGTTTCACTCTTTCGATTAGTCTCACATTCTCAAAAAAACTCCTCGCAATTACAGTTTCAGCTGGGGAAAGGGAAAAAAATATGTAGCCAACAACTGAAAGTTGTCCTTTCTATCAACTTTGTCAAGGAACTGCCAAGCCTCCTGGTTTCATTCAGAGATTGCCATTTGATGACCTTTCCAAGGGTCAAGTACTAACAGGAATTGCTATTCATGTACGGAATATTTTCAACTTTATCCTGAAATGGTAGTTACAGTATTTTTTATTCCAAGATACAACTTCAAGATTTTTATTTGTCCAAGTATGACACCTCAGCTTAGTTGAGGAAAAGTATTTTTTTCTGAGGAGGTACTTTATCAAAATATCCTCCTCTGTGGGATGGCTAACGTCAGTGAAGTTGCCAAGAACTAAATGCTTTCCCCCACTCCATTTCGTATTATGTTTGATATCTTCCTAGCTATGGTTTCATCAGAAACCATGAGCAAAACAGTGTGGTAAGGCAGTGAGTAGAAGACCTTCACAGGAAAATTAAATCACACAGGAGGTGGCATTAGGTATTTGTGATGAGGGGGCTGCTGAGAGAGCCCTGGCAGCATAAATGTCAGAGAACAAGTATGCTGTGAGGGGTGTGATTGCTCAAATGAGTGTTGAACACTCATGGTTATGAAAGGCCCATGTGCCATTTTCCACAAAACTAGAGATGTCAAAATCCAATGATCCACCAAATTCTTTCACTCTTCTCATCACATAAATTTCCTTATCTAGTTGCAATTTGATACGCAATTCTTCCTTCTTTGTATTTTATGCTCAGAAGAGCTCTCAGCCCTGCAGAAACAGCGAATTTGTTCCCGTGTGTTGTGAACAAAGCCTGATTAAATTTCCCAAAGAAAACATATTTTGAACAATAATGGTGACTTCAGGAGGAGTTCATTTTTCATATGCTTTCTCACATGCTAGTTTTAAAAAATTGAAAACGTAATTGTAGTCTAAATAACTCCAGTTGGTGAAAACTTGAATTTGATAATCCAAAGGAATTAGCTGTTGTCTCAATGAACCAGTTTTGAAAATGGGTGCATTTTCAGTACAGAAGAATTTGAGCAGTTTTGCAGCCTAACTCCTCAGGTGTACGTCATCTCTAAACTCAGGTAGTAGAGACTCCCTTTCTGGAGGAAAGGCATATTAAAAACATTGCTTTCTTATCATATACAGTGAATTCTGTACCCATGACAGCCTTCGGTAGGTTCTTCCATGAGCAACCACTTTAATGTATCCCACAAGTCTTGCACTGAAATTTTGCTTGACCTTTACAGGGCTTCTCTGTTAGGTGATTGATTGTGCTGATCCACACAGCAGTTGGATAGGTGAAGTACAAATGGAAAGTAAAAATCCTTGTTTCATCTTCTCTAAGTGCAATACTGAAAGTTTCAGTTTGTGAACTGCCTGCTCCCTGGCCAAAAGACTCAGCCACGAGGGTACTTGTATCACCCTGTACAATCTCCCTCACTCTCTGTGTCCTGGAGAGGACAAGCCTGATGAAGGACTCTTGGAAGAGGCAAGCAAAACATTCATCTCTGTTCTCTGTGAATCTGAAGGATTTGCATGGACAGATGGATGGAAGCTCAAGTTAGCAGCTAGCTCTACTTCTATTTTGTTGTGGAAAAAATGGGTCCCGTTCCTTCCCTCTATCCTCTTGTTCCCCCTCACCACACAAAATCTGCTCCCAGAGGAACTCTGCAGCTGGCCTGGGAAATGAGAGTGGGCTCCCTGGGACAAAGCCCACCAGTCACCCTGGCAGGCTGGCAAAGGAAACCTAGGGTAGGGCCACACTCAGGTAATATTAGATGAATAATAAAGGGATTAGTTTGATGCTGCACTGCTAAAACACCCTGGAGCTAACACACAAATCTGAGAAGAAGGGCAGTTGGAGAGAAGAAAACTATAAATCACATTTGTCCAAAAGGAAATATTTTGTTCATCTGCATCCTTCTTATTTTTGGTGCATAGATAAAGGGAATATGAATTTTGTTCAAGCATTTTCCTTCAGTTTATGTCAACTTTAAATCAAATTAATGTGAATATGAATAGGATTCCAACTGAAAAGCGAAAAGCCAAAGAGCTCCTTGGAATTGATAATTGTAATGAAAAAAAGTGTTTCCAAAACAAGGACTTTATGCTGCAAACCTCTAAACAAATTCCTTCAAGGATTTTGAAATCCCTCAGTACACACATGCATCCACATTTCTTATGGGTGGAATGCTGAGTTCAATCATATTTCAAGGTCATCCTGTCCTGTGTTTATTGTTTGCTAAATACAGGTGCCAAGCTGAATAGAGAAATGATCACAGCCTAGTAGATGTAGAATGATTCTGGGAGAAGAGAGAGTAAGCTTGGTTTTAAGACTGAAATATATGTAATTAATTGCTGTGTTGGTTGGAAAATAACAGGAAAAATAAAATTAATTGGGGCTACCAAGGAAAAGAAAAAAACTTAACATTGTCAGCTAGGCTGAATAGCCTCCACCCCAGGGGCTGAAATCATTTGGCTGTACAAATCTGGGAGAACTGGCAATGCTCCATCGGACACACACATGAGGTAAAGCAAGAAATAACATCCAAAAGCCAGACCAAAAGTTCAGTGCAATCTCTGTCCATAATATCATGTGGGTCCTTTTTTCAGGAGAATTAAAATCCTCCTATTTTTGCTGGTCTCAGTAATTTTCTTTCACTAATGCACTGGTATAACCTAGAGTAAGGACCATAAATCAAGTGACCTAATTTTTGGCAGTTATAAGGGTTGTAACAGAAAGTATTACCTTTATTTCACATCATTAGGTCAAATTAATTTTATCAGCTGGAATTCATGCTGGTGGCCAGAGGACATGAAGAGCCCCTTCATGCTCCTTTTTGGGTTATGAAGGAAAAAAAAAAAATCACCTTTTCTCATAAGACTGAGTCTTGTTGCAGGGGTAACACCTTACTTAGACTTTTCCATGACATCTTTCTTAAATGGTCTATGGTATATTGAGGGCAATGAAGCAAAACTAAGTGAGCCTCTTGCTTACGCTTTTTCCTCTCCTTTGTCAGGTTATTGCTCTCTTCTGCACCTAACTTTGTTTTCATGTTTTCTCTTTCAAATAGTCCCTTATAAATCCTCTTTCTCCTCACAAATCTTGCATGGACTGCCTTGTTTTTCCCATGTCTCTAATAAGCATATCTGTAAGATGCTTTGGTGGTAAAGAGGCAGTTACATTGTCTAAAGACCTATGTAATTAAGGGGTCAGAGCTCACGCCCTGAAATAAATGGATCTCTGTGAAAAATTGAGATTTTTACTAAATTGCTTGGCTCTCAATGATTGTTGAGCCCTGATAGTACTGAGCTAAGGAACTACTGGTAGCAATTTACCTCTCTGGAAATGTGGATGATGATGGAAATGTGCTCAAATAGCACTGAGAGCTTTGGGAGCCAGTGGCGAGGAAAACAGACAGAATATAGCCTCATTTTTATGACAACAGATGACTCGTATTTATAGTGTCTTACTGTTTCCTGAGGCAAAGATGACTAATTGATATCCTACATTACAGAAATTTGAGAAGCGAGTTCTGCTCTCCAGGTAAAAGTGAACCATATGAGACACAGCTTTTAAACTGAGTTGAAAAAGAAAATGAGTACACAGAAAAATGTGTGTCTCTTCTGAGGCTAAAGAGCTGATTTGTCAGTTTGCAAGGGGCTGCAAATCAGAGCTTATGATGGGGTGTAACAGAAAATGTCAAGAGAGAGACTTTTGGAAAACTAGAATTAACCTTCAAGAAAGTGTGGTGATTTGACAAGGAAAGGCAATCACATGAGCAGAACTGAGAGAAGAACAACTGAGAGAGGACACTGGGGTCACTGCAGAAAGCCCAGGAAGGAGAAGTGGGTAAAAAGGGAAGTAAAGCTTAAGGCTTAAAGTCTTGAGTTCAGAAAAGCAACATGCAGAGCTGCCTGGACTAGGACAAGCAATAAAAAGCCATATACTCTGGAAAACATCCAAGCATTATGCTGCGCTACATTGACTTCCACAAATTTGCAAACACTAGCTGTCCATGAGCAACTTGGGTGAGAGGACATCACCAGCACCGTTTGTGAAAGGTAATCCTTCACAAGAGCAATGGGCGAGATTTCAATAGAAGATAAATGAGTTCTTACCCTGAAAGTAAATGGAACATTTATTAATTTTAAGCTTTACATAGGTGTACAAGTCAGTGTTTTGTCAGAGACAATGATAGCAGCAAGGAAAGAAGAACCGAGGTAAGACAAATGGATTGAATTCAGGGTTTGCAGTTGTGATCTTACTGCTATTAAGAGAGTGAGAGAAGTAAATGTATGAATAAATAACATACTGCAAAGATACAATTTGTAGTAACACCAGGGACAAAAATATCCTTTACTGATTTTAAAATATATCAAGTTCTTCATCTTATGCAGTGGTGCTTCACCTTAGAAGAAAAGGTGACAAAGTTTGAAGTACAGTTTTAGAATGTTTTCCCAGTGGAGAAGAAAGCATTCAGCAGAATACAAAATACACCTGAAAGCCCAACTGTTCACTGCCCAATGGAGAAGCAAAGAAAGGAGCTGGCTAAGATTATTACCGTAGGGAGAAAAAAGAGAACAAGGAGCAAAATAAACAGAGCAAGGCACTCACTTTCTGTGGAAAAAATGCAAGAATTTCTCTAAGCAGTAGGATGAAGGAATCTCATAGGTTATGCCTCTTGGTTAAATGCGGGTTTTTTGACTGAAATATGCAAAGGTATTCTGCTGTCTCTGCAACCACTAAGAACATTTTTCTCTGTTTTCCCTATGTTAGCCCTCTTCTGCAGAGTATTGACAAACTGTGGGTTGCTGTGTTCACCTGTAGAATTGCCTAACAAGATAAAAATGCTGGTGGGGACTGAACTTTCAGAATTACTAATCCTAGTCGTCCTTCTTCTCTGCTCTGTCTTGTATGAAACCTGTAGGAAATAAATATCTTTAAGCCCTCTTCCTTATTCTATAATTTTGGAATATGGAATATGCCAAGGCACACACACTACCAGAGTGTAACACTGGGGCTGCATCTGTAGGAAATTAGGCTAATCCCTTCACTGTATCTTGATTGAAACGCAACACAACATCAACAACAAATATGGAACAAATAATGGAACATAAGCAGGTCCTAGGTAGGTTTCTGTAGGTTGCCCATCCAAGTGGTTGTGGCAAATGTCTTTGGAGAAGAAAAATACACGTGGCATGTAAGCATGGCCTTTGAGAGACACTGCTTCTCCAACTGATTTTTAGACTGTGTCTGATTCCAAGTGTTTTGGTGAAGTACATAAAATGGAATTTGATGGGATTAGTAGTTACAGAGTAGTTACTGTAGTTCAGCCAGATGAAAAAATCTCACTGCCTGTTGTTTTATATATGATTCAGATTTCATCCTTGGATATATGGTTGACTCCATTTGCTGTCTACTTGCTGACCTCCTATATTTGCTAGATATATGACTAGGTGTAAACTTTCGGCAGTTTAACTACAAAGTCTGAGTAACACAGAAGACAAATCAGTATGAAATACTGCATTTCACATATTAGAGGACAAAACCAACATCTAATTTTACAGGCATCTAGTATTTTTTCTGCTAATTTGCCAAGATTATTTCTGCAATGTTTTTTCTATGTTTTCTGGCTCAGATAGGATAGTCACTTAGAATCATTTAGTTCAGCTCTACAAAACTGAAATTTCCAAGTGTCATTAATGTGATAAAAATGAGGAATCTTATTATTTTCCTTTTTTTTTTTTTTTTCCAAGTTACTATTTGAACACAGGTAATTTTTTTTATTTTTAAATCAGTAGTATTCTGTGCCAGGGAGATTCCTTAAGCATCATGTGACAAACATAATACATGTTTTGCACTAGACACCTGCTAGTCTTCTTTGACACCTTCTATTTTTTTTATTTTTTTTTTTGGAAGACAGGATGAATGGATCTTCCCTCTTCATCTTTACTTAGTTTCTGCTGGGTGAGCAACATTACCCTACCTTACCTGCTTAATGTTCCTTGAGTATAGATTGAAGTAGGTAGAAAGGGGAGTTATGTGTCATGCAGTGGTGCTTTCTTAAAATAATGTGTGGGAAGAAGGGAAATAGCCTGGAGTTTTCTGGTCCTGCTAATTGCCTTCTTCACCAGCTGACTGCAACTTGTTCCACACCCTGCAGTTTGTGTTCATGCTGCCATAGAAATGAGCCGGCAATATTTCAGTGTGAAAGGCCTTCTGTTGTGTGGTGAAGCTCTATTATTTGTCCTGCCTTTTTGGAAGATAAAAACTCCTAAGTAGCTTACTTTATATTATTCTGCAGCTGTGATAGCCTTAGCTGTCTTTCAAGCCCATTAATCAGTTTCCCAATTCAGAAGCAAGGCACAGATGTAGAGAATTTTCTGTCCTAGAGTCATAGATTTCCCAGTCTCAACAACCAAATTAAACCATCAGTTCCGAATTAGAAATGCAGATAAGCCTTCATACGTTTGGCTTTCTGATAATGGTCCTTTTATCCTGTAATGAGCCTGAGGCTCTTGTTCCCTTCTAGCTCTGTCCTTGTGTACCTCTGCTGTCAGGTAACTTGTTCTTACATTTCTATCATAGGCTAAACCTGCTCTGGTAATATCCAACAAGGGTTGAATGATATGGTGGCCTTTCTGCCTCTCTTTATAGCAGTGCTGCTTCAGCAGCTTGGCAAAGAGTAGGGGAGAGCACAGTCACAACCAGTTTTATACTTGAGTTGAGACTTATGTTTTTTCCATATATTTATTTAAATTAAAGAATTTTTTAAGAAAGGGGGAATTGAAAAGTTGTAATGTAGTCTTTTAGGTTCTTAGAGAGTCTTTGATTAGTAAGTGTAGAAAAAAATGTGAAAAATTTAATCACATTATTGTTTTCCTGATTTGTTTTTGGATGGATGTGTACTCAAGACACATTTTCCCTGAGAACCTTCTTCTGGCCTTCCTCCAAATCACGATAAGTCCCATGGAGAAATTGGAGTTGATCCTTCACTTTGTTCCAAATAAGTTTGGTCTTGGTCATTTCTTACACAGATGGCAAAACTTCAACTCTCGACTAGATTTTTTACTTCCCCACTTTGCAATGGTATCTTTCAGAATTAAGAAGTCTAACTGCTGAATTCTATGGCTTTTTTTTTTTTCTAGTGTGACATAATCCTTCTCTCCCAGCATGCAGAATATAAATATTTAATACTAATTCCAATTTTTATTATTGTTATTTCAGCTTAAAGGCAAGTTTTTAAAAGTTATAGCTACTATTATGACACTTTATACTGCATGATAAATTCCTTGGTAATTGCCAGATTCCAAACATCCTTACTTTATCCTCACCCTGCCCATGTGATCAGTATATATCAAGGGAAGCATGAGGAATTTGAGGTGGAAATGGAAGAATAAGTTACTCCTTCTTTAGGAAATAGAGTCTGAAGGAAGTAGACTATCAAAGGGTATTGGCCTTGGAGCAAAATTTTGCAGTGAGGAAAAAGAATTGTAATATGGAGGGGTCTGTAAGTTGTGAGTATACATGAAATGAAGCAGACCAAATAAGGAGTACTGCTTGCAATTCTAGTTGAAGCCAGCAGAGCTAAACCTAATGTAAACATTAGGCAGTTGTCCAGTGCTAATTAGATTTCCCAAGAGTGATGCCCCGTGAGGAGGGGTTAAAACCATCTTATTCAGAAATACAAAAGCTTACAAAAATATTTTACTAGAGCTATTGTTTGTTTTGACTTTCTGATTTTTTTTGCAGTAACATCCCAAAAGTTCCATTTTGACCAAATAGAATTGGTTGTTTTCTTTCTTTTAATTACTTCACTGATATTATTTGTGGACAGAAGTTCTTTGTTGTTGAGCCTAAAAGATATTGTAATCACGAACTGCAGAGCTACCATCTTTTCATGAATAAATTACTATATTTTTACGTGATCACTCATTATGTTCAGTGCTATTGAGCACTGCTGACTGATACCTCTGGATTTCACTGAACATTATCAAACTGTGGCAGCATAAGAGTGATGAGAAAGTACAAGCAGCCACCAACATTGGTAAGATGTTCAGAGACTAATGCTAACATCCTTTTTCTGTGGTGGTTAAAATCTGTGGTTGCTTATACTTAATGTCCCTAGGGAAGGAGGCAAAGTGAGGAAAATGGAGCAGAAAATGTTTTTTAAGTTATATGAATATTCTTTCTTCACATTTTTTGCCTCCTTTTCTGTCATGGAAGTGACAAAAGACACTTATTGCTGCAAGTGATTACAGTTTCATAACGGGATTGATACTTTTGTTACAGAAGGCACAGCCAGAGTAGACCTGTAGTTCCCTTGCAGACTCTTATGCTAAGACTATAGGGGGAAATTTGGGAATGGAGTACAGTTCAAAGGATGGTAGTAGGGTGCAGGATCAATTTTGTAAGTCTGCACTTTGAGGAAAACTCAAGGTGCTCTTGTGCTACAGACCTGTATAATGATGTCATTTGAGTGTGACTCTTTGACTGGTAACCATAGAAGAATTTAGGCTGGAAAAGACAAACCATTAACCTAATACTGCCAAGTTCATCACTAACCCATATCCCTGAGTACCATGACTACACATCTCTTGAACATGTCTGGGAATAGCGTCATGACCACTTCCCTAGGCAGCCTGTTCTAGTGCTTGGCAAACCTTTCAGTGAAGAAATTTCTTCCAGTATCCACTCTAAACCTCACCGGCACAACTGGAGGCATGTCTTTCCTCTTGTCCTATCACTTCTTACCTGAGCAAAGAGACTGTTCCCCACCTCACTACAACTTTCTTTCAGAGAGCTATAAGGTCTCCATTGAGCCTCCTTTTCTCCAGGCTAGAAAACCCCAGCTCTCTCAGCTGCTTCTCATAAGACTTTGTGCTCCAGACCCTTCACCAGCTTTGTCACCCTTCTCTGGACATGCTCCAGCACCTTAATGTCTTTCTTGTAGTGAGGGCTCCAAAACTGAACACAGGATTTGAGGAGCAGCCTCACTTCCCTAGTCCTGCCAGCCATACCATTTCTGATAAAAGCCAAGATGCCACTGGCCTTCTTGGCCACCTGGGCACACGCTGGCTCATGTTCAGCTGGCTGTCAGCCAGCACTTTCTGGTCCTTTTCCACTGGGATAGTTTCCACTCTTCCCCAAGCCTGTAGCACTGTGTGGGATTGTTGTGACTCAAGTGCAGGACCCAGCACTTCTTCGCCTTTTTGAACCTCATACCTCGGCCCATTGATCCAGACTGTCCAGATCCCTCTGGGGAGACTTCCTACTCTAGAGAAGATCAAACCTACCCAACTTGGTGGTGGTTGCAGAATGGCTGAGGGTGTTCTCAATCCCTCAATTCAGATCATTGATAACGATATTAAACAAAGCAGTACATTCCAGGAGACTTGATGTTTAAATGTTAAAAATAAAAAATACCAGAAATATTGTTGAAGTAGCTCCATAAGTGGTAGTTCTTATATTCAGAGAGAAGGAAGGGGATCTTAATATCTCAAGGAAATGCTAGACAACAAATGACTGATTTAGCTCTGCATATTATCCCTATTCATTTCAGCATCTCCTGTAGCGTAGGAGAAGGCAGAGAAAGTTCTAAAAAAAATGCAAGTGTAATCAGTGATAAGGAAAAAAGCAATAGTTAATAAAATGCTGAACTGAAATCCTTTTATTTTCCCTTTTCAAACATCCAACATCCCCTGCAAGCATCTCTGCAGCCACTCCCCTCTCTGTGAAAACCATATGTCTCATGTCTTTTTTACAAACTGTACTTCATACTGTATTTTAGTTAACTAGACAGGAAGATTAGGGAGTAAAGAAAAAAAAATAATCAAAACCTGTACATATTAAAAAAAATCAAGTCACATTTATCTTCTGTTTCTGTGAGACCAAGACCAAAGTCTTTGAATTATCTTAAAGGCAATATGTTATTATTCATATGTTCCCCTAACTCTTGGTGTGGAGTGCATTCTAAGGAGAAAGAAGATTATATGTCTGTCTTGCGGCTGGTGTTACTGGCAGTTGGGTGTGAGTTTGAGCAGCTCTAATGTGTGCTGGGGTTTAAACCTTCCTTAGCTGTCTTTATAATAAAAAACTAGAGAGTCAAAAGAAAAAGAAAAATAGCTTAATCTTAGCTCTTTTCCACAGAGTCATGCTAAGGACAGAGCAGGATGACTTACAGTCAGTTAAAAGCTCAATGCATGAACATGAATGCTGGTATCTATGTGGTTTTCAACCTTATTGTATGAGATGTGGCATACTAGCTAAGTTCTCAGCTTCCAGAGTTTGGATTCAGGAACAAAACAGTATTGTGGTAAGACTAATCATTTTATATGGCAGAGAAAGAGCTCTTCTCTGGGGAGATTTTATTACTTGTGCATGTTGCTAACACACCCTAAGAGAACTGGAAAAGTGGTTTCTTGGGCAGTGGCAGTAATGAAGTCTGGTTCTTAGTGGCTTGGAGTCCCATGGTAGCATTCTTTGTGTCACACTTAATAAAAATATGAGCGCAGATGGAAACTTTTCTCATGTTGGGACACTCAGCAATTCTCTGGCCTCTGTAAATCCCCTAAGGCTTGGTATGAATTGAGGTCTCACTGTAACATACCCAGTGCAGGCAAGGGGTGGCCTTTCATCTCTACCTAACTACCTGTTTCCAGTAATTTTGTAGAAAATTTGACATCCAGAATGTTGAGACCTACTTCAAAGACCTTTACTCTCTGTTCAGTGTTGTTGAAAGTGGCTTAAAAGTTAGTTGGATGAGAGAGGCAGATAAAAACACACACATACTCATATGCAGTAACTGAGTTTGATCAGACTAGGTTAAAAGCAAACACCAGACTTTGCTTTTGTGTGTGTGTGCCAATGTGTACTTAGAATTTTCTGATCCCTTAAATTATGAAACACAACTTTCTAAGGTAAATCAGAGTTATTCTGTTTTGGAAAGTGATTCTACAAAGAGCTATGTGGAATACCTATGTTTTTATGCTCCAATGGTTATCAAAGCATTGTGAAAATATTAAAGCCTTCAGCAATAATAGAGATTATGCAGCCTGAATAGGTAATTTCTGAAGGAAAACCTCAGAAAGTCCAGGTTGCACTTGCACTGATACAAGATTGAACTGTTCTTACTGTGGACTGTGGTGTACATGGTTTGACACAGTGACATTCAGTCAGATAAAAATTAGACTTAATTTCAAATAGTCACCCAGTACTTGCATTTCCCTTCCTTTTAAATTCTTTCCTTGATTTAATGGGTAGGAATAGTTCTTCTTCCACTCTGCCCTCCCCTTCCCCCTTAATCTTTCAAATACTTCCTGATGTTTTGCAAATTGTGGGTACTTTTCTTATCACAAACTGAGATCCTCTGGTTTAAAGGCCAGCCTATTGTGTTGTTTATTTAGCATTGACAGGAATAATGTTGCAAACTTAGTCTGTCATTGATGGTTTCCAGTACTTGCTGGAACAATTTCTGTGCTGTAAGAGGGTTTCCCCGATACGTTAAAAGCGTAATTGGAAATGTGAAGAAAAACGAACAATGTGGTTAACACATTAGTGTTAAAATCATTCTTAATAGGCTTATCTATATAAACGTTACAGAAACTGTCATTTCTAAAGAATTACTTTTTAGCAATTAAAAAAGAAAGTGATATGTAGTAATCTCAAATGAGTGGATACTACAAATCACTCTTATAAAGATACACTAAGAAAACTATTTTCAAGTGTCATCATATGCATAGACATTCAGTTTTACTGTATTTTTTGTGAAGACTATTTGGAGTTTTGTCTTTCTGATTGAAAAAATCCAACAAAATCAAACAACCAAAGCCAACTCTACTTTTATTCCTCTGATTGTTTTTCTTTTAATATTAGCTATTGTCAGAAATTGGAAACAAATTGTCAGGAATCAGAAATTGGAAACAAATCTTGTTTTCAGGTTAAATCCGGCACAGAGGAGAAAAATGTCTATAAATTATTTTGGATATCTTCTGGTAAATGATTTGCCTAAAGAGACTGTAAGTGCCTTAGACAGTCAGGTTCAATCCTGATGATCTATTTTGAGAAGATTTATAGAAGAGAAGTTTGCCAAATGGTTGTTCAGTGTGGCTCATTCATGGGCTCCTGTGGCAGTTAGGATTGAACCCTGGATACTTTGGCTGTTGAAGCTGCAAAAAAATAAATAGGATTTAAAGAATGTGCAAATTACAAAGTAGGCAATTATTTCAAGTCCATTTTCACAGAATATGCTGAGTTGGAAGGAACCTATAAAGATCATCGAGTCCAATCCTTAGCCCTGCACAGGACCATCCCCAAGAGTCACACCATGTGCCTGAGAGTATCATCCAAACACTTCTTGATCTCTGTCAGGCTTGGTGCTGTGACCACTTCTCTGGGGAGCCTGTTCCAGTGACCAGCCACCCTCTGGCTGAAGAACCTTTTTCTAATATTCAACCTAAACCTCCCCTGAGTCAGCTTCAGGCCATTCCCTCAGGTTCTGTCACTGGTTAAGACAGAGAAGAGATCAGTGCCTGCCCCTCCTCTTCCCCTCATGAAGAAGTCGTAACTGCAGTGAGGTCTCCCCTCAGTCTCCCCTTCTCCAGGCTGAACAGACCAAGTGACCTCGGCTGCTCCTCATATGGCTTCCCCTCAAAGCACTTCACTATTTTAAAACCCACAAAATCATACACATTCAT
The DNA here is from genome assembly GCF_003945595.2 of Pipra filicauda. Taxonomy (NCBI): domain Eukaryota; kingdom Metazoa; phylum Chordata; class Aves; order Passeriformes; family Pipridae; genus Pipra; species Pipra filicauda. The sequence continues at coordinate 282,550 of NW_024104699.1, forward strand.
GGATGAAAATCTGAAGGAAAGGATGTTCTTGTTAACTGGGATCTAGTCAAAGCAGCTGAGACAAGGCTCATTTTTCAGTCAAACAAAATCTTTGTACCTTTTTGTACCTGTCTCTTTCACTGTAGTCTGTGCTAGCTGTGTATGCAAAATCTTATCTAGAAAGTATTTCCTGCCTTTCAGAGACTAGCATATGTAGTACCAGTGGGGATTGATTAATGCTCTCTGCTAATCTAACTGTTGCTGGTAACACAGGAGGTTTTCTGAAAGACCAATTTTTAATCCATGCCAGCAACCGGTCTTTCATTCTGGGGATGACAAACCCCAAACAAATTGAAAGATGTTTTTCCAGACCTTCCCTGATCATATTTTTTTATTTCTGATGCTACAGATTCAGACATGATAAAGAAAAAGCAAGACTTGTGCTGAAAATGTTCATGACACATAAGGGGGAAACTTCTGTAAAGTGAAATAGCATCAAGCTCTTGAAAACCAAGCTCCAGCTCAGGTCACACTGTTATTGAGGGCCTGGGAGCTATTGGAGTTGGGTTAAATTGCAGACAGAGATGAGTCAGCTTGTGCAAGTAGAGAGTCTCATGGGACCTTGAGAATCTCTCTACCACCTTGGAGGATTATAGGCAACAGCAGCCAGTTGTTTGAGCGGTGGATTTATTACTTCCAGTGCCAGTCTTGCACTGTGGGATTTCTCATAATCAGGATTCACAGCTTTACCCTCTGTATCTACCTTGCTTTCCCACACCTCCTTAGTTTCATTTGGATGCTCTGTAGGTCCCTCCTGTAAAGGGGAATAGGAAATGGAATAAGATTATTGTGAGCCACAGAAGAATAGGGTGGGAATTGTCCTTTAATCTCCCTTTATATTTGTGTAGCAGTATCATGCTGACCATGGATCTCTGCATACAAGTCTCCATTTCTCTAGGGACCATAAATGTTCTCATGTGGCTCAGGTACAGCTGTCTGTAGGTAAAGTAGCTTGTTCTGAAGAGAGTTTTTATCTGTTGTCAGATCAAATGTTGTTGATGGCTGTGATCAAGAAGCCCTCTGGGAGACGAATGAAATTTTCTTCTGTGTACTACAAGACTGTGTTGTAGTCAAGAGTGTCAGGTGCTTCCACACAGTGGCATCCAAGATAGTGCAGGCTTTTTCTTAACCTATAAAGAGAATAATTCTGTGGAAAGCATTGGAAGATGTCAACTTTCTAAGAGTCATCACTGTGCATCATAATTGGAGATGTGGAAAGTCTAAGCTTTCTTGCTTCCACTCCCAACATGTTTTGAGGTAACAGCACATTTGTGTTTTGAGGTAACAGTTTTTTGTGAAACCTTGGACAAAATTTGACAAAATTTCACTTGCAGAGCCCAGTTCTCTCTTCTCATAAGCCAATGACTGTCTAGGAGAAGGACGTCTATGGTATGTGCTCTGATATTCAAGCTAAAGATACATGGTTTAAGTTTGGTAGAGTGGTGGGAACAAAACAAGTAATACAACTAGGAATCAAATGTTTCAGTGTAGTTTAATGCTGTGGAAAATAATTCAATATTCATCATTATCCACAGAGCATCTCCAGAGATTTTTGTCGCAATGTCACAGCAAACCTATTCAGCTCTTAAGAAAAGAGAGACCATCCTCACAGGTGAGCTAATTTATATTAATACCTAGGCATTATGTCTACAATTAATTAAAGAGTATATACTTTATTACCGTATCTAATTTACTAAGGGTTTGTTCTCATCTATTTGCAAATTTTGCAGGCTTACGAAGCTTCAAGGTCTATTTCCAAAATAACGCATCTTACTAAGCTGTGCCCTTGCAAAAGATTAATTATTTTAAGGGGTTTTTTACCATACAAAACAAGAAAACTTCAATACTGATAGGTTGGGGATTTTTGCTGCTTAAATTTACATATGTAAGTTTCCCTAGGTAATAAAAATTTATTCCAGTTTTACATTCTCAGTGCTAATGCTAACAATAGATACATTCACTACAGTGTGATTACAGTAGATAGGCTTAACATCTAAAAAAACCCACTTGGGTCTATTATACGGTTTCATAAATACAAATTACTTGTGATAGAATTTGTCAGTGAATTGTAGAATAAAAATAGCTTCAGTATTGACATCGGGATTACATTGCATTCCTTGCCCTTTTACACTCCAAATGCCACCATGCTGCAAATCAGAACCTCTTACTCGGTACTTATTTCCTTAAATAAATACTTATTTCCTTAAATATCAAAGAACATTAAAACGTGCGAGGACATAAGAATGGCTGCCCTACCTCCCTAGTTTGGCATTAACCATGGGGTGTCTGCATGAGTTCTAGTTATACCTAATGTTACAACCTGCAGTGTTAGAAGACTACAGGAGCTGTACATTGTTTGTCTTCACCTGTGCATCTTTGCACAACTAGAACAATGAAAAAATATGCTCAGCTTCATTTACTGAAACTGTCCAAATGTTAGAGATACATGGGAAAGCAGTCTCCCAACACCCTTAAACATCAAATTTTGCAACAGTTCATTTTAACATCCTTGAGATAAGATAAGACTTCATTTCACCCTCCAGGAACTGGCACAGCAGAGTAGTCTATAGGAAGTGGGCCACACAGTAATGAAGTACTGAGCAAGGAGAAACTGTGAATAGAGGAAATGAACTCTACAATAAGAAATACTAGGGGCAGGTGTTTTTTTTTTAGAGGAAGCTATAATTTGTATTTTCTTAATGAAGTTAGTTATTGACCTCTGGCTGGATTGTTAACAAGTTATAGTAACAACAAATACTTTGTTATTTGAAGTGGGTGACTATCAATTTTGTTTAGTTGTTGTAGGAAGAACATCTGGTGAAGACACGTTTACTGACACTAAATGATGTTAGTATCAAACCTTATCAGAAGTGATTGCATTCCAGCAATTAAATTAGATTTCCCTGAAGCAGGATAATTGAACTACTATGCAGTGTTTTGCCAAGATTTATCCTCTTTTGTAAGTCTACTTGTATCAGCTCTGTAGCCTTTCAGATGATTCTGAAAGATTTGGGAATCTCCAAAGATGCAAGTTTGTGTGTATTTGTAGCCTAATCCAGATAGATATGGTGGCGATACTTGGAAATTCCTTATAATAATTTCATTGTTATACACATTTGGATTGCTTGACTGCTTGAACCTGGATGCTTAGTTCAGCATTATGGTTTCCAGGTACTAATGTCCTGTTGAGGATATAGAGTTGTTGGTTTTTCAGCTGCCTCCTCTAAAGTTTTTGTATCTGTCAATAACAATAGTATTACTTTATCCTAAACTCCTTTGCCAACCAGTAAGGATAAAAATATTGTCAGATTTTTAAATATCTCAACGGGGAATACAGAAGTAAGAATTTTTTTAGAGACCATGGCTACTTATCTCCAGGGAACCTGGGCATTCTCAGACTCCACATGTATATTCTGAATGTCCATATGTTATATCATATGTAGCTCACAAGCCCTTCAAGCACATGTCCTGTGCTGGAGTTTACAGCAGTGCTCTGCTGATGCAGGAGTGATGGTGTGTTTGAACTGCTCTGTGCATTAAGAAGCGAGTCAGAGGGGCTACTGAGGCCAAGACTGGAGGTGCAGGGACGTGCTGAGCCCAGCTCCACCCTCCAGTGGAGACAACAACCTTTCAGAGACTGTCATTGTCTCCTCATTGAGACCCATTCACTCCCCAGTCATCACAACCTTCAGTTCATTTTGGTATGAGCTGAGTGTCTGATATTCCTCCGCCAAATGATCATTTTGATTTGCTGTATGTGGGGTCAGGAAATTGGGGTACCTCAGCTGTATATTTTAGCACAGTCTTCTGATATAGCTCATATGAGACAGTAATTAGTGCTCCTGACTTCTGTTTTATACTCCAAAATATTAAATGAAATATACTATATCTAGGAGCCAGGTTTTATATTTGAGGACTCTAAAGAAGAATTCATATATTTGGTCATAAACCAAGGTACTCGGTAGCATTGCCCCTTGCAGGGGCACTGTGCCGTGATAGTTGCTTCTGGTCAGTGCTGGCAAACATATCATGGCTGGGACAGCCTCTGTTGCATGATACATGCAATCATCAAGGAAGCAGTCACCTAAGAGCACCCGTGCAGTTTTTAGTTTAACCCCAGCCACAAGCAGAGTCTCTAAATGCAATAAAAAAGTGTAGTGAATCCACTTCACTAAGTTAACCTTAAGAAGAATATTAAAAGAGTTAAGAATGAAACAGTGCATGCAAAGGTGAACAGTTCAGAGAACAATCTCTACTTGAGAAACAGCTTCTAAATAGCAGGCAGAGAACAAAGCACATAAATTACCTATGTGCCAAACTACCTGAAAATCATTTGGATACTCACTGAAGCAAAGTATTGTATCCAATGGTTCAATGCTAGGGCAGATCCATCTGCTTTCATTTCTCTCTTTCTATCCCCTGTAAGAAAATCAACATACTTTTTCTACCTTAGTCTACAGTCCATAAAATCAGAACTATCAAAATTCCTTCTGGCTTCAACAGAGGTCTGAACAATTTTTATTAGAAAGTGCTTTATTTTTCATAGAATAATAAAATGGTTTGCGTTGGAAAAGACCTTAAAGATCATCTAGTTTCCAATCTGCCTGCCATGGGCGGGACACCTTCCACTAGACCAGGTTGCTTCAAACCCCATCCAACTTGGCCTTGAACGCTTACAGGGGTGAGGCATCCACAACTTTTCTGGGCAACCTGTGCCAGTGTCTCACCACTCTCATAATAAAGAATTTCTTTTGTGTATCTAGTCTAAATCTGCTCTCAGTTTGAAGCCATTCCCCCTTGTTCTGTCACTACATGCCATTGTAAAAAGTCCCTCTCCAGCTCTCTTGTAGGTTCCCTTTAGGTACCGGAAGGGGCTCTAAGGTTTCCCCAGAACCTTCTCTTCTCCAGGCTGAACAACTGTCTCAGCCTGTGTTCATGGGACATGTGCTCCAGCCCTCTGTTCATCTTTGTAGCCCTCCTCTAGACCCGTTCCAACAGGTCCACATCTTTCTTATATTGGAGGCACCAGATCTGGATGCAGCACTGCAGGTGAAGTCTCATGAGAGCAAAGTGGGAGAATCACCTCCTTCAGCCCTCTGGCCACACTGCTTTTGATGCAGCCCAGGATACGTTTGGCTTTCTGGGATGCAAATAAATACACATTGCCGGCTCATGTTGAACTTCTTGTCCACCAACACTCCCAAGTCCTTCTCCTCAGGGCTGCTCTCAATTGCATTTATCTGTGATTACTTCCTGGATAAGGAATGAGTTGCTCAGACTTAGGTTATGAGATCAGAATCATTGACTTATCAAAATGACATCAAAGGGTTCTCAGATGCCAGGTTGCATAGGTGGCATATAGTAGGTATTTAACTAAACTTCAAGTTTATGGGATGTCTTCTGTTAGAGCTGAAACACTGAGTAGTGAGGTTTTTAACTCTACCTGTGGCCTTACTTTAAACACAGATTTGAAAACTACTCTCTCTGTATAGCAAATACATATCTGAATTTTCAAGTGGTGACATGCAGATACTAAACAGAAATGGGAACTGTTACAGATTTGGGGGCAAGGCTATCAGCAGGTGAGAAAAGAAAGGACAGAACAGGCTATGATGTGTTCAGACAATCACTGGTTTGTTAGATTTTTTTTCTCACTATCGATTCAATGTATAATGTATGATAAGATCAGCATCCTGTTTACTTTTGATAATTGCTGATCACATTGGCCTCTTTGCAAGAACAAGGTGCTATATAATGGATTTATGGGTATAATCTTGGGAATAGAGCTGAGCTGGATGAACAAGAAGCTTCTTTAAAATTTTACAGTAAAGCCAGAGATGACAAAAAAAAAATCACACCAAAATAGCTAAAATCCCTGAGCTCTCACTGCAAGGTGAGAACAGAAATTTATGTTTGGATCTCTTGTATAGAAGCTGAGAATTTCAAGTACCAGGTTGGTGTGTTCTCTTTCTATTACCCTGTGTTCCATGTATTATTGTAACATTTGTCACCAGCTGTCTTTGGCATAGTCTGGGAGCCATAAAGATATTTCAAAGTAACCTAAGTAATTGATGATTGTTTAAAAAAACATTATACTGTCTATTAATCAAATGACGAATTTTTACTCAGAAGTAAAAATGTCTGATTGGCTGAATTCTATGCCTCTGGAAGGCAATAGGAACTGAACATCTGCTTTCAGCAGGAGCAGGGACAAAATGTCTTACAGTACGTTTCTTAGATATGTAGATAGGTGCTGTGCATTGGCAGGTTGTTAAAGCCAGCCTTCACGATTTATTGAAGGCAATTTTATTCATGGGATTTAGGCTTCAAGCTGCAATAGGCACAGCACATGAATCTGAAAATCCCTATCTGCATTGTTTGATGCCTAGATGCCTTTGAAAATCTATCCTTGTAAGGCAAGGTGGAAAAAATCATGACTACAAGCAGAACAAAGCCATATTTTGATATGACCTACATAATCTTTTTAATATGACAGTGTCATGGTGGTAAATTTGAATGTTCCGGTAATTTCTTGGTTAGGATTGAGGCACAAACACCTTAAATTCAGAATAAGTCCAGGAACCTTATTTTTTCAACTTCAGGAAACTTTAGATTTTGGTCAACAGTGAATTGTAAAATCCTGAACTTTAATGTATCATTTTTTTCTAGAGTAAATATTGTCAAGCTAAGGTCTGCATAGTTATTTGAGGGTTAGAGATTCCAGATTTGGAAAAAAGGGGGAAGTACTTACCAGGCAGGCAGCTTTTTATACAGTTGACAGATGTCTGAATCACTGAGACACTAATAAGGTTACAGGTGATCTCTGTTGGGATGGATTATTGAGCATCACGTAGCTAAGATGACTGGATTCTCATCAGAAATGTAATTTGTCTCATAGCTATTGCCACGTCATATGTGGTAGTGGAGAAGAGAACATTACACTTGTCTCTAATTCAGTGAGAGTCACAATAGATAAATTGGAGGTCAAAAAGGCCTTTTGGGAGAGCTCTTGCTGAAAAGGGTTGTATAAATGTAAAGTAGTATTATTATTATTTATGAGCAGTTTGAGTCAAATGTCATGTTGGATGTATTTCATCAATCTGAGATTAGACTTGGGCCTGTAGCTCAGCAACAGCTCAGTGATACAAATTGATAGGGGGATGTTTTACCAGGCTAAACAGAATCTCAAATAAAACAGCAAGTACTTCTTTACAGCAGCCCTGTCATTCAGTGATATTTCTGAAGTTTGGCATTTGGAACAGCAGATGGGGTGGCACAGAGCTTTTCCACTAGGGCAGGGAATGATATGAAGTCTCCAACCCATTGCAGATGTGTTTAATTTAGATTACGTAAAGATTTTTGCTGCACAATAGAAACACTGTGGAAACAGATATCAATATTTTATTAAATCCATTGATTACAGCTGTATAGTGATGTTAGGAACATTGACAAACTCATTACCAACATGTGCAGCATATTCCCTAGCATCTGTAGCACATCCTTTCAGAAACCTTTATTATTCAGTGAGCTATTCTCTCCCAGGAAAAGGAAAGTGTCCTCTCATCCCAATCTTCTTCTCTTTGCTCACTATGAGTGTGTGTATGTGTGTGTGTAAATATCCTAGGAAAAAAATAATAAATAAACCTTTCTTCCACTAAGACTGGGGAAACACACATCTAACTGACAGATATGCATATATATGTGTGTGTATGTGTGTGTCTGTGTGTGTGTGTGTAAAAATACTTGATTTCTGAAATCAAATCTGTTACCTTTCCCCTTTTGCATTTTTTCTTCACTGGCTTTAATTAAGTTTACTCCAAAAAAGCTTGTGAGGCCAGATAACCTTGTTACATGAAAGAAAAAGATTACACACTATGGGATGGTTCCTACTAGCTTGACCATCATTTATAAAGCCAGGATTTAATATCCTTTAAGCTTTTCGATTTGCAGACTCATTTTATTTAAACTGCATTTATATAAACTGCTCAGCAGATTAGGGAAGCAGCTCTATAGCCTTAATTTCAGTGTCACTTTCCAGCTGTTTTGGTCAGGCTTCATGCCTGGATTTAATGTATTTGTGCACTAAAATGAAAATACATCTCAATGATAAATCCTCTCCAAAGCAGAGGGAAATAGCAGTAAATAACATCTGTTGAAACCAAATGAAAATAAAAACAAAAGCCCATAGGAAAACCAGATACAGTAGGGAGCTTAAAAGCAAACCAAATACAAAGTTCAGGCTTAAAAAGAGTGATTAAAATCCTTAAAATTATCCTTAGATGGGAATGGGGAATTTGTGACCTACCACTTGTGCAGGTTTGTCAGTTCCAGATGTACAAGCGATCAGTTATTAAAAGACATATTGCACTTTTGGGACTGATCCAAGGCTCCTTGAATTCATCCAAGGGATCTGTAAGTTCATTACAGATATTCATGGCAGTCACTGATTATCCCAGGAATAAATTCATGCAATGATATGTTCTTGAAATTGAATCAGCAGGGAACGGCAAAGAGATCTCTTTTTCGGTCATCTCTTTAAAGAACAAATCCGGGTATCCCAGCTGTTCCGTTCTGGTCATATTTACTGGCCCAGACCAAAGCACCTAAATATCTGCTTTCTCATATTTATTTATTTTATTTCGTTTCCCCAGAGGTTCTGTTACACTTCCACCTAAGAATGAAGACAAACACAGTCTGAAATTAGCAATAAAATCAGATGTAAATCTTTTCACGCAGCTAGCCGTTGCCATCTGCATTTGAAAAATCTTGCTTTAGTTCACTGTGTTAAAAACACAAGTTCTGTATAGGCTTGCATCTATGCTCTTATTCATCTGACACTTCTGTTTTTTCACAGCTAAATGCTGGACGCTCCAAGCGTGTCAGTCCCACAGTGTTGAGTGCACTGCAAAGTATTTGTAATGTAACAAAAAAAACCTGGGGAAACAGTTCCAAAACAAAAAAATCTGACAGGGAAGAACTTGACCCTCCATCCTCCCAAGACACATTTTGATTTTTCTCTTATACATCAAACAATGTAGATGAGAGATAGAGAAATACCATAGGTTCAGTAAGTATCCACTTGCATTTAAATAAAATGTTACTCTGGCTTTACCTTCAAATTATGAATATGTGATTTGTCATATTTTACCCAGGCAAGTGAAAGAGACACAGCCTGCCCTTTTCTGATATACTATGGGCATCTAACATTACTTCTACACTTAAAGTAACATAAAAGTGACTTTCTTCAAATTTACAGGACAGGGATATTTTGTAGTGAGTTATATGAAGAGGTGTAAGGACATAGCATCCTCAGAGTTGAATTTGATGGACAGATGCTATGGCATGTTCCATGGGATTGCATTAGCTTGCAGTGTGGGTTTTGCTTGTGGAAATTTGGATCTAGTGTAGTTTGTGGATGGAGAAACAGTGAAAAATAATAACAAAGTCAGACAAGGAGCTAACCCTTATCAGCTCAGAAGAAGAATATGTGTATTCACAAAACTTGGGGAAATTACAAAAATGTGAAGCAAGTTATAGATGTTAAAGAAGTGATTTTCTGTGGGGTTTTGTTGTTTGATTTTTGGTTTACCTGGTGGTGGGTGGTTTTTTGTTTCTTTGGTTTTTACATAAATAAAACTACTTACGCAGAGTTAAAAGTGTGAAGAAAAAAAAGAACTGCCTGCACTGACCTACCATGTCTGCTAAATCCCAGCTCAGTCCCTGAAAAAAACTTCATTTGCTCTTTGCTCTATAACTTCTAGTGTTTGTTTCAGCAGTTCTATATTTTGCAAGCAAAGTCATTTCCACCACATCCCCAGGAGACTATTCCACAGTCTAACATACCTTGTTCTAGGATGCTAAGATTTTTTTTGCAAAATTGTATTTCAGTTGATCTCTTAGAATACCAGGTACTATCTCAACTAAACTGAAAAGAATTGCAGAAGTCTCTAAGCAAAAGTCTGCTCAAAAAAACAAAGCAAGTCCTTGACTGGAGATGTGTTCTACAGACATACAGTGTGCACAGGAGAGATGAGGGTGAAAAGTAGTAGTCCCTTCACAAATATCCTTCATTGAGGGTTTAAAAAATAGCCTAGGAGAAATTTAGTGTTATTTCCTTTGATATGCTGCTCTTGCATATAGTGCTGGATGCACTATAAGCTATCTACAGAATTCTCATGTGACTCCCAGTGGCCCAGGAAAGGTATTTGTGGCAAAACCCTACAGCCCTGGCATGCCTGTTCTGGGAACCTCGACCTGCAGCCAGCACAGCAAGCTTGCAGTGTGCTCTGACACAAGGATCAGCATGGAGCCCATATAGAAATGTTTGTGGCTCATATGCCAAATCCCTTAGAAACGAGTATGATTGATCTGAGATTAAGTCTTCTCTATCTTCCCCCTTCAGTCACTTTCTCCCCAGCGAACAATGAACTGCATAAAGGTGAAAAACTACTGTTTTGGGGTGCAGTCACTGCTGGAGAGGCAAAGGTAAAATGAAGTGCACAGTTAACGGGGGAAAAATTTCTTCTGAGATCAGTAACTCTTCTTTAATAGTCTGTCAGCACAAACAAATATAAAAGCATCAGAAAGGCAAGGAGCACTTTAGAGAGATTATAAAGCTGTTACTCCACAGAGAAATTACTCAAACAAGTTATTTCAGCAGCCACTCACAGTAACTATACAAAATAACCAAAAGCCACAGGGCAAACACAACACCCAAATCCCAATAGATTTGAAAGCAAGTTAAGAAAATGCCTGTATGCCAGTGGTGAAAACTCCTTCTGAATGAACAAGAACAGAAATTATTTTAGCAAGGGCTAAACAGAGACAGCAGCTGAGTAACACTAAAAGTAACTTCCCATTAATTTTTATGGATGATACATGTTAACTTATAGAAATCATGTTTTCTAATTTTGCTGAGTAAACTTAGTAAGGAAGTTTGCAAGAATCTTAGAATTTCAAGAGGAGGGAAGTTGCAATGAAAATTATATTCTCAATACCACTTTCTGTTCTATGGCAAGAGAAACCTGAAGTCAGTCAGTCTTCCAAACTCCTCTAAATGCATTGAATAATAATTGTACTATACAATTATTGTATAATATAATCCCCCTGATTCTTCTGTTTCTGGTGAAGTCTTCTGTAATCTAAATGGTGAATCTGAAAATTTATCAAAACAAGCTGGAGATCAGAAAGTAGAAGTCCAGGGAAATACAGATGTTAAGCAGCAGTCTCCCATGCATTTAACTTGACATTTTTTAACTGAAAGCATAAAATATTTTCGTACCTTCTTTTTTTTTTTTTTTCCCAAGCAAAGTGTTTACAGCCTTTCAAAGTCTGACAGGGTCCATCTTCAGGTCTCGTACTTTGCCGTGACAGGAAGTGCAGCTCTGATTGTCCCTGTCCTGCTCAGGCCCTGGGCTACTTCACCTTGCACATTGGATGTGTTCATGCATTCAGAACAGGGCCAGGTGGAAACCAAAATGTGTAAAGGAAAGAGGAGTGGGAAAAAGTATAAATAAAGATCTTACAGGAATTTAAGTGAACTAACCTTAGGCTAGATCCTAGGCATTGTATCAGCATGGAAAAAAATCAATTACATATTTCTTAATGGAGGAAGCTGCTCTTCACATGTTTGATTGCTCTGATGTGTTTATGGATTGAAGAGGAAAGCTGGGAGGTGACCAGCTGTCAGTGCTGGACCCTGTGCCACTTACTGTCTGACTTCTGTCTCTCTGACAGAGTGAATAGATTAGACCTGAGTGACACAAGAACTTGTATGTATTCATCTGACTTCCTTGCAGCCCCTGAAGAGGGTTACAGAGAGATATAGAGGCACATAAGTCTCTCTTACTAGGGAAACACAGGGCACAAATCTTTGTATACTGCTCCCTTCAAAGCTACAGGCAGGAGATACCTGTTCAGAAGCAACTAATCCATACTGGTCCATAGGCTGCCAAGGTTGTCAAAACTCCCAGTGGACTGCTTCTCAGGGCTCTGAAAGCCTGGAAACGATGAAGAAGCTGGCTTTCCTCTCGACTTCTGACAAACCCAGTGGCACAGTATAACTTCTTATTACCACATGGAAGAGATGGGAGGCATCTTTCCAACTGTGTAATGGAGCATGATGAAGGGATCTTGCGCTCAGTCTGAACAAGCTGGTGTCTTTGTGTAGAGCAAAGCAGGTCAGAGATTGCCGGTTGGATGCAGGAGCATCACAGCTGGGTTAGCATGGCAATGTGCCAAGTGGATTAGTTCAACTCCTCAGCAGAGCTTGCTACATTTTACAGTTTCAGGAGTTAATTTGCTTGGTATGAATTTGGAGATAGCTCACCATACCCAATACATGCATTAGGAACTCTCCTTGATCAAAGATCAGAGGACAGTATGTTTTTATTTCTTCTAAAATTCATGTGTATTATGTTTGAACATTCTTTCAGCAAACAGGAAAATCCATATAGGGAGTGCATTATTATGGGTACTTATTTAAAACAGATTAATAGTTTTCCAATACGAACTCCTATGTTTATACTACTTTCATTTTTCTATGTGTTCATTAAATATTTGTTTTTGTAGGGATGCTTTTAGATAAGCATTCTAATTCTGACTCATTTTGTCTTACTGAAGAAACTAGTTTGCTGGAAAAAAAAAAGGGAAAGAATCAGATGATAAAAGCCAGAATTATGCAGAAAAGCAGTCTTGCTAAAAAAATAACATAAGGTGGGTTGGGAAATGTGTAATAGCTTCACGGATTGTTGCTCTTACCACAGAACAACTTTTTCTATACCACAGCTTAAAAAGCCATCTGCTTTGCCAGGGTCTCATCAAGGATTAATTGTTAAATTATGGAGAAAATCGTCCTTAAACCAAACTGCTGACATGCACAGCACAGGTTAAAGGGTTCCACAGCCCCAAGTTCCCCTGTTTTCAGCAAAAGTTGGCTGCCAAACTTCTCATCATCTTTCGCCTCTGTAATTCTATCACACATTTTGATTGCCCTTTCTGATTGACTTCTCCAGTGCTTGCATTTGATGTCTATCTATCGGTTTTTGTCTTCTCCGTGGCTGCTTTGAAGAAATACAAGACCTTTGAAATGGGGTTGTTCATTTTATTTCCACATAGTATCCTTCTTAACCTCCTGTCCTTACCTACTGATTAGAGCTGCTGGGAACTATTAAACACTTGCAGCAGTCTGCCTCTGGGTTGGCTGCATTTCAGAACTGAGAGAAGTTGCACTCTAATACCTCTCTGGAAGTGAGTGTCTCTGGGTAAAGAGAAAAAAATTTAATGGGAAGCTCTTCTGGTTTAGTGGCTCTTCATACCACTTCCTTTGTCGTGTGAGAGAACGTGGTATTGAATGATGGTATGCACACTAAGGATAATGAGGACTAGAAGAGGTGCATCTTATAGGTATTCATAACTCCAAAGAATACGATTTGGTAATCATAATAAGAAATCATTGGTAATGCTTTTAATGATGAGTCTTTAATGTAAGAACTGATACCTTAACAAACAGCAGAGGAAAGAATAAGAGATGGAGAGAAGAGAAAGAGATGGAGACATAAAGGTGTTGATTGTTTTCTTAATTGCATTTATCTATTATTAGAAGAACCAGTTTAACACCACACAAGATGCTCCACTCAGCCAGATTTATGGTCCATCCTGCCTGAGGCTCTTTCTCCAACAGTGGCAATACAGTGGTTATTTTGGGAAGGTCAAGAGACTGGTCACTCCCTGCAGTCAGTCCCTTGCCTTGGTACTGCTCCAGCCTTCAGGGCTGTTTTATATGTTAGAGGATACATCCCTGCCTGGGCCTTTTTACTGTTTGTTTCTGGACCTCTGGTCTATGGTTTGTTTAAGCCTTGTCTGAACCTGCTCCTGCAGGTTTGACAACAAGCACTCCCTGACACAGGAAGTACTTTTTAATCTGTTTCAAGCCAATCTCTGTCTTGCCTGGGAGCTGTCTATTCATAGTATTGCAGGATCCATCTCCTGCATGATTTAATCAGCTTTAATCTTATTCCACCCGTGTTCTTTTTTATTTTTTTATTCAAACTGAAGAGTTTCCACCTTTTAGTCTTCTCTCATAAAGCAGCTTCTCTGTCTTCTCAATTGTTTCAGTTGCTCTTCTTTGTACCTGGAACAACATACTATCATCCAGAATCCAAAACTTTTTGTAGTCTGTTTTGATTTTTTGAATAAGCAAATGAATCTATAAAAACTTTGGATGTCTCTTCAGATATTTGCTGACAGTATCAGACTATTGTTTTTGCTGTACTTTGGCTCTGTTTGAAAGATCTAGACCAAATATTTGGTATCATGATATATTTTCCAAGTGTGTTTTCTAGTACTTAACCATTGAGCAGCACCTGAAAAAAGTAGTTCACATAACTTACTTTTTTTTACAAATACCGCTAAAAACTTTGTGATGTGTGTTGTCTATACTTCTCTCATATATCAAAGCATTTAATAATTTTGATGCCTCCAGATACAAATGAAAACTCTTTTTCTGCTCATGCTTATCAATTGTAGATAAGGTTCTGGGTGCATTTGACTTGTCTCTCATGACCGATATACCTTAAAGTAAAAGTAGGGCCTGATACCTTGCTTAAGGGCACTTCTTCAAAGTTCTCCCTGACTCTTTGATTATCCCTTGATCCACGGTTTGATATTTTCCTACTCCTTCAGATTACCATTATTTGTTTTCTGCACTGGCAGTTTCAGCAGCCAGTATAGATACAGAGTCTTCCACTCACTCTATTTACAATTCCCATAAATTGTTGTATACTTCCTTCCTCTGCAGATGCAGGTATACGGACCTGTAGGTCAAGGAATCTATCTGCATTCTTTCTTCAGTCCCTTTGAGGAAAACTGGGTTATTTCTTTAAATTTATGTTTCTATCCAGAGACCTTTAAACTGCACATGGGGTTTTTGCGATCTCTCTCTGTGTTCTTCTATTTGTTCCAATCTTAAAATATAATCTATATGAAGTCTAACATCTTTACTGTAATCAAAAATTTATTCTCTCTTGTTTTGAAATACTTCGGGCACAAGATGTGAGCCAAAAGATATTTTGTGTAAACAGAGTCTTAGTCTTAGCTGCTAAAGTCCACAGGCATCAATTATTTTTTGTGTAAAAATAACCTGCCACTTACCCTCTCCCCAGTGTAATGTGTCCAGAAAGTGTTCCCTTTCGACAATCTAGTTTCATTACCTGGGCCTTGAGTACCCCTATCCAGTGGTTTTGTAATACTTATGTGAGTCTTGGTGTATAGGGTACAGTTATGATGGTCCTGACCTCTGCTTATCTAAACTCTGTACTTTTAGGGTTTCCTTGGAGCAGACAGCCTGAACTGTCATAAAAAAACACAGTGGAAAAAACAGATGTTTCGTTTGAAGTACCAAGTGTAACTCTCAGTGTCTTGTAGAAACTGTAAAGATACTTAACAATAAATGATATATCATTTATGTGCCATATAGGATAGCTCTTCTACTTCCTCTTATATCCTTTCAAGAGGAAAAAGGGACAGCAATGATAAATCTGTTCCAAATGGAGAGGAGGTTGGCTGGAGATGCCCAATAGCTGTATCTCATATTCCATCATCAGCCAGTGATGCTGTACTGGTTGATGCCAGGAACAGTTACTCCAAAGTTTGTCTGGCAGACACAGGCTAACCCACTGTAGTGTCTGCTCTAACCAGATCAGGGAGAACAGAGTCTAAAAATACCTTACTGATAAGAGAGGTGTTGCCAATTGTGTGTGCACACCAGTATGCACACACAGCCCCTCAAAGGTGTGCACTCAAGCAATTTGACCCCGGCTCATGTCTGAAGATGAAGGATGTGCTGTTACCACACCAGTTCACACCAGAGCATAATTTGAGCCAGTTTGTCTAAATTCTGAGCCCTATTAAAAAAAAAATTAAAAAAAATCGACAGTAGAAAAACTCAACGGAAAACAAACAAAAAATCCTTTCTGTTCCTTGTGGAGGTAGTGTTGATTACTATTTTTGGATTGTTGTTTTTTTTTTTTTCAGATTCTCAACTAGCCCTCATAGCTCAGAGAACGCTTTGGAAAGACAGAGACAACGTTTTTAAGGTGTTTTTTGGGAGAATTCTTTCCCTCCCCTCCCCCAGCTTTTTTGCTGGCAGAGACCTTTTGCAACACAGTGTAAGGAAAAGAGAACAAAATACACAGACTCATTAAAATTCCTAGTGGACAATCTACTCTGGCTGATGTAGTGTGACATGCTGACCTGCAAAACAGCAGAGAATCTACCTCCTCCCTGAAGAGGCACACCCCTACAAATGCCTGGACATGGAGAAAGGTGTGTAGGAGGGCTGAGGTTTAAAATAAAAAAAGAATCCCACATAAAACAAAGAAAGCTTCCATTTCTTTCTCTCCTCCTCCTATTCCTCAAGCAAAATTAATACTTTGTTTTTTTCTTTTGGTAATTCTCTACGTGGCTGTTTTGTACCTCATAAACCTGGTCCCTTACTGCTTTTATAAAAGCATTCAGAAAAATGTGGCCATTCTTGGTGGTGTAGATAATTGTTGAGCATTTGCTCCTTTGCAGAGATAGTGTTATCAGCAGAGGTAGTATTCTCGAGTGTTCTTCCAGCCCTTGGAAAATAGTTTTACTGTAATCTGTAGGCAATTTTCCCTCAACTGCCGTAGGCATGTGCTGCTGCTTTTGGGGCTGTTTACCAATTCTCTGACAGATTAATAGGAGAATAGTTCACTCGGTGACAATCCGAAACTTTAAAACACCCTCAAATGCCTCATTATGGACCAAATAAAATAGTTTGTTGTCTGGGAATGATTAGTCCCTCTCATATCTTCCTTGCTCCATTGCTTTCAAAATGCTAATCTCAGGGTGTGTTTATTTGCTTGTGCCGGCCTGTTTATAGCTACTGTATCCCTTTGGTGCAAGTTTACTGTATCTTCCTCATTTGCAGTAATCAGTGAATTTTCATGATCTATAATCATAAGTCAGCTGAGGCATGTTTTTCAGGAAACTAATTTCAGTTTCTAGGGCTGGGCTCTCATCTTCACTTCTATCATGTGACGTAAGATGAAGCAAAATGAATCACGATGCTGGACAGAGAAGTGTTTGAAAGAGCAGGGCTAAAGGGAGGAGACTCTTTCGCAGCACGTTTCTGAAGAACAAAGCTACTCAGCTGTACTGCAGCGCATCTTCATAGTGGTTTATGTGGTTTTTATTAAATGGTTGAAGCCCCATTATTCCCAGGCCTTTTCAGGCCTTCTGGATTGCCGTAAAGCATCTTTAGACCAACTTAGCTCACTGGAGTCATTTTAATACGTGACACCCAGGTACAGTGCTTCCTTAACAGCCAAAGAAACAAGGCACAGGAGAGGGTGAGGTGGGAATGGGTCACAAGAGAGGTGTAGCCAGAAGTACACACCCCTTCAGCTTCTTGCCTCTGTCAGAGGACTTACACAGGAATATCACTAGTAAAAGCAACATGGAGAGGGATTTCCCAATTTTTTGGTTTGGTTTGCTTTGTTTTTTTCCCTCACATTCAAGGTATGGAGAAAAGATCAATGGGCTTTCCACTGTAGGGAAGAATGCTCTTGCATTCTCTCCCAGCAGGGGGAAAGGGTAGCGTGGGAAGTACATGCAATAACAACTGTGTTTAGTTTGGGCCAAGGCACCAATAGTAAAATAATTTTCACTCAAAGAAGTTTTGAGGTGCTCTCTGGTAGTCAGACAAACATAGGCAATATTTTTGGTGCCCCTTTGCACTGCATGGCTTGTTGCTGAAGAGGAAACATAAATGCTGCATTAACCCTGAGGCACTTTCCCAGCAGTTTGCAGTTCAGATATCGATCGATTCTCTTCCTATAACTGAGCATACCCTTAGGTAGCACGGATATAATTATTTTAGCCATTACTGAAAGAAGTAGGAAGAGAATAGATCAAGTCAGTCAATTTTTTACTGATTTTGTAAATAATCCTTAGTTAATACAACAAAACGTGGTAGACAAAGGTGTCTATGCAGATGCAAAAGAATCACAAATTTAAAATATTTCTGCAACATATAGCAATTTATATTAACAAGTGTGACATAAACTTAGAATCTTGGAATCATGGAAAATTTTGGACTGCTAAGGACCTCTGGAGGTCATTCAGTCCTTCCCCAAACTCAAACTGGGCTCAGCTAGAACAGGACCTTTGTTCAATATCTTGACCAACTGAGTTTTGAGTATCTCCAAATTTGGAGATTCCCCAACTTCTCTGGGCATCTGTCCCAGTGTTTGACCTCCTTTATGGTGAAAAACTAGTTTCACGTGTCCCAGCATGTGTTCTTTTCACTACATGCCTCCAATAAAATCTAGTTCTCTTTCCTGTACACTCTTCTGTTAAGTAGATAGTTGAAGATAGAAACTTGAAGACAGGCAACATAGGATACTTGAAAAGAGATGATAGGAACCTAGAAATCATGCAGAGTAATATTTTCAAACTGGCTAACAGCATTTTTGGAGTTACTGAGTGTTGGCAGACAGAGCTTGGAAAGACTTCGAAATAAGATGATCTTTCACATGAAGAATCTTGGTTTGCAGATGTGCTAGGGAACTATAAAACAATGTTTTGTGTTAGTTTTCTGTTTATTTTGACTCAAAACAGATTATGGAAGATTAGAGTCTCTGATTCATGTTTTTTTGGTATTGTCTCTAAATTAGAAACTAAGCACTGGGTGGTTGGGGATTTTGCAGAAATGTGCAAAAAAGAAAAGACAAGTGAAAGGTTGAATATCAAGTACCATTGCA
Source organism: Pipra filicauda (assembly GCF_003945595.2). Taxonomy (NCBI): domain Eukaryota; kingdom Metazoa; phylum Chordata; class Aves; order Passeriformes; family Pipridae; genus Pipra; species Pipra filicauda. The sequence continues at coordinate 301,377 of NW_024104699.1, forward strand.
CACCTGTGTGCTTAGACAGCCTGTATCTTGGGGAAATTTCCAGCTTGATCAGATCAGAAGGGGGCGGAGGTGGACCTTCAGATGTGTCACTGGACAGTCACTTTCCTTCAGCTTTCATATTAAAGGAAATTAAATATTCCAGTGATTTACAAAATATTCCAGGGATTTACAAAGGGTGCTTCGAGTTGTTTTCCTGCCTTGCACCTCTTCTACCTACACGTCATCTCTCAAAAATGAGGTTAGCAAGTGGTAGCACCAGGCTCTCAGCAGCAGGAGCAGGGACTGTGCTGGGGCTCTGTGGTCTCTGCAAGGTAGATGCAAAACAAAGCACTACATGGATGGGTTGTTGTGTGTCACACAGAGATGAACCCTGTGCTCAAATTGCCATTGCTAAAAAAGGTTTCACAAGCTGAAACCAGTACTGCTGTGCAAGTACTTTGACTGACTGGAAAGAGTGTCTTTTAGCAGATTTATAGTAAAGAAAGCTTAATCACCTTATGCTCTTTAGATAAAGTAAACTCTTATCTTTCTCTAAATTACCCTATTTTGTGGCTTTTTTTCTTTTTTTTTTTAACTAAAACTCAGAACAAGAAGGTAATCTAAAACCAATGTGGTTGAGTGGTGACCTTCGTTGCAAAGCTTGCTTATTTGGTGGCAATTCCTTGCTAGTGTTTTGATTGTCTTGGGCACACCCAAATGATTTTCCTTGTACAGTTTTTGAGTTGTGCTTCAATTTACATGATCTCCAAGGAAAGTCATTTCCTCCTGTTTATTGCTACTTCAATCTGTTTTTGTTTTCTTGAATTTGGGAACAAGTAAAAATACTGACAAGCAACCTTTAGGGAGTTTCTAAAGTCGGTTTAGAGGAGGATAATTTGTGATGCTGCTAACCCCTGTGTAGTGTTAGCACTTTCAAATGAGTCTAACTACACTTTGAGGTAGGGGTACTGATGCCATCGATCAGCACTGATAGCTCACCATCACGGAATCCAGCCCTTTGGCACTTCTCACATGTAATACAACAGCGTAATCAATGGTTATAAAGACACCATTATGTGCAACATAGTATTTCTATCAGTTAGCTTGTAATCATTAAAGACCATGAAAGTGAGGTTAACAAGCTAAAGACCCAGTCAAACAGTGCTGAGAGAGAACGGGAAGAACAGTCAGTCTTTCTTTAGACCCCAGTAATATGGAAAAAGGAGGGCTTTTTTCCATCTTTGGCTCAGAAACCACTGAAAAATACCTGTTTTCCACCACGTCCTTATTTGCTGTAAGTGGAAAGGTACCAGTGGATGCCTTTTTGAAATCGAAAGGCAGATGAAAACGTGTATGAATACCACCAGTGCCACCTAGTGCTGCTCGGCCGTGAGAGGTGTAGTGGTTCCATGTAAACTCTTCTGCCTTTCAGAACGATGCAACCTCACCTCAGGGCAGGATAGTGCTGCTCCTGTATCATCCTGTTTGCTGAAGTCTTAAGAAACGAGGATAACGGCACCTGAGAATCTGTAAGGTATCACATTACACACTTCTGTGCTTATTTTGCCAGTGGGTTAGCAGGTTGGCAAATGTTTAAGCATCTGTCTATATTTTCATGGAAACACTTAAGGTTGGGACTGTCAGTGATAGCAGGAAAATTGACTGCATATAAAATGGTGACTAAAATCCCTTCCTCTCTGCTCTGCTTTATATGCCCTCACCCTAAATTGTTGTTTTTATCTACTACATCCTTGTGCATGTTCTCTGAATAAATTTGACTCTTATACTGACTTTGCAGCCTTGGGCTTGGTCCTTCCCTTTTATTCAAGAAAATAAACAAACAGAATATTTACTGTCAGGTTTAGAGAGAAGGTCATGCATGCATAGTAAATCAGAAAGAACAGAAATATTCACTTGTTGAGAGCTTCACATATAGACTAATGTCAAGGAATAACAGTCCCTGTCTATAAGAATTATTTAAATTCAGTCAAATACATGAGCACTGGGTTTATGAGTGGTCAGGATGTTGCTTCACTTTAGTATTTCCTCTGTAGAAATGTGTTTCTTTTGCACTGCTATGTTTAGGCTTTAGTTACTGCTGGGATCTGGGTACTGCAAGGGAAGAATGTGGCTACTAAAAGGACCCCATCCTGCTGTGACTTCTCTTGCCCTTGCAACTATGCCATGCCTAAGTGTTCATTTCTAAGTTTTCCCCATATGGCTACAAGGAGATGTGTAAGGTTTGTATTTGATGCCCAGCCATTCCCCTTGCCTCCCCATGCTGGAGGGCAGTGCAGCAGAGAGAGTGGCAAAGCTTTGGACTAAGGAAGCTTAATGTTCGTTTCCGACACTGACTGCCCTGTGTAATTTATCCAGCCCGTGGTGGCTCATTTGCACTGCTGTGTGTGCACGCTACTGAACACAAGGAGGAATTACTATTAGTGCCCTCAGATCAAATGGGCAATGGCATTACCTTGCAGTGAAACAGAGCTTGGTATCCTGGATGCAAGACTATTTTAGTGGCTTTGGACGCTTGAACTAGCATTTTTGAGCAACATCATGTTTATCTCGTAGACATGCCAATGCATCTGATGCTAATGCTGTTACCTCTAATTAGGTTCTTCAGAAAAGTAGTGAGCTCTCCTTTTTAAAGAAAGCTATTTGGTCATTGCAGTCAATGCAAGGCTCAACACAAACTTGTTTACCTGCCGCTCAACACTTAACTGAAATTCAAGTGAGGCATCTTCAGAATTCAGCTCTACTTGATTTAGCATGGAGATTTTTAACTGCTCAGTCTGAGAATTCCTACATCACCATGTTGCTACCTTTTATTTCTCTTCAAGAGTCTTCAAGTAAATACCTGGAAATGTCAGGTTCAGTTTGACTTCTTGGACGAGATGCTCTTTAAAGGTCCTTTCCAACCCAAATCATTCTGTGATTTTTAGTTCAGTTATCACATAATCACAGAACAGGTAAGGTTGGAAGAGACCACATACAGGTTTGTAGCTTAAATAACTTCACCATTAATCCCTTCAGCCTTAGTTTCATGTGTCTCTAAAGTCCCAGTTTGCAAAAAAGGAACACACCTACCTTTAAAAAATCTCTGATATGGAGAAAAACCTCATTTAGAAGTCTTTCTTCATAGCTTCCAGGTTCTGATCTAGAGTTCCAAACAGCCCAGCCAGCTCATGTTGTGCCTTCAGTATCTTAGTGGTTTTGAATGTGTCAACTTGTAGAAACTTGGACTGCCTTTAAAGTGTCACAAATCTTAGAGGAGTAGCTGGAGGGAAGATCTGAGACCGTCATCTAACTCGAAGCTCTAGTTGCCTGAAGGAAGTTTTGAGACTGACTGTGGCACCGAATGTGAAGGTCTAGAGCTTCAAAAACTCCCCGCTGGAAGAGCTAGGTAGCTCTGAGCATACAGCTTCTAGCCATCTCTGCCCAGGTGCTTCATCCTGGGAGTACTGTGAGGATAAATGTTAGATATCAGTGCTCAGATCCTACAGTAAAGAAGGCTGCATCTTTATCTGCCTTAATGTACTCATTTTATCAGGGCTTTGATAAGTCCCTTGTAGCTAAAAACAACTCTGTGTGCTGTGGCCAGGGCAGTGAAGCTCTCAGGGTTTGCAGAATGAGCACAGTAAGAGTCTTTTTATCACACGTGACTCAGCACCACTGAATGCAGGAGATTAATTGCTCCATCATCAATCACTTTTCTCATTGTTCTGCCCAAGGACAGCATGTTTGTATTTGAAAGGAAAGGTCCTTACCTTGGATCTCCAGCAGTGCCTATGTAGAGCTGAGAGTTTGTGGGAATTGTTTGCTAAACTATACTCAACCCGCTAAGAAGTTTCTTGGGTGGTTTCTTGGGCAGCAACACTTTCTACATGCAAACTACTGTTTGTTTCTCTAGTGCTCTACACATGGAGACGTCCCCATACGATGTTGCGATTGACAGCGTGTGCCATAAGCCTCTTCCAGCCAGCTCCTGCACGGTCCCATAGCTGTCATCTCATCCTGTTTCCCAGTACTACCATATTTTGGGTATGAAACTGCTTATAACTCTTTTCACTCTGACTTTATCTAGTTCATGCACTGCTAGCCTTCTCCTTAAGCCATGTGTCTCTGATCTGCAATACCAGGTGTGTGCATGAATGGATCTCTCAGCAGTACAATTTTTGATCCAGATTCAGTGTTGAATTTCTGTCACATTGCTGCCAAATTAGCAAGAGCTTATGTAGGCTTTGAGCTTTATGCCAGCTTTATGCTGGCTATGGAAGGACAGACGATGCCTAATCTGAATAAAGTTAAGCAAGTGAGGACAACAGGTGACATTTGATCTGTCACAGAGCTTGTTGGTGCAAAATTAACTCACCAGAGGAATTTCTTAAGGAAATGGGAACAGGCAAATTCATTTCTTGACAGATCAAAGTTATAGCCAAACAGTATTTCTGATATGGTATAGGATACCTTCAAGCTGCATATACTGCCTAAGTTATGTACTTATATGAGCATAATACCTTTCAAAAAAGCCTTGTTTTCATTGTCGTCCAAGAAACTTGGTATTGAATTAGATGCTTTTCCAAGTGTTAAACAAACAAACAAACCAAAGCAAAAGCAAAACCACACCAAAGTTTCCTAATCAATAAATCAGTATTCTTCTCTCAGGAGTGGACAGTGATTGTTGCTCTCCCTGATACAAAGTTTCATGATGGTGTCTTTGTATCTTTTGCTTCATTCATCATATGAGGGTTTTTAACTTTCTACTGTTTGATATTTAGAATGAACCAAATGCTACTTTGCAGCAGTAGACAAAAATCAGATTTTATTGTTCTTTTAAATCAATGTTTTTAAAGAGTACTAGAATAAATTTTTTTTATGGCACTATTAGTCTTGCATGGCATTGCCGTTTTTAGTTGAGGCTCTAATTTATATGATAATAACAACAATGGAAAACATCCTTCAGCAAGATGAAATACAAATGATAATACATCTTACCATCGCAGTTTGGCATTTCTATCAAGAGTTGGAACCACAGAGGTCTGAAAATGAAAGATGCTAATGACCAGCACCTCAAAATAGACCCAGTTATGAGCTGGGGAAAGGATGATCAGAATCAATATTTACTGGTTGGCTAAGTTAATAAACTTACTTGGCAGAAAACTAAGCCTATAGGCGGGTGCTGAGGAAAAGAAACATGACATTTCTGAGAAAGCATTTCCTGACACTTGTTGAGTATTGCTATGTCCTTTTGTCAAGAGCATCTACGTTGCTTTGCTTGTGCTCACCTGGACCATCCCTGGCTCACAGCAGGTACAGCTGCTTTTCCAAAAACAGATCTAGAATATTGTGGGCCCAGTCCTTCTTTCATTCTGCACACAGTTTTGGTTTACCAGAACAGGCGAGGGCAACGTCGATGCCTTTGGCTGAAACCCTGACCTGCTGAAAGAGAAAACTCCTGAACTGTTGCCCAGATGACTATTTAACCAAGGCCTACATCACTGAAGTACTTTTAATGTTATTTTTTTTCAAAGGAGCCCAACTTCAGACAACTTGTCTTTTAAGGAAATTCTGGTGAAGGCCTTGTTGTTACATGAATCTAGAATCACAGACATAGAAAGCCTGAAAAGCTCCTGAGAAATAATCATCTTCATGCTTCCACAGAGTGTCAGTATCCTGGTATGCCTTGACCTTCTCTCAGAAGTTGGTTACTCAAAAGCATTCAGTAAAGACTGTTTTGCATCCTCTTCTGGTAGCCAGTTCCTGCCTGTCACTTACCTTCCAAGTCTCTCACTCACCTTCCAGCTCTCTCACTCACCTCATGTCTCACTTAGCTCTTCTTTGGGGCAAGTTACACCACATTGTTTCAATTATTTAGCATAGACAGCCACTTACACACTGAAATACACATCAGCATTACAAATGGCTTTCTGTGTTTTATGTACCTTGAAGGTGTCAATATGAAATGTATAATTTTATTGATTGATTTTTTGAAACAGCATCACATATTTAGTTTGTGGCCCATCACATTCAAGTTCCTTTTTAGCAGCATGGTCACTTATTCCCTGTTTTTATTCAAGCATTTGGTTTCTTTTTCCTTAGTACAGTGCTCTCTTCTTGTCTCAACAGTGTTTGTCTTACTGATTTCAGATATTTGTTCACTGTACGAAGATCACTTTGCATTCCAGTCCTGTCATCTCTCTAATCTGATGCCTTCCACAAATACTGTTCTTTATTGTATGCGAATAATGCATAAACCCAAATTTAGGATATTATTTGCAAGAATCACCCTGGAAAGGATGCCCCTAGTTCTGCCCCCACTTTTATAATGTTAGGAGACCAGTTCTTCTGTCTTTGTTCATAGTAGTGGCATAGAGGACAATGTCACAAATTGTATTGACATTAAGATTCATATGTCATGGTTTTTTTCCTAATCTGTTTGGCCAGATATTATGGTAAAGTAAAATAAAATAAAATAAAATAAGAAACAGGAAAAGTAAGGATTTCACAAAATTTGCTTTGGACCACTCCACTGGAATGTTTCTCAGTCCTTTACAAAATTTAGTATTTGAAACAAGTATTTGAAACTCATTTGTTTCAGAATTCTTCTAAAAAACAAAAGCATTCTGACTATGCTGTAGTTTTCTGAGTCTCTTCTAAGCTTTCCTTTTCCTCCTTCAATCCCTTGGGATCTCTCCACCCTTCATCACTTTTTGACACTAACTGCTTTAGGACTGTTCTTTAAATATTGGTGGATTTCATCATACATCACTTATGCAAGTATATCTAATCCATCTGAAAGTATTTCACCTTTTACCTGAAGATGGAACAAAAGGCAATATAAATCCAGTGTTCTTTACAGCAGCTGTTGATTGCTCTCCTTTCCTGTCAGCTGTGGGTTTGTATTCTCCTTTGCCTCCCTGGGCTTCTCACGTATTTTGCTTATTTAATTCTGCCTTTTGCTGGTTTCTCCTATGCAGCACTTTTTTTTTTTTTTTTTAAATTGTATATTTTCGTGCTTCTGCTGTTCCTTTATACTCATCTTCAGCTATATATCTTGTTTCTGCTTTTTTGCAGTGCCTTGCTGATATTCAGATCTGTGATCCTATAATGATCTTCCAATACAGTTGTAATATTCTCTCACAGTGGTTCTTATCTTTCATCTGGGACACTTCATCACTGTGTCTTTAATAAAGCCTCTCTCAGTAGTGCCAACTCTCAAACAATACACCTTTATCCCTTGGATTATATTCCTAACAAAATCTTCCTTACGGTTCTTAAATTTATTTTTCTTTAAGTCCATCGATCCCTACTTTCATAATTTCACACCATCCTTTACTTAGCAGTAGTCTTTTGTGATATTTTACAAATGTTGGACTTTCCAGCTAGTTCTCCCCAGTTTGAATGAGGGGGAAATACGTAGCTATTTCTCCTAGTATTATATTTCCCCCAAATATGTTCTTGCCATCTTACTTCTGGCTTGAGTGGATCCCAAAAGCCATCTTGCCTTTATGGTGAAGTTAATTTGGCATAAGTGTTCTTTTTAGCAATTCCATGTATGTTCAGTCTTGCAACAGGGAAATGGGTTCCAAAAAGCTTCTACCCACTCAGTGTATGGCAGTGGCACCAGGGTTGCTGCTGCTTTTCTGTGCAGAGATTAGATAATTTGGGAACTGGGGCATCATCAAATGCTTGATGAACTACTGTTGGCTTTTGCAGAGGTGGGTGACATGAAATGCTGCTTTGCTTGGCAGAAAAAAAATTGACTAATTGGAGATATATGTATGCATATATAAACATTCATCCCAACAACGTTATGGATTGTTCTTGCTTTACAATACCATCCTAGAAAATACCATGTGATAACTTCTGGTTACCTCTTCTTACCAATGTTGTGCTTTGTATGTTTTAATCGGTTCCCAAGTACAGCTGAATTAATTCTGTGCTTCCAGCTAAAAATCTGTAATAGGGTGCTGCTGAAAAATCCCCCTCCCTTTTTTTTTTTCCTCCTTCAGAACTTCTTGCAACTCTGACTCTTCCCCCTAAAGTTAGAGCAAGCATCTACCATTTCCTCATATGTTTTGCAGCCCTTTCTTCCATTTGCTTGCCTGTCATGCCTGGTCATGCTCTTACCATCATATCAGTCCTACAAGTTGCCCTGTCATGTTCCCATAGTACTAGCAGTTTCATCCATGTACTAAGATTTCAAATTCTTCCTCTTTTGTTAACCACATTCCTCACATCTGGGAACAGATGGCTCAATGGGCCACCTTATTGCTCTCCCCTTTTAGCCTTGTCCTGTCAGCATCAGCTTCCCACTTACAAGGGTGATGGCTTTCTCCTTTATATCAAGTCTTGCCATCACTCCCTTTTTGCAGGATGCTGGTCCATTTTCAGTTAGGCCAGTGCTCAACACCACTCAAGCATCCTTGTATCCTGTATCCTCAGGATCCATGCTTTGGAAATCCACTCCGCTCTGTGCACTCAATATTGTACTCCAATATGTAATAATAGATAAGATTAAAGCAGCCCTGCAAATATGACAGGGAAATGGGTTATCCCCAGCACCATTTATGCCTGTATGCCATTTATACTGATAATTAAAAACTAATGATAGTTGCATGGCTGCCAAGAAACAAACTCCCTTGTTTGATTGGGTGAGAAGAATTTCACAAGGCAAGATTAAATCATGCTCCCCTCTCTGCTGGGATCCGAGTGTCAACCTTTTGTTTGTGAACTGATAAATTAATTGCTCCACAATGGAATCAGACTTTAAATTAGAGAAAGATTGTGTTGTCACTTCACTCTCAGTGGCTCAGCTGGCAGAACTATGTCCTTGATTACCTAGACAACAATTACCATGCATCATTCCATCATTCCTCCCCAATTACATTTTCCATTCTCACAGAGCATCCTATTATCCCTATTTTAAAAAAGTTGAATGATTTACATCTGTCATCAGAGAGAATTGGAGTCTTCAACTCCAGATAGGTCTTGGGTGCCCTCATGTGAAGTTCAATATTTTCCTGGGACTGTGATTTTCTGGGCCATGGGAAACTCTTCACTTAAAACTTGACTGAGACCACTGAGGTCATGTTGAAGGGAACAATCTCACTTTGGCTACTCTTCACTTGCACAGTATTTCAGTCAGCTTTGGAGACTAGAGTTCATCTAAGCTGTCAATTGTATAGCATATACAGCTGCAAAATAGTACAATAAAATGTCCACTAAATCCATTTATAAAATTATCTTTATTCTGTTTATTGGTATCTTGTTTATTGGTATCCTGTTTGTTGCTCTAACAGAAGCAAAAGTTGACATTCTTCTGAAAGAAACTCTCAGTAACTTCTACCTTTTTGAACTAGTGGATTCAGAATAAGTAATGAGTTTAAACAAGTACTATACTAATTTCTGTACACCCCTTTGGACTGGTCAGCAGTCTGTATTTATCCTCAAGTTGGCCTGAGTGTAACAGTTTTTGGTTTTCTTTGTTTTTGCCATGGCCCTGTTGCCTACATAGATGGTTCCTCTCTGACCACTTCTTCTCACTGCAACTCTCCCCATCCCTTCAGACTGGAACAAATATAATAGTGGCTGAAGAAAGGGAAAAGAGGGAAGTGAAGCAGCTTCTATCCTTCTTCCCTTCTTTAAGGCTATTCATAGTTGTATGACCTGCACAGATCTTCCCTCCCTAGAAAGAAGCACATCACTGTGGAAATTGTCAGGCTTGTTCCATGGAGCACCCTGAGCTCATGGGAAGAGCAGTTCACCTCTAGTGACACATGGACTTTGCATGGATAGAGGAGAGGTTCATATGAGTAACAAATGACTCAGAGGAACCACTGTGAGCAGAGCAATCTCAGAGACATCTCTATGTTAGAGCATTTCTGGAAGCATCAGTACTACAACAGTGCATTGGCTGTCTCCCTTTAATCTCCTTTATGACCTGGAAGATTTAACCTCAACCTGTCTAGCAGTTATCAGAAAGCAAATACCCTTTTATGCTTATAAGAATCTGGAAGCCAAAAGAACTATCAATTATTTGCTTTAATTTTAAAAGATTTAAATTAGGCCCCTATTCCTTAGGTGTTCCTTATCTGGCCACAAGTTTCAGGAGTTCAGAGGCACAAATCCTGAAGGTGCTAGGTAACCACAGCTATAATCAGGTCTCTGTCTTTTAAAGGGTAAAAATTGTTACGCTAGTCTTAAAGGAAAGGAGGAGAATCTTGCCCATCTGTCTAATGCTTTTAACCTTTACCAGGTAACTTTTGTTGTTTATGGCACAATTACAGGAGAGTGTTAATATTTACATAAATTAATTAGAATTATGGTCTTCCTTTCATAAAATCAGCATATAAACCTGTTCCTCTATTCAGACAGTTATATATATAAAACATAACTGTCTGAACAGTTTTAATACATATATATATATATAATATATATTAAAACTGTTAAGTAAAACCAGGCCTACTACTCCATTTTGCTAGAGATCTCATCTCCCCATTAAAAATGAGATTTACCACTATTTGCAAATGCCGTTCAGTTCAGCAGTAAGCTTTATATGCAGATTATTGCTCTGACTTTTAGTCCAGAAACTAGGCCTGTTCTGCTTAACTTCCCATAAAAAATGCTGACTTTCTGGATTATAGGTTATATTACATCAGACTGGCTTCTGTCCTGATGTCTTCATCAATGCACTCTGTCTTATTCTTCTGACAGTACTCCTTTTTAGTGAACCCATGCTGATAATTCCCCTCTTTAATGAGCCAATTTCTCCATCTCTTTATAAGAAGATTACTAAATCTCTCTTTGGGAGAAGAAATAGGGTAACAAATCTCTCAAATGAGATACTTACCTTACCATTAAATTGTTTCTAAGTCATCCCATTGCCTCTGTTTTCATGATAGACCGTGGAGAGAGAGAGAGAAGTATGCAATGCAGTTACTAAATATTTAAGGAGAGGGGATAACTTCCTTCTGTCACGCTGTAACCCTCATGTCTATGGATGACTTTTATGTGGGCACCTTTGTCAAGGCTTGGGGATTTGAAAGCAAGATGATACTCTACAAAGTGTGCCAAGGTAGCATAGCAAATACCTACCTTTTCCAGGAATGAGCTAAGATGAACATGTTGTTAGGCTGAGCATTAACATATTTATCACTCTCAGGGCAGACATACACAGAGGCTTGGCTGGTCAGGCGCTTGTCATGTGGGGAAGCATCAGTCTTGAGAGCTTCTTGAAATGGGCTGGCCCTTGATCTTGCAGAGCTGCCATTTCTTCCTTTGCTTCTCCCATTAGCTTTTTTATCTTGACGTTTCTCTAGGGTTTTGGTTTTTTTCCACAAATCTCTACTGCTTTGACTTTGTTTTAAACTTATTCATGTTGACTTGGTCTCATCTCTTTGTCTTTTGTGTCTGCTTTCTCCCCGTACATGGCTTATGGCCTACAAGCTGTCTCTTTGAAGAACATAGGTGGTAGGATAGCTTTGGCTCACAGTTGAAATTCTTTTGATAGAAATAGGCCCTAGATCACAACATCCTAGAGTATGTCTATGTATTGGCTCATATGAAATGGCATGTGATGGAAAAGTAGTCCTGTGTCTTCTGCAGCCAGAGACTGTAAGGAGAGGGCTTCAGAAAAGATGGTAACCTTAGGAAGATCCCCCTGAAATATATGCTCAGTTTGTCAAATTTATTAACCTAATCAGTAAGATAGGATATGGTTGGTACCAATAGCTCAAATCGATGGTATGAAAGAGGGAAGGAGGAAAGAAGGAGAAGACAGAACTCTGAAATTTTTGGATGGAAGCAGACTTTAAAATGCAAATCCTTGTGAATATTTAGTACTAAGGCCAGGGTGCCCATTCTTCACTTCTTTTGTGTATTGCAGTTATATTTGTAAACCATAGTGTAAGAAAATCACTCAGTAGAGATTCCAGGAAACTTACCTATGAGGTTCTCTTGCCTGTTCTCTTCTCTGTTATTCTGGCCAGTTAAGACAGCCTTGCAGTCTTCTAAAGGGCAATGCCACAGCTACCAAGCAGCCCTTCCAGTGCTTAAGGTGTATCAGATTTCCTGTTGTCTAGCCTGCATATATTATTATGCACTCAATTTACAGAAACACTATGGGCAAAACTGCACGCATTAAATGGTTCTCTATATGTACAGTGTATTTAGAAAACAATTACTTTGGACTGTATGTTGCAAACAAAATTCAGTGACAGCTGGACAGGATCTTAAATCATTATTTTCTATTAAATAATCACATATTTCATTGCTTTATTTAGCTTTCTAAATTGCACATTTCATTTTAGATTAAATGAAACTGGTATATTGCCTTTTAGTTGTGAATCCAAGAACAGTCAGCACATTCTAAGTGAATATGCTGATTAAATAGGAAAGAATAGCTGGGTACTCCTACACAGACCAGAAAAGAGAAATATTTTTTTTCAGTGAAAGCCCATTCAGCTTCCCACAAACCATCTATGTGAATCCCCTGCATAGATGAATATTATGGTTCTTAGCTCAAAAGAGGGTGTGTGGGGTGACTATAAAAACTTCAAGGTTTTAGAGCTGGAAACTTGCCTGCCATTGTCTTATTTTGGTCTATCTTTTCCACAATTTTCACTCTATGTATGCCTTAAAAGAAAGAAAGGAAAAAAACCACCAAAACACCACTGATACCTCTCTTGATTTTCTAGTTTCACTTATCTTTTTCTGGAGACATATCAGGAGATTGGTAGCTTTCCATGAAAAGCTATTCCCACTTCTGCTGCTGCAAAACTCTTGGTTCTGATGCATTACAATTTTTTTTAAAAGGAAACCTCAAAATACCATTTAAATGTACTAGTCAAGTTATTTCCAGCAATTTATAGAAACGTACACAGTTTCCAGTGGCGTAAAAAACCAACAAATGCATTCATACTAGTTCCTTCCGAGGAAAGAAAAACCTGGGTTTATTTTAAAAATTGATGGAAGATGGATGCTTCAGCTCCATTGCAGATCAGTAGGAACAAAGTGCCCATTTTCCTTCAGCACCCTTGGCCTCCTTGAAAAGCCCAGCCTGCACAGAAATCACCTCTAAGACAGTATTCAGGGATAACACTACAGGAGGTGAGGAGGCAGTCCTGTCTGAAATCCGTCTCCATATAAAGTAACAAAGGCCTGAAATCTGTCCCCCAGCTCTGCTAATCTTGCTAGGATCGATTTGCTCAGATGTAAATGGCTGCTGCTCATCGGCTGTTTAATATTGAAGCCCTACAGTTCCTCTCATTATTAAGGATGCTCAAAGAATACATGCTGTGCTTTTATTTGTACATCTTCATCTTCTTACTCATTATAAGTAACAGTTTTACTGAGTGTTTCAGTGCCTAATCATGTCGTTGTGTTTTTTTCCCTTCCAATCCATAGTTGTGGTTTAATATACCATTACAATTTAAAGCCCCTGTAAAGAAAAAGTGGTTCTTATCTTCTGCAGAAATTACTTTCATTAAGCACGTTCCGACAGTGTATGGGAGCGTGGAGGTACTCAAGGAAAAGCTGTAAATTGTGTTGCTGTTAACTGCAAGCATATGAGAAGGCACAGAAGCCTCAACAGCTTCAGGAATAATGAATCAAAATGATGTTTTTTTGCATTAAAGCTGATTGCAAATAAAGGCAGCAGTGTTTTCAGATTGGCACTTGACTCCTGCTAAGCTTTGATCAGAGCTTTGATAGGCGTGCAATCTCACGGACAACAAGAAGAGTGTGTTCCAGCCAGAAAGACCCATGCACCGTGACACTGTAGGCCTAGCAGATTACAGTCTGATTTCCTAGGGATATTGTGTAGTTTGTCACCTTCTGTTCCAAGCCAGTTGCTGTGGTGTGCAGATCTTGGATGACTTATGCTATTAGAGAAAAAGTCAACAGATACATGTTTACTCACAGTTGTGATATCCCCTTATCAAATTCAGCAGCAGTCTGGTGACTGCAGAAGTATAGGTTAGGAAGCTACTAGATGCTACAGTGAACAGCCAGCGTGGTTCCCATCCAACAGAAGAAAGCACGTGTCCTTGTTCTTTTACTTTCCTGTTTTTTTTCTTTCTGCAGAATTACCCTAAGCAGGAGAGCAGTCCTCTCTGCAAAAGATCCAGCTGAGAAAACTGAAGTGACATTCAGCCTAAATGTCCTGAATTCTCTTCATTCCTTTCTTTTCTGTTTCCATATTTGTGGAAATTACAGTGAGAGAGTCACCATTTAGTTATCTTGACAGTACACAGTCTGATACTTATATAATGCCCAGACGTAGTGTCATGGGAGTTTTGGGGGAGTGTGGTACAGTCTTACCCCCAGAACTCTGTCTCTTGGCTCTCCTTTCCTCGGCTCTCCTTCCAGGAGTCTTGTCTGCGGTGCTGCATGTTGTTTCTGCTGCTCCTCCAGTTCAGGTCCTTATCTCTGGCTCTCTGCCACCGTTT